>NC_064291.1:35511450-35834085 GCF_019186545.1 Solanum stenotomum | reverse complement strand
ATGATGGATTTGTCTTCAAAAAAACCCCGATCTCGGTAGAAAACGAACGGCGGCGTGAAGTTGATGAGCAGGGAAGATGTCTTTTTTCTAGTTGGCGAAGGGGCCCATATCTTTATCTCATTGAACCGAGTGAGGTATAGACAGATTATACCACAGCTTGTGTTGTGGCGAGACGAACGGACGAAGCCAGAGGCTCCCTTGCTTGCTTTTGCTTACAGGACAAAAAGGATTATTAGACCTATTAATTATTAATGGACTATAGCGAACCATAAGGAAGACCCTCGTGGTCTCCCTTTGACTTGCTAGGAAACTGAGATCACACTCTTTCCTACTCCAGACAAGTAGTACGGGATACGGACTATAACTCAAGCCTACTGCTCCGTACAGAATCAGGATTCAGGGATTTCAAACACTCTAATGGAGTATAACAGCTGAGTAGTACAAGTACAAGGCACCAAGGCTCCGTAGGCAGTGTAGAACTCCCGGACCCAACTAGGAATATAGGAACCCCGGGGTTTGGTGAAAATCTCAAACTTGCGAGCCTTTATGGTACGCCATATTTCTGGGTACTGGTTTATCACTCCATCCATCGACAACCTCTTTTCCTCAATGATGGTCCTCAGCCCCTCCTTTTTAATATTTTCATAAACCGGGGAGGAGGACCCTGTGCAGGTGGTGCTGGGACTACAACATGGCCTGGGATAGGAGGAGGAGTAGCGACTTGTGGTAGCTAGATCCTAGACGGATCATGCATCCTCTTGGAGCGCATTTCAACTCTCCGGGCCAATAATAGCTGATCATCCTCAGGCTCAGAAATGTCAGCCTGAGGGTCCTGGTTCTCACCCTCATTTTCAGAAGTAGTGAGGTGAGTGGCGTACACTCCCTCACTATCGGAGCTGACCTCTGGTGACTCAGGAGCAGGTGCCTTTCCTTTTCCTTTGCCCTTCCCACTTGTGGTAGAAAGTTTTGTGGCCTTTGCCCTGGATGCATCTGCATCCTCATTTATAGTGATTCCCTTTGCCCTCTTGCAGGGCGACATGTCTCGGCCTGCTACTTTGGGCCTAGCCACATCTACAATATACACCAAAAAGCGTTAGAATTAATCCAAGAAAAATTGCAGAAATCAAGTTGCAGACAGACTCGCCGAACCGATTGGTGAGCCGCTGAATAACTTTGGTGAGCCAGATCGGGCTCGCCGAAAGGATTGGCCTGAAAATTTCCCAGAAAAATGGCATGTCAACGATGTGAAGGGTCATTTGGCGAATCGTTGACACCATTCGGTGAGCTCAAACTGGCCCACCGAAAGTTACAGTATGTTTTAGGGGTTAGGGGCGCATAAAGGCCGATCAAGGAGACTTTCGGCGAGCTCAAGCTTCTTGCCGAAAGTTATAGAACCAAACTCAATCCAATCATGAAATTAAAGCGATCTAATAGGACTTTGGCGAATCGTCGAGTGGTTCGGCGAGCTCAACCCAGTACGCCAAATTGCCCAACGTGCCAATTTTCAACCCCGACTCCCAAAATCAAACAACATAAAAACTCAATTAAGCCCAGAACCATATGACCCATGCCATCGGGGTACTCAGACTTCCCCTGGTTTGGCCAAAATTAGCCATTTGATGACTTTTGCCCTTAAGAATGACGTCAAACGCTCCATCATTGGGCAAAGCACGTCATTTAGAACAACTTGGGTTACACATACTTCACCCGACTAGACCCAACAATAATTAACCGCTACCCAAAAACTTATGATCAATTTTAGAGCATAAGATTCGGTAGATCAACAATATAAGTATATAAGGCATGATATCGAAACTAAAATAGGCAAACTAGCACATCAAACACAAGTTCAGAGCAGGCCCAACACACATAAAGTTCATTTAAACAATTGCATTTGAGTTTAATCGCTATTTACAAGTTTGGGGTTCGGAAAACCAACCTTTGATGTCGAAATACGATTTTGTAATGCTAGGCGGCAAAGAATTCCACTCCGAACTCAAGATCAATGACCAAAAAGCAATATAATGCAAGAATATTGAAAATTTAAAGTGTGGGTCTGGTTGTATGAAGTTAAAAGTGAGGGAATGTGAAAGAGTTTTTTGAAGTTTTAAACTTTTGTCCTTTTAAAAACCGTCCAATTTGCGGCCCTTCGACGATATTAGTCGTCCTCGCCGAACCAGTCGACGACATGCCGAGTGGGTACTTACCTCGCAGAGTTTTACAAGACCTTTAGTTAATTTGGGGGTCCAAACGGTGGACAAAGTCGGGCTCACCGACCTGTTCGGCGAGTCACTGACTCATCCATGGGCCCGCCAAGTTTTACAGACTCCATCCTTATATTTTCTTGAGTCCAACAACGGTCCAAGTCGGGCTTGTCAACCCCTTCGGTGAGTCACCGACTGGACTTTTGGCTCGCCAACCTACACTTTTTCAAACACATTCCCCTTGTTCACCTGCACAATCAACACCCATTATTCAAAATCAAAACAAAAAGCAATAGAAACTTAGGTTGCCTGCCAAAAAACACCTTAGTTAACGTCGTGGCACGACGCAAGTCCCCACTCAAGCTCCGTTCTTTGGGTTTTCCATAGTATCACTAGGCAAACCCCCTTGTTGTCTGGGGTTAAGATGTGAAGAAATCTGACCCATTTGGGTCTCCAACTGTTTGATAGAGACGGAATAAGAGGTCATCGTCTGGTTGAAAGTTGATACATCTTCCTTCCTTTCCTTCAAAACTTTATCGGACGCTTCCACCTTGTTTAGAATACGTGAGAGCATATCCTTAGTCTGGCCACCCTCAGAATCTTTGGGCTTTTGATGCTCGTGGGGAGAAACATTCTCCCCATCTATTTTCTTCCAAGTGGCATTCCGATCACGCCACTCTCTATCACGGTCTCTCCAATCCTCATCTTTATTCCAACCTTGGTTACCACCCGGCCTTGGGTAGTTTGCACGATAACCTCCTTCTTGGTTGGTTAGGAAGTTCACTTCCTCATTGTACAACGCTTCAAATTTGGCCTCATCGAGGTTTACACACCCAACACCCACATCATTTACACTCATAGAACCAACACCCATGACATTTTTGGTTTAAATGTCAAATTGGGTCATTATCTTTGCCATGTTTTGGTCCCTCTCTTGATCTTTCTCAAGCTGCTTCTTTGTCAATTTAAAAGTAAGAGGGGAAACCTGATCTTCACGGGTGTACCATGCCTGATTTATCTTGGTCATGCCATCAAGGAGTTGGGCTGTTATCACATAAGGTTGTTGCATTAAACCTCCCAGAGAAAGTTGATCAGCCACTCCCTTGTTCACCGAATCAAGGCTTTTGTAAAAGTACTGCAGCAAGACATTATCGAGCAATCCATGAGTTGGGCATTGCAACACCAACTTCTTAAATCTTAGACAATTCTCATGGATTGGATCACCCTCCAAACGTTTGAAGCTTTGGATACTGTTCCTAAGTGTCATCATTTTCGAAGGAGGGAAAAATCGCACTTGGAATACGGTGACAAGCTTTTCCCATGAAGTGATAAAATCTTTTGGCAACTCAGCCAACCACTTACACGCTTCTCCTATTAGAGAAAATGGGAACAACCTCAGCCGGACCGTCTCGAGGGATATGTTTTTAAAAGAGAACGGCCTGCAAACATCAACAAAGTTCCGTATATGCTTATGGGGATCCTCATGAGCCAATCCACCAAACAACCCTTTCAATTGCAAGAGCTGCAACATGGTGCTTGTAATGTGGAATACAACATTCCCTTCAGCTGGAGGCAAGCGAATGGCACCAACTCCATCCACTAGATTTGGGTCATTGAGATTTCCGATGTTATCTTGGTGGCCCACTTGGCTACCATTGCTTCCGTTGACACTAATTTCCTCTATTTTCAACAGCAACACAAAAATCAAAACTAAAAATAAGTAGATTCAACTATGGCTAACAAGAACACAATTCAACTTTACCAAAAAAAAATCAAACAACACCACTCCCTGGCAGCGACACCATTTTGATTAATTAACGTTTCGAAGACACTTCATCCAATTCTAAGCATCAACGATTGTTAAATCAGTATAAAACCCAACTAAATGAGTTGGGGTCAAATCCCAGAGGTAGCAGTACGTGTTTCAAATTCAATTGGGAAATATGAATGTGTTTAAATAAGTCATAAGAATAGAAATTATCGAATAAAAACATCATTCAACTTAAGGGGCGACACTAATGTCAAATGAGGGGTTTTGGTTTTGATTACCAACTACACACAACAGTCACAAACAATACGAATTAACAAAAATAAGACGAATTCTTTGGATGTGATCGATTACATGCTAATAAAAACATAAAGGTAATTGCAACTATTAGAAAATAGCTAGATATTAGTGAGTAGGCTAGGATATAGTGGAGGTAAATTTTCTCTCGAACAATATACCCCGATCAAGTGATTTCTCTCGAACATCAACAAACATGCAAAATAAGACTAGCCCACACCTTAATTCATTCACTCTCTCAAGCTTAATGTGTGGGATAGGGTTTAAGATTCACTCTCTCTCGAGCTGAACCCAAGTTAACCCAATATCCGCAAACCATCAATCAATAATTTTAGTTCTAAAACCTCTCTCTCTCGAGCAAGCCAAGAATACTAACATAGAACTGCATTTGCAACTACAATTCTTAAATTAAACCATAATTAATGATTGAACTCAATTTTAAATAGCATTTAAACTAACAATTAGCAATACCCATAAGCTAAATCAGCCCATAATCACATAATCACACTCCAAGAATTGGGGTTTTAGCTAGACATTATAAAAAGGTAAAACCATTACCAAATTGATTATCCATCAATTGGGTAAGAGTGATTTCGTCCTTACAATGCTCCAATTTGAAGATTCTCAAAGACCCAATTCCAATTTCTCAAACGTGAATTTCTTCAATCTTTCAAAGCTAAGGAAACTAGAGAAAACTATCTCCAGATGCTAAAAACTTGATAAAAAATTATTCTAAAAAGTGATTGATAAAAGAGACTAAACTAATTGTTCCAAAATATATTTATAGTCGCCTAAAATGTGCTGCGAAAAGTCATTTGGTGAGGTAAGTCGGGATCACTGAACCACTCGACGAGCCGCCCTTTGGCACTTCCATCGCCCTTCTGCCTTGACATTCAGCATTCTCAAGGTCTGTAACTTTGGGCGATCTAGCACTGCATCGTGGAACTACTCAGCGATCCACCTACTGCTCCTTTCTCTCGCCAACTTGGTTTCTTCCCTCAGGGCTTGGCACACTGGAACTTTGGGAGGTCATATAGCCATTCGGCGATTCGCCAAGTGAACTTGGCGATCACCAAGCTTGCCTTTCTTCATTCTTTTCAGCTCGTTTTGTTCCTTTTTGCAAGTTAGTGTCCTTGCTTTGTTCTTCAACCCATATTCCAGAAAATCAAGGATTTATCATCAGTTAGTTGCAGAAAATAAGCATTTGAGGACACTAAATCCATATAAACAGTCCAAATCTCGAACTCATCATATGGCAAGTAGTAGTCTAAGCCTAGACTAATGCCAAACATGCTCAAATTAACCATCAAGAACAACAACAAATGCACATCAGAAGGTAAGGAAGATCACAATGATCAATAGACACGCTTCTAGTCTCAAAAAGATCAATAAAAGCCTAAAATAGGAATTATAGGTATTGAAACATATTTGAATAGGTACCTGCCACAAATTCACATAATTCAACATGCTTTCACACAATCAAGCTGAATCTATGGAATGGGAAATTGTAACCTACCTTACGGCCGATTGAACGCGTTCCAAATCACGATCTTGGAGTTTTTCCCTTCCGAACGCTGCCACACTATTAATTATAGAATCAAAATGTTAATACGGTCATTTAGATACTAAATACTTAAAATAGAGACAAACTCAAATTGGAGTTAAAATGGGAAATGTGGCACTAGCGCATATATTTCGGAATTAACTTCGTCAAAAGGTCCTAATTGTCTCCCCAAACTTGTGTTCCAAAGTGGAACACAATTCAAGGCTCAAAATAGTTAAAACAACCAGCATGTAATAATTATATAATTAAAGGACAGGAAAATAGCTAGAGTAGTGCATTACAACATTTTTTTTTACCTCCAATAGAGACTCTCCAACTGATCATCCATGTAGCCTCGATAAATTTGGAAATACCGAGCTGCAAATCATTTGAATTGGAGCTATATTGAAGGAGAAATAACCAGATCTAATGCTACAATAGTTGCTAATCGCATTTGGTATTAATTTAAAAGACCATATGAATCCCTTTATCGTGATCGCGGGAAAAAATGTCATGATTTTGGCCCATTAAAAAGTTGACCCTCGCGATCGCGGAGGTGAGACCTCACGATCATGATGATTAAGGATGGTCAATGTGAAACGTATCTTCATCGTGATCACATAGCACAAAAAAACTGGACCTCATAATCGCGGCTAAGGGCCCCGTGAACATGAAGGGTAATTTGATCCTACACTAGTTAATGCATATCAAATGAGTTTTGGTAAGTTCAAAACCTCCAACGCGGTGTTCGAGATTTGTTTGAAACCCCATGCATGCAAATGAGATATGCTACCCTACCAAATTCAAAATTCCAAACTTAACGAAGAAGTAAAAACTTCCCCTCAAGGCCGTCTTGACAAAGAAAAGCGGTCCCATACTCGAATTCTATTTTTAGCCAAAATCCATAGAGGGTCTCAAAACTAGCCTAGAAGCCTCGATATCTGCATGAAGGGTTGTTCTAGAATAAACTCAACATTTTGGAGCTAATCGTGTTAACAAAATTATCATCCGAGCACTTTTACCTAGAATGCTGAGAGAAGTCAAATTTTTGGCTAAAGCTTGAAATCTAAAATGCCTAAGGACACAAACTCACACCAGAAGCATCGAAGTTCAGGATAACCATGTCACTAGCCCACATACCTTTCTGAAGCTGATGAAACTGTCAAAATAACATTATGAGGTTTTTTTCTTAAACTTTTGACCGAAGTCAACCATTCAGTTTTTAAAAGCTCCAAATGCAGTAACATGCAGAAAAACCAAACAAACAATCAGGTGTCTGAGCTATCAGTTCTAGCAAGTCATAAATGAATTGGAATCACTATAGGAATGCTCTAAATGAAGAAAGGGAGGCATTTACATAGAAATAACTTGAAGGGTCTTTATCGAGGAAGAAGATTGTACTTATTAAGGATGAGAGCTTTGAACTTGGGGAAGGAGATTGAAAAAAACTCACTCCAATAACATTTTGGAATTTTGGTAAACGTTTATGGAATCTCATGTTTGTTTAAGATTTCAAGAATGAAAGATGAAAAGGTTGGTCGAGAAGGCGGTTAGATGGAAGATGAAAAGGAACATTGGAGAAGAAAGGGAGAGAAATATTTCTCAGAAATGGTTTCAATAATTGAATTTTTTTTAATGTTTTTTTATATTGGAAATATAATTTATTTTGGGTGGGATAAAACTTATTTAATGTTTCAAGTGTTGGGATTCAAATATTTTTTCATAAATCTGTATTTTATCCTCCAAGTTTTTAAAGTGATGAAAAGGTCCATTTGGCCCACAACTCAATTCCACTTTTTCATTTTTTTCATGACCTAGCATAAAAACTAAATCAAAAAGAAATTTAGTGGCTATTTGCTTAATTAAGATTTGTTGGTGTCCCCTATTCCAATAAATCTCCAAACACTACATCATCAAGTACAATTATTTAAAGCGCAAAGTCCCTAAAATATCAAAAAATTATTCTATTTAGGCATGTTAATGAAGAGCAGCCTCCTTGAGTTACTCTCTATGACTTTTTATATAGAAGAAAGAAATTTCATGTTCCTTACAATATTTGTTTTTAACTTTCAATATCAGTGTAGATAAATAGTTAAATTCTAAATATATTAGATAGTTTAATATTTAGAGGAAGAAAAAAAATATTTTTTTTTTCAAAATAGATATAAAGGTCATTAATCATTTGCCGAAAAGGAAACTAGCCCGTAGTATTGAATCTTGTAACGCCAAGATGAGAAACGATAAAGAAGTCTCCTAAAAATACCGATCACTTTTTTTGTACTTGGATGAACTTTGCAATGTGAATGTTTGCTTTTTATTTTTTGGTATTTTTCTAATTTAGAAGTTGAAGCTTCTGCTTGTACTATACATGTGTCATGAATGAAGGTTCTAGAGTTCTAAAAGTATTAGTCCGTTTTATTTTATGCTGAAACATACAAAGCTAAGCGATAATTACAATTTATTTGTATTGAGAGTTAAGTTGCAAGTAGTTCAGTTTGGTGGTTCTCTGTTGACATGTCACAAGTGTTTTTGGTTTTACTTCTCTAAAACAGTATAAGGAGATAAATGATAGTCTGGCAATGCCAGTATTAATGTAGAATTATTCATGTGTGTTGTAAATAATAAAGTTGTTATTGTGACTGTTAGAACATTTATTACAAAAGTTTTTTTCACAATAAAATAGGCAAATCTCGTTGAAGCATTAAGACCCCTATTTTTTTTCTCGAGTAGTTTCATTAACTTATGTCTCCCTTCTTCATTGATTTGGAGAAAAAGAACCTAAACCTTGAAGTAAAACATATATGCTAATTGAGCAAATAAACTTAATCTAAATATTCAGTACCGCAAAGGAGATAGTATTTTATGTTCTGGAGATCTCGGCAAAGTTGCACATGAAAACTCTAAGGAGCTGGATGGAGAAGAGTCCATTTACATGATAAATTCTCTTGAAAATGAATTAAAGTAAGAGAGTTTAAATGTTTATTAGTAGATACATTTTAAAAAATACTACTAATAGAAAAGGTATAAATATTCATTGAAATTTCATAAAATTCAAAAGGTAATTTTGAAAACCTTTTGTGGGTATGTATGGTGAACAAATAGATTTTCATAACGTGAAATTTATGTTCAAAAAGTGTTGAAGTATGAGAATTGTTTGAATACCTTCTGACCTTTCAATCCTTTTTATACCAAACACCATTGTAGAAATGTTTCTCAATTTTGAAAAAACAAACAAACTATAGAGTAGTTTTATCGTTTCTGCAAAATTAGAAATTCTTTTAAAGCTTTATAGACATAAAATTGATGGTTGGACTAAAATTAACAAAATTTTAACCAAATATAAAGTGTTGCTTGGACGCTGATTAAGAAAATTAGGGTTACAAGAAACCAACATACTATTAAGGTTGTAGACAGTAAAATTTTATTGATAAATCCATATTAAATTTTGGATTAATACATAAATTCATGATATATTGACCAAGTCAAATTACCAATTAATAAAGTCGGATTAATATTTAAGTCAAAATTATATGACTAAAATAAAATCAAAATTAGATTTTGGCCAGTTCCATNATTGATTTGGAGAAAAAGAACCTAAACCTTAAAGTAAAACATATATGCTAACTGAGCAAATAAACTTAATCTAAATATTCAGTACCGCAAAAGAGATAGTATTTTACGTTCTGGAGATCTCGGCAAAGATGCACATGAAAACTCTAAGGAGCTGGATGGAGAAGAGTCCATTTACATGATAAATTCTCTTGAAAATGAATTAAAGTGAGAGAATTTAAATGTCTATTAGTATATACATTTTAAAAAAATACTACTAATAGAAAAGGTATAAATATTCATTGAAATTTCATAAAATTCAAAAGGTAATTTTGAAAACCTTTTGTGGGTATGTATGGTGAACAAATAGATTTTCATAACGTGAAATTTATGTTCAAAAAGTGTTGAAGTACGAGAATTGTTTGAATACCTTCTGACCTTTCAATCCTTTTTATGCCAAACACCATTTTAGAAATGTTTCTCAATTTTGAAAAAAAAAACAAACTATTGAGTAGTTTTATCGTTTCTGCAAAAATAGAAATGCTTTTAAAGCTTTATAGACATAAAATTGATGGTTGGACTAAAATTAACAAAATTTTAACCAAATATAAAGTGTTGCTTGGACGCTGATTAAGAAACTTAGGGTTACAAGAAACCAACATACTATCAAGGTTGTAAAGAGTAAAGTTTTATTGATAAATCCATATTAAATTTTGGACTAATACATAAATTCATGATATATTGACCAAGTCAAATTACCGATTAATAAAGTCAGATTAATATTTAAGTCAAAATTATATCACTAAAATAAAATCAAAATTAGCTTTTGGCCAGTTTCATTAAATTGACAAGGTGTGCCCGAGACATGTTTTTCAAGCCTAAGGTCCTCTAAAATTACTTGAAGACCAAAACACCCCCAAAACCCTACCTCACAACTATATAAAGGGGTCTTCATAGGACTAAACAAAAAATAATGAAAAACAGGAAGCACAAAAATACATACAAAATCCTTGTTCTTCAATGGTGATCTGCAAGTCTTTCATATACAAAGAAGTTGTCTTCTCCAAGTTTCAAGCCGCAAGTATTTCATCAAATAAAGAAAAATTGTGAAGAAAATAATCAAGGGATTACATTTTTTTTTCTTAAAATTTCATAAAGATTATAACATTCGTACGAATTCAAATATAAATATTAATGTTTGCTTGCTATTTTTTTTTTGATTGTTATATTTCAAGAATGAAACTTAGTCGCTTACAAATTGACCCGCTCATAGGATGTTGGATGAGCCATAGATGAGTCTCGTAGAAAGGATTTAGAGGAAATTACATGAGACCTTAGTCTACGAGTTAAGATGACACGTCGTAGTAGCTTCTACAGGCCGTAGGAAGGCTTCGTAGAAGTGAAACAAACTTAGTAAAATTTTGGACTTGAACCTGGGTTCTACATACCGTAGACGAAATGATTGACCGTAGAAGTAATAATGGACTGTATGAGTGTCTCTTGGGAATTGATTAAATTTTTGGGTTTTTGAAGTTAGTTCTATGGTTGATTAGTATGATCCGTAGAAAGATCTATGGATCATAGGTCCATACTGTAGAACTGTTCGACAGTTATTTTTAAGGGTATTTGGGTCTTTTTCTATACATCTAATATCTATACTATGTTGTTTTGACCCTAATTTTAAGACATATAACTGCCTTTCTACTCCTAAATCTACCCAAATCCTCTCATTCTCTCAAATTCCCAAAGATCATTCACATTCATCTCCTCCAAATCCTCTCAAGCTTCAAGGAAGAAAAATTTATGATTCAAGCTTCAAATCTCCTTTTTCTCCAATGCTTTTGGGATTTGTTTACCAAGGTATGTGTGAAGTTCATCAATGGTTCCCTTTTATCAATTGAGTCCCAAAGATTTCCAAGTTTCAAATTCAATTTCACCTAAATTACTTAGGATTTCATGCAATCTCTATTAGTCTTACTTGATTTTGATTTACTTGTACAATTCAATCGTCTTATGCATGAATTGATTAAACCACATGATTACTAATTGATTTACATAAGACCCATGCTTTAATGATGACAAATTTATGAAGAAATCTTTTGAACTAAGGATGCTTATGAGATATGTATCAAAGAATGGTGAAGGGTTTTCTCACACATTATGAAATTAAGGTTGTGAAAGATTTTTTCACATTGAGTATGAACTAAGGATGCTTATGAGATAGGTATCAAAGAATGGTGAAAGGTTTTCTCACACATTTTGAAATCATGGTTGTGAAAGGTTTTCTCACATATGTATAAATCATGATTTTTAGGAGCTACTCTAATATGAACTTATGATTGGATTGGTGGTTTAATTGTACCTTTCTAAGTATGATAATATGAACATGATTATGACTACTTCTGTTGAAATTTTATTTAGCATCGAGAGGACCTTGAGATGGAGACTTTCCTATTAGTAGAGGATGGGTCTCTAGAAGCAATCTTTTTATCCCAAACTACGTGCCCTCGTAGGATTATCTTAAATGACCTAGCTAGTGAATCCACATATAGCATATGTGAATGGTACTAGAGACTACCTTGGCTAGTAGAATCTCATTTTTGATGTGAGATTAACATCAGGTTTCATGTTATAACACACATGATCTTAGTGTTGATTAATGGTAAATCTCTCACAAAAACGAACTATGTTATCTTTAAGGTTTTATGAAAGCTTTCATTATATTTTAAGTAAGCATTGACCTTGTTTATGACTTACATTTTCCTTTAATAATTTTACTCATCTCTTAGCTTGATCATGCATCTCATGTTTAAATCATCTTATGATCATGTTTAAATCTTCTTATGATCATGCTTGCATTACTCTATAATTAGTACATTCCATGTACTGATGCATACTTGTGCCTATATTTTCAAAAATAATATAGGGTTCAACGCTTCTCCTCCTCCTGCTCGTGGCTAGTTAATTGGTTGATCGTTGAAGACTTGGTGAGTCTTCATATTCCGAGGATCGTGTCACCTTTACTATGGTTTCTTATGTCTTTAATTTTCAAATGTTGTATGGGTTAGATCCCAACCACTCTTTTGATGTATTATATTGGCTTGTTAAGACTATGATTAGACTTTCGCTATTTTATCAAAATCTTCTATGATATGAGGCATCTTGTTTAATTTCTTGTATTTTCTATTATGTTGTGTTGAATGTATGTCAAGTTGGTTGTGTAGGGGCTCCCAGGGTCTTATACGCCATGTCACGTCTTGGGTATACTTTGGTTCGTGACAAACTTGGTTTTAAGAGCTGAAGGTTTTAGAAAAGGTCCTAGAATGTTTGAGAAGCCGCGTTGAGTACAATCTTGTTCATAAGTGTTCAGCACGCCGCATTCATGAATAGGATGCTTTAAGGCAGTTCAGAAACTTCACTTTTTTCACTACTCTAAAGTCATGCCATATAGTTTATCTCTATAAAGGTCGTTCTCCAAATTCTTATCCAATTCTTTTTAGGATTTGGCTTTTCAAAGAGCTTATGTGAGAAAGAATGCAGGTGAAAATGTGGAGCCCGGGGTTTCTAAAGTTCCAATCAACACTTAAACCAAGCAAGTGACTCATGCCGAGTTTTGAGCCACTTTAAAAGTCTTGGCTCAAGCTATGACGGCTCAATAAAATATAGAAGTTGTTGCTCCCGTGAACCCAAATGTGTACAATAGCAACAAGGATAAGGGACTTCACTTGGATAAATCCTCCAGAATTTCATAGGTCGAAGGTTGTTGAGGATCTTCAAGAGTTCATTGATGAGGTGTATAAGATAGTGGAGATTATTAGAGTATCACCGGTAGAAAAGGTGGAATTGGTCGCTTATCAACTTAAAAGTGTTGCTCAATTTTGGTTGAAACAATGGAAGGAAGAGAGGGCTTATTTATGCACGTCCTATCGTTTGGGAGAAATATAAATGAGCATTTCTTGATTGTTTCTTTCCCTTTGTGATGAGAGAAGAATATTTTCTTGAGTTCATTAATATTCGACAACAGAATATGAGTGTGAAAGAGTATTCTTTGAAGTTTACTCAATTAGCTAAATATGCTCCAACTACAGTTGCTGACTCTTGGAAAAAGATGAGTAAGTTTGAGTCGGGTGTGTTTGAAATGATGTTCAAAGAGTGATGCACTGCCATGTTGATTAAGGAGACGGATATCTCCCATTGATGATACACTCCTAACAAAATTGAAGAGGAAAAGCTAAAGGAGAAGTCTAGGGAATAAAAGAGGGCAAGGACCAGTGATTGTGACTTTTCTCATTCTAAGTCCGATGAATATGTTCGTCCTCAATTCTGGAAAAGGTTTTCAGGTCAAGGTTCTTCCAATGCTCCGACTCATAATTTCAGCAAGAACAAGTTGTCTAACCCCAAACTTCAAGGAAGTGGTGGTAATGGATCTTCTACTCGCACTTACCAAAGGTGTGGCAGGAATTATTTGGGAATATGCTTTGCTGGTATGAATGATTGCTTTAACTGTGGGAAGAGTGGTCACAAAATGAGAGATTGTCCGATGCTTGCAACTAAGGGAATTAAGGGATGGTAGGAAAGTTCAACCTAGTGGTTCTGGTTCGGGTTCTCCTTATAAGAATATGTTCTATGCACTTTAGATTCAACAGATTCATGAGGGTTCTCCGGATGTTATGACTGGTATGTTAAGAGTATTTCATTTTGATGTGTATGCTTTGTTTGAGTTGAGTGCTACTTTTTCATTTGTTTCCCCTTATGTGGCAATAAGATTTGATGTTGGTCTTGAGATCCTTTCTAGTTTTTTTTTTTTGTCTCTACTTCGGTTGGTGATTCTATAGTTGCTAAGAGAGTTTATAGAANTTCCAAAAATTGATGATTTATTTGATAAACTCTAATATTTGAGTTCCTTATCTAAGATTGACCTCGAGTCGGATTATCACCAATTGAGGGTGAAGGAAAATGACGTTCCGAAGATGGATTTTTGAACCTGGTATGATCATTATGAGTTTTTGGTAATGTCTTCTAGGTTGACTAATATCCCAACGAAATTTATGGATTTGATGCATACGATCTTCAATTTTTTTTGACATGTTTGTGATTGTATTCATTGATGATATTTTGATTTACTCACGGAGTGAGGATGGATATGTCTAACATTTGTGGATTGTATTGCAAATTCTTAAGGATCGTGAATTGTATGTTAAGATTAGCAAATGTGAATTTTGGTTGAGGTTTGTTGCTTTCCTTGACCATATTATCTCTGGTGAAGGTATTCAAATTGATACTAAGAAAACTGAAGTAGTTAAGAATTGTCCTAGGCCTTTATTCGCTTCAGATATACAGAGTTTCTTGGGGTTGGCCGATTACTATAGAATATTTGTGGAAGGATTCTCGTCTATTGCTTTGACTTTGACGACATTGACTCAAAAAGGTGAAATTCCCGTGGACAGAAGCTTGTGAGAAGAATTTCCGAGAATTAAAAGATAGACTCACTTCAACCTCTATTGACATTACATGAAGGATCGGATGACTTTGTAGTGTATTGCGACATTTCAAGGATTGGCCTTGGTTGTGTTGTAATGCAACATGTGAAAGTGATAACTTATGCTTCAAGGCAGTTGAAGGTGCATGAAAATAATTATCCGACTAATGATTTGTAGATAGCTATGGTAGTGTTTGCTTTAAAGATTTGGATGCACAACCTATATGGTATTCATGTAGATGTGTTTATAGACCACAAGAGCTTGAAATATGTGTTCATTCAAAAAGATTTGAATCTTCGCCAAAGAAGATGACTTGAGTTATTGAAGGATTACGACATGAGTGTCTTCGATCATCCGGTTAAAGTAAATATGGTGGCGGATGGTTTTAGTCGACTACTAATGGGTAGTATTGCTTATGCTTAAGATGGTAAGAAGGATTTAGTTCGTGATGTTCATATATTGGCCCGATTGGGTGCTCCTTTAGTTGATTCCAATGAAGGTGGAGTCATTGTTCAAAGTGGTTCGGAATCGTTTCTTGTATCATATGTGAAAGCTAAGAAAGACTTTAATTCGATTATGGTTGATTTGAAGAAGCCAGTTTATGAAAAAAGCCATTGAGGCTTTACCCCAAGGGGGAGATAGTGTTCTTCGATATCAAGGTTGGTTATGTTTCTCAAATGTTGTTGAGTTGAGAAATTAGATTTTTAGAAAACTCACAGTTCTTTGTATACTTATATCCCCGGAGCCACCAAGATGTATTGTGATTTGCGAGAGGGCTATTGGTAAAATGGATGAAGAAGGATAGTACATAATTTGTGGTTTGAATTATCTACAAGTTAAAGTTGAGAATCAGAAACCCGGTGGTTTAGCTCGAGATGTTATTATTCCTACATAGAAGTAGAAAGATTTGAATATGGACTTCATTATGGGTTTACATTATACTCGTCGTCAGTTTGATTCAATTTGGGTTATTATGGACCGGATGAAGAAATCAACTCACTTTCTTTCCATTAGGACTTCATTTTCAGCTAGAGTACCTTCATGAATGAATGACAAACAAATATTTGAATGTTCACTAGGATTAGCAGGGAGTCTTCTAGACAAACATGAGTATGCCAAGATTTATATTTGGGAAATGGTAAGGTTGCATAGAGTGCCCTTATTTATTATATATGATCATGATACTTAGTTTACATCTTAGTTTTGGAAGCCATTTCAAAAGGTTCTTGGTACTCAAGTGAAACTCAACACAAATTTCCACCCTCAGACTGATGGACAAGCTGAGCATACTATTTAGATTATGAAAGACATATGAAGAGCTTTATTGATTAATTTCGAGAGTAATTAGGATTATCATTTGCCTTTGATTAAGTTTGCTTATAATAATAACTATTATTCTAGCAATGTGATGACACCATTTGAAGCTATTTATGGTAGGAGGTGTAGGTATCCTATAGGTTTGTTTAAAGTTGGTGAGGTTGCTTTGATAGGACCCGAGTTGGTGCATGAGTCAATGAAAAAGGTTCGACTTATTCGGGAAAGGTTGAGAATGGCTCAAAGTTGACAAAAGTCTGATAGCGATGTTAGAAAAGGAGAACTTGAGTTTAATGTTTATGATTAGGTTTACTTGAAAAGTTCACCCATGAAGGGTGTAATGAGGTTTGAAAAAAAAAGAAGCTTAGTCCCTACTATGTGGATCTATATCAGATTTTCAGACATATTGGTAAGGTTGCTTATTAATTAGATTTACCTAATGATTTAACATAGATACAACCGGTATTCCATGTCTCTTTTTTGATAAAGTGTGTTGGAGATCCAATGTCCATTGTGCCTTTAGAATGTTTTGGAGTTAAATAAAGCCTTTCGTATAAAGAGGTTTCATTGAGATTTTAGATCATTAAGTTCGGAAATTGTGAAATAAAGAAATTGCTTCCGTGAAAGTTCTTTGGAGAAATCAATTAGTTGAGGGTGCTTTATAACACTCAACTACAGTTCATCCAATTCTAAGTGTAGGCGGTCACAATCAAGTATAAACCCAACGAAGAATTGGGGTCCATCCCACAAGGAGTGATACGGTAGAGAATTCAATTACAAAGTAAAATGCATGTTCTAGTCGTTTGTAAAAGTAAATATTATCGAAACAAGTTAATGTAAATTTCAGGGGTTGACAACTAGTGTTAAATGGGGGATTAGAGTGAGCTATTAACAACTACAAAAATAGGGGGTAATCAAGTAGAGAGGGATCCTTGGGGATGTGATCGATTAAACGCCAATTTTGCTATATGGGTGATTATTATCTACTAAAAGACGTTGAATCTTAGTGGGTAGGATAGGCTTTAGATGTAATAACCATATCTCGATCAACTACCACGAATCAAGCGAGTTTTCTCGAACCTCGACAAGCATAACACTATGAACAACCCAAAACCTCAATTAATCTACTCTCTCGAGCTAGATTTGGTATGATCAAATTTAGATTCACTTTCTCAAGATGAATCAACAATAACCCAATCACTACAATCATCAACTGATAGTTTTAATTCTAAAACCTCTTTCTCAAGCAAGCCTAAAATGCTAAACTAGAACTGTATTTGCAACTACGATTCATGAATTAAAACATAACTATCAATCAAACCCACTTTAAATCAACATTTAAATTGGTAAATGCTAACACCCATAAACTAATTAGAACATTTAATCACATAATCACACCTCCGAGAATGGGGGTTTTAGTCACACATCAAAAAACCAATAAAATGTTACCAAGTATGTTCTCCATCACCTGGGTAACAAATTGCAATTCTTCACAATGCTTGGAATCAATTCAAAATCAAAACTCAACTCAAAATCCTACTCAAAAACTACTAAAAACACTGCTTAGATAAAAAAAATAGAGCTAGAATGTGTGGGAACTTTCGAAACTTCAGAACTCCCCTTTTATCTTTTAAAAATCACATTTATACTCTTCCAGATTTTCAACTTTCGGACCAGTAAGTAGAGTAACTCGAGTATTGCCAACCCAGACGGTGATTCGCCAAATGCCCTCTTCCATTGCCTTCTTGAATTGACTCTTTACCATTCACTTTCTGTAACTTTAGGCGATCAGGGTCTCCATCGCCGATCCATTCGGCGGTTCGCCGAGTTGCATATTCCATCGCCGAGTTGGCCTTTTCCCTGGGCTGGCCTTCTGGAACTTTTGGCGAGTGGAAGAGCCACTCGGTGGTTCGCTGAGTGGTCCTGGAGATCATCAAACTTGCTTTTCTTAAACTTTTTTAGCTTTTCCGTTCCCTTGCCCGGTAATGTCCTTGCCTTCTTCTTTTGCCTTCATTGTTGTAAATTAGTATTTTAACATTAGTTTAGAGCATAAAGTAGAAATTGAGGACACTAAAACTATGAATATTAAGCCCAAATGAGTCGAAATCTCTGACTCATCAACACCCCCAACTTAAACTTTTGCATGTCCTCAAGTAAAACACAAGATTAATCAGTTTAACATAGATGTCTACAAATAGTGCTACTAGAGACTCAACACGGATGCATATGAGATACAATCTACCCATGCAATGTTCAATTGTGCACTACAAGTTTCAAACTGTGACTAGNCAATCAAACCCACTTTAAATCAACATTTAAATTGGTAAATGCTAACACCCATAAACTAATTAGAACATTTAATCACATAATCACACCTCCGAGAATGGGGGTTTTAGTCACACATCAGAAAAACAATAAAGTGTTACCAATTATGTTCTCTATCACCTGGGTAACAAATTGCAATTCTTCACAATGCTTGGAATCAATTCAAAATCAAAACTCAACTCAAAATCCTACTCAAAAACTACTAAAAACACTGCTTAGATAAAAAAAATAGAGCTAGAATGTGTGGGAACTTTCGAAACTTCAGAACTCCCCTTTTATCTTTTAAAAATCGCATTTATACTCTTCTAGATTTTCAACTTTCGGACCAATCAGTAGAGTAACTCGAGCATCGCCAACCCAGTCGGCGATGCGCCAAATGCCCTCTTCCATCGCCTTCTTGAGTTGACTCTTTACCATTCACCTTCTGTAACTTTAGGCGATCAGGGTCTCCATCGCCGATCCGTTCGGCAGTTCGCTGAGTTGCATATTCCATCGCCGAGTTGGATTTTTCCCTGGGCTGGCCTTCTGGAACTTTTGGTGAGTGGAAGAGCCACTCGGTGGTTTGCTGAGTGGTCCTGGAGATCATCAAACTTGCTTTTCTTCAACTTTTTTAGCTTTTCCGTTCCCATGCCCGGTAATGTCCTTGCCTTTCTCTTTTGCCTTCATTGTTGTAAATTAGCATTTTAACATTAGTTTAGAGCATAAAGTAGGAATTGAGTACATTAAAACTATGAATATTATGCCCCAAATGAGTCGAAATCCCCGACTCATCAACACCCAAATTAAACTTTTGCATGTCCTCAAGTAAAACACAAGATCAACCAGTTTAACATAGATGTCTACAAATAGTGCTACTAGAGACTCAACACGGATGCACATGGGATTCAATCTACCCATGCAATGTTCAATTGTGCACTACAAGTTTCAAACTGTGACTAGCCATTATCAAATTGGATTCAAGCTCACAATGCTTGCTTCAAATGCAAAATCAAGCTCAACAAGAGTATTTAAATGCCCTCACATCAAGAATGATTCCATGCTCACACAAAGCTCATCAAACTTTCGAATTTAGGAATCAAATTAACTCTCACACTCTCAAATAGAAATACATGCATGAATTTCCCTATAGGCTCGCCTGTATTTTCCAATCAACATGACATTAAGCTCAATCAAGATCACAAAGGTATTTCAAGGCTTGCAACGGGGTTGATGGTAAAGGTTTGATCAATTTTGGCTCAGTGACTTCTACCTTCATGAAGCATGGCCTGCATTTCAATTTTTTTCCTTCTTTTCACTCTTTTTGATCTTCACAATCCACCCATGTTGTTTTAAGCATGACTCATCGGATACCCCATTTCCTTTATCCATTGTACAAACTTTATTTTATTGCTTTCTTTTTCGATCTTTTTCTTCTTTCACTTTTTTATTTTGTTGTTTTTTATATGGAGGGGTTCCATCTTTTTCAACATGATCCTTCAAGGGCAAATTTCTCAAACTTTCTGACTTTCTTCCTTTTTTACCACACCCCCTACTTAAGCTTTTGGCCTAAGTTGACTATTCAAACTGACCAATACTTCATGAAGATTTTAGGTGGGAAGGAAAGAGGTCAAATGGGTGCTCATGTTTCATCCAAAGAAAGGGATAGGCTCAAACAGTGCCAAGCAAGGTTTTCACTCTCACAAGGTGTTCACAAAGAGGTATAACGACAATTTTGGTTCACTCTCCACAAATGGTGCCTAAGATCATCTCTATCATTCGCCCACATTAGTTAATTTGACAAACGGGGCAAGTTCTAGGTATTATCAAGCACATATTCCAAGAAAACCTCACAACACATGGAGTTCAACACAATCATCAAACAAGATTCTACAATTTTAGCTCACGTGCAACGATCATCACAAGATTCATTTCAACAACCGGGCAGTCACAATGAAATGCTAAGAGTTCACATATGGCTTATGCAACTCAAATTTGCCTTATTGGAATCTCACACACATATCGTTCAATCAAGAGCACTATTTAAGTCATCGATATTGATCGCAACCGACACTTAAATTTGCAAGAGAACAACCACATTCTCAAATGTCAAGAGGTGAAAAAGGTGATTTTTTAAAAAATTTTGGGTCAAAATCAACATTCACATTAAAACAATCGATCAAAACCCAATAGTCAACAACAAAATTGAACATTCACACAAGCTTTCACAAAAACAATTTATCCATAAAAACAGCCAAGCTAAACTAGCAATTGTCCTAAAATGCAACGAAATAAAAAGTCTAGAAATAAAACTGAAGAAGAGTCAAGATCCCTCTGTCAGGCTAAGCCTGAGGTGAATTATGCATATCCATGACTCCATCAATCGGGGCATCAGTGCTCGCTCAACTCTATCCTTTTGCTCCGCTGGAGCCCTCTATAGATGTATCCCAAAGAGACTCTTCCACAACTGTCTGCACTGTCTCCCCCTCATGGTCCTCTAAATAATCATACACCACTGCATCTCGAGTGCCAAACTCATCATCATCAGTCTAGGGAGCCTCTGACTCGGCATCATCATCAGCCATAATAGCTTCTTCGGTTGTTGTAGCTAGAGGGATCTGAGAAATGGCCAAAAACACCGTTCTCAGAACATCAGTAATCCACCGTGCCGAAAAGCATAGATATATCTGTGATTTAAGCTTATCCATATGACGTCTAAGCCCATCAATATCATCTCTCAAGGCCGTCACATCATCAGATTTACCCTTAGCTTGCTCACATACCTCCACACTAATCGTGAGGGCGTCCGGTATGAATCCATGGGCAGTAATTAGCTTATTGTGCTCTCTTAACTCAGCCCAGATCGGAGCTTAGAAAATAACATTAGCCCGCTCGATCATCCTAGGAATAACAACCTTTACCCGAGAGACACGCACATCAGCAGATTGGGACAAATGGCCCATCTTGAACAACATGGCCTAGGTCAGTGGGAGCCGAGAAGCAGCAACAATAAAATAGGGAACAACGACAGAACTAGAAAGGATAGAAGTGCAAGTGCCAGGGGTACCTATAGGCTCACTGGCCTGAGTAGAAGGGGTTGTGTCTGGATCAAGCATCTCAACATCTACGGCCGGGGAAGTGTCCATCGGTGTAACTCTCCTCTTCTCGACCTCATCTCTAGTGTACTCGGCTTCTATCCTCCGAATGTCAGTAGAGGAAGTGGTAGTCACTTCAAAATCCATCTTCTCTATCAATGGCACCCGAGCATGTCTCCACAACTCCATGATCAAAACCGAAAATAAGAGAGAAGTTTGACTCTTCTTGGATCTCATGGCTATCTCCTGCTCAATAAGCATGTCGAGATTTAGTCTATCCCGGTCCATGATACAACCCAACTATGTAGCCTTCGGATACCTGAGTATAGACTTGTCTGTCATGGCATTAAGGTGCTATTGATAAACCCGAACCAGTATCTAATAGCCATGTTTAGATCCTTCTTCTCTATCGAGATACCCGTCTTAATCTATGGCGGTGTGATGTCTTAGATCAACGGATCTAACTAACCCTTCAAGTCATCTAGGGTCTTCTTCTGTATCTGATCCACCAAGAAGTGAATCACATTCATCGTGCACCCTAGAACCTCATTGATATCGGTGTTGCTACATGTAACTCTCCTGCCCCGCACCACTATATGTCCACCAGTTTGAAGGCATTTGCCTTCTTCTTCCTCTTGGGCACTAGCTTATCATACTCGACATAGAACTCACGAACCCAAGAAGGAATATAGGAGCGTCAGGGCTTGGTAAAAATCTCAAATTTGTTGAACTTGATAGTGTTCCACATCTCAAGATATTTGTCTACTACACTGTCTGTAGACAATTTCTTTTCCTCCAAATTGTTCTATATCCCGCGGCCTTCAGTCTGTTCAACGACCGATAATGGGGTACCTGAACTGGTGGCACCGAAGGTACCTGCTCTATTGTCTATGCTGGAGGTGGAGAAGGCATAAAAAACACTGGGATATTGGCTGGATCATGTAAGGACTTAGAGCGAAGCTCCACTCTCCTCGTTTGTAGATCATTCTACGGCTCAAACAAGGAGACTGGCGATCAAGCCCCTGAATTGCCCTCACATTCTGACTCTGAAGTAGTGAGATGGGTTGCATAGATTCCCATACTATTAGAGCTCTCTTTAGCAGGAGCTGGATCAACAAGCCCCTTTCCATTGCCTTTCCCCCCCTTTTTAGAAAGCTTTGCATGTGTAGTATGAGAGGGTGCAACACCCTCGTTGATCACAATGCCCCATGCACGCTTGCGGGGTGGTTGATTTCTGGGCACCTTTGGTCTAGCCATACTTGCAAAACAACAAGAAACAAACTACTTCGTTAGAAAATAGTTGAAAAAATTATTAAAATTGAAAAGTTGCAGGAAAACTTGTTAAGTCATTCGGTGAGTCTGCGAGCTAAGTCGAGCTCGCCGAATGTTCCAGACAAAAAATTCTCTGAAATCAGCACAAGTTGGCGATGTCCAGGGTCTTTCGGTGAATCCCTGACACCATTCGGTGAACTAAAAGTAGCTCACCAAATGTTACAAAATGGTTTCCAAAAATTTGGCTAAAAGAGAGGGATCAAACAACCATTTGGCGAGCTCAGGCATAGCACCAAATGTTACCAAAACCTTTTCATCAAATATGGGGAATAAAAGGGCGATCGAGGGGACACTTGGTGAACCGTTGAACCATTTAGCGATCTCGACTAAACTCGTTGAAAGGTCCTTCGTGCCATATGTTGACCCCGACCTCCAATATCTAACCTACAACTCACAAGAATAAAATTAATCACCCATTATATGCTATTGAGCCCAAACCCATACTACCCATGAACTCGGGGTACTCAAACTTCCCCTGATTTATCCAAAATTGACCAATCGACGTCTTTTGCCCTTATGAATGACATCACCCGCTCAATCATTGGGAAAATAAGTTGATCGGTACAATTGGGGTTACTCAGACTTCACCAACACCACACCCAGCATAAAAACAACTCACACCCACAATTTTAATCATTTACCATGTAACACCCTAGAAATTTTTTTCGAACTGAGACTCGAACCATTCTTTGTTGTGAGTGAGATTTTGCAAGGAATTTAAAATTTCTTGAGTGTTAAGGTCACTAGATGTAGCACCTTAAGTTCCAAGAAGAACCCAAGAGAAAAGCATTCAAGTCATTCTTAAGTTTTCTTAAGTTTTGGGTCAACTTCAAACAACCATAACTCCTAGTACAGGATGCGTTAGGTAAGCTACAAGATAGAAAATTAAATCCCTTTGAGTCCTCTTTCCAACTCCACTGAGTTTCCTCAATTCTGAGTTCTGAGTAAGAAGTTATGATTGATTTACTAACGTCGCGCAAACCTGGCAGCAGCTCCGCGATGCGGAGTCAATACGGACCTCACTGCTTGGTGAAAAATCATTCTGACTCCCAGCTCATCTTATTTATTTCTTTAGGGGTATTTTAGTCCTAAAAACCCTTAGGTCATCTAAATTGCCCTAAATGTGTAGAAAATCAGTTTTCTTAAATCAAAACCCTCTCATTCACTCCAAAGATTCTACGCTCAAGAAAAGCTAAGACTAGGGTTCTTCTTCAAAGATTTTCCTTCAAGTTGCTTCAAGAGGATAATTCTTTCAGGTATGTAAACTTCCATAGTGTTGGGTTTGTTCACCCACACGCCAATTATGTTAATTTCAGTTTTAAATTAGTTCTAAATGATGAAGCTTTGATATTCTTGTTATGTATTCATGAATTTGTTTCCATTCTTGAATTGGGTTGAGGTTGAGGAGTTCTTGAGGTTAATGTGTCGATTTATAAAGTGGTTAGAGTTAGATTCTAGTGTACATGTGCTGGGTATCTAAATCTAAAGAGAGATTAAGAAAAAGAATCGAATTTAGGTGAATTGGGACTGGGGAAACTGTCACGCCCTGAGCTACCCCCGAGATGCGGACACGGGACCTAGGATCACAAGTGATCCCAAGCTAACCCTGCTGGCATGATCATGAGCATACTAAAGATAATAAACTGATGCGGAAGCTAAATCATAGATAAAAATGAAAAGATGGGGAATACCCATATACTATAATCGAGATAAATGAAAACTGATTAGTTTAATAGAAAGAAGATATTAACTCAATACTAAGCTGAATCTAACTATGTCTGAAATAAGCCTCTAAACTGACTAGAAGTGTTGGGACATGCCCCAGCTAAGTCTAGAAAATCTGAAACTAAAAGACTAAAAACTGAAAGATAACATGACTATTGTCCTCGAAAAATGAGGACTCACAACTAATGTTGTTGAATTGGAGATTGGGAAATGATCTAAGCGTGATCTGGATGCTGAGAACCTGAACCTACATCACGAGAAGATGTAGCGCACGTATGCGTCAGTACTTGAAAGGTACTGAGCATGCAGGATAAAGTAAAGCTGAAATAACATATAACTGAACAAAACAATAAAGCAATGAAATAATATGGAAATGATATAGGTGTTGAATATTGAGCTAACTGAATGCAATGACCAATTTATAACATGCTGACTGAATACTGAATGAACTGTAAATGTGGTCAATGCAATAGAGTCTGACTAAACTGTGGAAGCTACTAATAACCGACAATAAAACCACATGAGCTAAATGTGGAGTCTGATGTATACGCCCCATCGAGAGGACCCAATATACCCTGCCAGAGGTATAGAGATATGCTAGCGTGATCACTAAACTGATGTTGCCCACAGAGGGGACTTACACCTACGTGGCTCGTAGTTCTGGGACTATATGGGTACGCTGAACCTTAGTCCAACTCGGTATTATGCTACTCCCAATGAATTAAGTGGTTAACTGGTTATGACTGAATTTCTGTAAATACTGGATAACTCAAACCTGAACATGCAAACTGAGAATGCAACAATTAATTTGATAATGATGCATTAATAACTGAGGCATGTAGAACTGAATACTGAAATATCTGACCTAGCATATGTAATTCAAGAACTAAAGAAATACATAACTAGGGTTCTTAAATTCATGCGACAAACTGAGCAATAACATGATAATCTGATTTGGAACATGTTAATAACTAATTCATGATGATCTGCTGTAATTCTAGAAACCCTAGGTCTATTCATAATAAGGGAATCAAGAAACTGACTGAATTGTAGGGACCCAATGGGCGAAAGGAACCCACTAGTGAAATCCCACATACCTGGTGATGAATTTCACGGAGAAATTCTTTGATTTCTAGGCTGGAACTGAAGAAAACTTGCTGCGTTCTTGAACTAGGGTTCTTGACCTTTTTCTCCTCTCTTGCTTCTAATTTTCTAAGTTTTGATTAATGATTTGATTTGGATAAGCTCTAGTTATGTTTCTAGGCTTAAACTGACTAAAACCTCATGATTTAGGGTCTAAACGACGTACCTTATAGGTTAAACGAAATAGGAAAATATCAAAACACCCCTAACTTAATTGCTGTCGGAGTAACCGACGGACTGGACCTACGGGCCGTAGGTCAATCGAGGGTCGAGTCTGCCCGACAGGGTTTCACTAAAACAAGCATAACTTTTTACTCGGAGGTCGGATTTTAGCAAACTCAGTGGCGTTGGAAAGATGATTAAATTATATATCATATCATTGATCATGGGACACATATATCCTTTTGTGCTAAAAGTTATGACCATATGAAGTTGACCCATCAACAATTTTCAGCTAACTGGCTGCTGACCCTCATCTACGTTCAGACCTACGGACCGTGGATCGAATGACGGTCTGTTCTGGTCGACCATAGTTTGTGTCAGAGGCTGGGTAATGGAGGTCCCGATCCACAAACACAGACCACGGACCGTGGTCTGATCTACGAACCGTGGGTCTGTCCGTGAGTCGGGACTTGGCCGACTTTTCTGAGCTGGTTTAGGGAGGGGTTGCAGTGGTTAACCACGGACCGCCAGCACGGGCCGTGGTCTGACCTACAATCCGTGGATGGTGACCGTAAGTTACACCTGCAACTTCTCAAAATCTGTATTTTTGTTCTGTTTCAGATTCGGGGTGTTACAGCAACGAAGAAGGATAAAGTCGAGTGCGATTTGGCATGCAAATCCGCAACGTGGACTTGGTCCCCACTGAGCTAAACGTTGCTCCATATCGCGGTTAGAACGCGGACTCCTCTGTCTCAAAATTTAATTTCGCGAGTATTATTTGAAACCATCTCCGCATCGCGGACTTGTTCCAAGACAGTGATTTCGTGACTTTTCCCATGTTTAGCTATCAACAATCATTCCTAAACATCATGATACCTTTCCTATCACGATTCACAACCTTGAATCCATAATTCAAATTGAAGGTAGAGTTAAAAGTTAAGTCTTGAGAGTTCTTTCGAAAGTTTTGAGAAAGTCCCTTTTAGTCCTTTTGATGAGTTTTCTACAAATTCTAATAATTTGTTACAAGACTTGAGCAAGTGAGTATGGGTGAGAAGAATGTATTCATGAGTCCACTTTATCATTACAAGATCCTTCATATCATGAACCATAACTCTTGAATTCATAATTCACATTTAAGAGAGAGTTAAGGGTAGAGTTCAAGAAAACCTTTGAGTTTAATTGTGAATCTTTGAGATCAACTATCGATTTGAACTAAGTTTTGAGAAAGTAATTCAGAGAGAATGAGAAGAGTCGTATACCTGAGTTCCTTATTGATACTTTGACCCTTGAGTCAAGTCGTTCATGCCTATAACTTCTGCATGAACACCATCAATTTAGTATGTTTGAAAGGAGTAGTATCTTCAAGTTCTAAGCCTTTAAGTGTTGAGTTCGTAATCCCTTTTGAGAAGTATCTTTGAGTCCTTGAGTTGAATATTTCTTGCTCATAATTCCGCATGAACATTATAAGTCGAACAGTCTTGAGATGAGAAATATCTTTTAGTCATTGAGTTGAGTTGTTCATGCTCATAATTTCGCATAAGCTCTGAGTTGAGCATTCTTGAAATAAGTAGTATCATTGAAGTTCTTGAGTTCCAAGTATTTGAGTTCTATCTATGGTTATTGAAAACCTTGCATTGAGTAGTTCATGTCCATAATTCGGCATGAACCATATTTTAAGAAGTCTTTTACAATCGTTTTAACTTTGTTTTAAGACTTAAGTTTTGAGTTCAGTAAAGAGTAAAGTTGAAGTTCTTTTCTTCAAATAGTATATGGGTCTATGTATTCCCAAACAGATTTAAAATGTTTTCACATTTAAACAAGAACGGAAACTGATATTTCCAAAGAGCCTTCAGGCTAGTTTTCAGAAAAGAGTATTGCTTTCTAAATAAAGCAAGAGGGGAAACTGATATTTCCAAGATAGCCTTTGAGCTAAGTTTTGAGCAATTATCTCAAATCACTGAAAGAAGTATGTTTTAAACATAAAGAGCTAGTATCATATTTTGGGAGTAGTATTGAGCACCGAATTGGGGGCGAGCATGAGTTCAGATAACTCACGTCTCCATAAAACCAAGTAGCCACCATGGGTAGAAAAAGGTCATACTTTTTAGATGAACTTTTTTCACAATAGACTACTGGATCCACTTAGTAGTTCAGGTCCTATGCTGATGGCAAGGTATAGAGTGGTCCTTGGCAGCGTGAGGTAAAGTGTTGTATCATCACTATAGCTCTTAAGTGATGGTTGTCGGTTAGAGACACTCCAACAGAAATTGTATTATTTTTTATATAAGAAAAGTTGAGTTTGTTATTGCATTATCTTTAACGAACTGAGTTGTTTTACTGTTTTATAAAGCTTTTCATATATTGCATGTGTGTTGTTGCTTTATATTGAGCTGAGTATCCAAAGTTGAGTATCCAGAGTTGAGTACCCAGAGTTGAATATCATATCCTTGAGTTGAGTATCTAATCTCTGAGTTGAGTATTTTATCCTTGAGTACTTCTGAGTTGAGTAAGTTTGAGTATTTTTGAGTAGTTTGGAGTATTCCTTGAGTTGAGTAAGATTAAAAAGAGGTAAGTATGTTTCCTTCTTATCAAGTTTCAAGCTTATGTTATGAGTTAGAATTCCTCTTACATGCTCGTACATTCCACGTACTGAGCCATTTGGCCTGCATTTTCTCATGAGGCAGACACATGTATTTAGGATCATCAACAGGAGCTTCGTTGATACATCTGAGAGTTCGAGTTAGCTATGGTGAGCCTCCTTGCTTCAGGAGGATTTCATTTACTTTTCAGTTCAGTCAGGATGTCGTGGGTCTTGTCCCGACTTCCATCGTTATTAGTTAGAGGCTTCATAGATAGTCAGTATAGTTGAGAAGTCTGTATCATTTATTTTATTAAATGTTTTAAAGACTTAAGTTGCCTATTTTATGGCGAGTTGAATAATTTATTTTTATTCAGTTTTCTTTTGAGTTAAAGCTTGTGTTTAAGTTTAATCGAATTTTATTCAATTTTTAAGCTTTTGTATGCTTGAATCAGTTTTCCGCTTGTAGTCAGCCAGGATGACCGTTCGCTTGGAGACCAGTAATGGTTCTCGAGTGCCGGTCACGTCCAGGGTGTAGGCTCAGGTCGTGACATACCACACATGATATCACAATTATAGGCTAACACAAGCATAAACACGACATAACAAGGGCATAAACTAACAACAATTATTCAAACAACCAATACTACACTAATGATTCAACATGGGTTATCATGCATTGAACACTACTAAAAATTAAAGACGGGGTTCAGATCACCAACCTCAAGATCAGATAAGTGAGTGCTAGACTAGAGAATCCACAAGCAAAAATGCACGTAATCCCCCGATCAATTGATCCCCACGCAAAAATGACAAGTACAAAAATCTAAAATATGGTTGTGAAAGTGCAAAGGTCGGAAAATACAAACTGAAGGGAGTTTTTGAATTCAAAAATGGTTTTGGCTTTTTGACCCTTCAGTTCGCGCGCCAGTCGGCGACGCTCACTTAAGTTGCCAACCATTCAACGATGCGCCGAATGGCTCTTTTGTTCTTTGAATTTTACAGAAACTTTAGCCATTTAGTTGGTCAAAGTGGAAATCCAGATCAGGCTCGCCAACCTGTTTCGCGAGTCGCCGATTGGTGCCTGGGCCCGCCTACTTGCTCCCCTTCCCAAAATTTCAAATTTTAAACCTACAAATTCAACACCCATTATTCAAACAACAATATTAAAAACTCAAAAACTCAGGTTCCCTCTCAAGAAGTGTCTTATTTAACGTTGTGGCATAATGAAGATACGCATTCAAGCTTCATTCTTTGGGTTAACCAAGGTATCACTCGGTAGACCCCCTTTTTTCCTTAGGTTTAAATAGGACGAGATTTGGCCCATCTGCTTTTCCAGCTACTTAATGTACACCGAGTGAGAGGTAGCCGGCTGGTTCAAAGATGAGACGTCTTCCTTCATTTCTTTTAGCAGTTTATCTGACATTTCCAATTTCTTGAGAATACGTGCAAGCATATCCTCTGTGCGGAAATTTTCAGGATTAACCTTTTGCTCTTTTGGTTTTTGATGCTTATGTGGGGGTACATCATGATCCTTATCACCATCCCGCTCCTTCCAGTTAGTTCCACGATCACGCCATTCCCTATCACGGTCTCTCCAACCTTCATCACGCTCCTTATTATAACCTTGGTTCCTACCCAGCCTTAAATAGTTCGGACGAAAACCTCCTCCTTGATTTACAAGAAAATGTACTTCCTCATTCTACAAAGCCTCAAAGTGTGTATTATCAGGGTTCACTCCACTAACTCTAACTGCATTCACAACCTTAGAACCACTACCTATGACATGCTTTGACAATAGATCCATTTGGGTCATCATCTTGGCCATTTTTCCTCCCACTCTTGGTCTTTTTCTATTTGTTCCTTTGTCATCCTGAAATGCAAATGAGACACTTGATCTTTTCTAGTGTACCAAGAACGGTTTATCTTTTTCATCCTATTAAGAAGAGTAGAGGCTAATTCAAACGGTTGCTGCACGATCCTTCCTTGAATAAGTTGGTCATCCACACCTTTGTTGACTGAATCTAGACTCCGATAGAAATGTTGTAACAACACGTTGTTTAGGAGTCCATGAGTTGGACATTGGAGCAGCAAGTTCTGGAACCTCAGTGATGTCTTATGTACTGGTTCACCATCCAACCGTTTGAAGTTCTGGACATTATCTCTCAATGACATCATCCTCGAGAGAGGGAAAATCCTTATGTAGATCGCCTCAGTGAGCTCTTTCCAAGAGGTAATTGAGTCCCTTGGTAGGTCAGCAGACCACTTAGTTGCCTCCCTAATCAGAGAAAAAGGGAACAATCGAAGTTGGACTGCCTCCTGGGAGATGTTCTTTAAAGAAAATGGACCTAAAACGTCCACAAAATTCTAGATGTGATCAATGGGGATCCTTATGAGCTAGACCTCCAAACAAACTCTTCATTTACAACAACTGCAACATCGTGCTAGTCACATAAAAAACCGCATTTCCCACAATNTTACCTTGGCTCTGTTCAACTCATGAATAACTGAACTCAATATATAAAGCAATAAGACACATGCAATATATAAAGCTTGTAAAATAGTGTAAACAACTTAGTTCGTTAAGGATAAAACGATAACAAACTCAACTTTACTTATATAAAAGTAATATAACTTTAGTGGGAGATTCTTTAACCGACAATCACCACTATGTGCCCTAGTGGTGATACAACGTTTTACCTCACGTTGCCCAAGGACCATCCTATACCTTGCCGTGATATAGGAAGCTAACTTTACTAAGTGGATCCACTAGCTTAATCTTACGTGATCATTTAAAAAGTATGACCCGTTAAATCCCATGTTGGCTACATGGTTCTTATGGAGAGTTGAGTTAATATGAACTCGTGTCCCCAATTTGGTGGTCAAGATTACTCCAAAAAATACTTAGCTCATAAGTGTTTTAAACACATCTTTATTTATTTGAGATAATTACTCAAAATTTTTCCCGAAGGCTCACTTGGAATCGAAGTTCCTTTTTCTTGAAAACTAGCCCAAAGGCTCTTTTGGAATCATAGTTCCTTTTCTTACTCCAACGTAAAAACATTTAGAAACTTCTTTGGGAATACATAGTTCCCTAATAACTTTTGAGAAATGAGCTCAACTCTATACTCTTTACTCCTTACTTGACTTGAAACTTGAGCCTTAAAATGAAGTTAAAACATTCAATAAAGACTCTTGAATAACTTTAAAAACTTGCTTTGACTCACTTCATTAACTTCTAGACTCAACTCTTAACTTCACTTGACTTGGAAACTAACTCTCCTTGAATTGGAATCATGGATTCAAGGTGTTTGATCACATGTTATGGACGAGTTCTTGATGTTTAAACCTACCTTGGAGTGTTGGAAACCACTATGAAACATAGGTACAACACCTAGGAACATGTATGAAAAAGTGGGAGAGGAATGGGAAAACTTGGCGCTCTGAGAGGCGCGGAGCGCCAGACCAAAAACTTCAGAGGGGCCTGCTGGTGCACTGATGGGCGCGCTGCCCCAAGGGGGAAAGTTCAGAGCCCCTCTTGGGGCGCTCTGACAGGTGCGATGGCCCACCCTTTTTCCCCGAAAATCGACTTTTCTCCTTAGTTTTCTCCAACTCTAAACCTTCTACGCTTCAAAGTTTCCATCCCCAAACACTTAAAATCATAAACCTCTCAACATACAATAGATTTAACTCAGAAACACCACCCGAACCATACACCAAAACCAACAAGAACTTCAACACAACACAACTACACCTTCAACAATTACAACCAACAACTTCAACAAACATATTCAATATTTTCTCGAAAATTAAAAGAGCTTGGTGTGTGGGGGACAGAACCAACCCAACACTATGAACTCACATACCTAAAAGGGATCACCCCCGACGATATCCACAACGATCCTTGACGAAATCTTTCTTGATCTTCTCTTTTTTTCCTCTTCTTCTCCTTTTCTTCTCCTCTTCACTCTTAAACCCTTACTTTCACTCTTTAAAAATGAGAAAAATTGATCAAAATCAGTCTAACACACTCATATATATCCAAAAGAAAATGCTAGGGAAAAGACCAAAATACCCTTACAAATTTTCGGACAGACTTCCCTGCCAACTCCCCAACTTCCGAAGGGCATAACTCACTCATACAAACTCAGAATCGAGCAAACTCGGCGGCGTTGGAAAGACCATTCCACGAACTTTGCAAAAATAATTGGAACTACACCTAACTCATCCTGAGCTAGGAGTTATAACTGTTCAAAGGTGGCCAAAAACTCCCATTTTTCCCATACTTAACCCAATTTCCAGAACTTAAAAACTCTTTCCAAAAATGAAAATTTCAAATTTTTAATATTTTTCCTAGTCATCAACGTGCAAGATGTCACAGGTTTATCTTTTTCATCCTATTAAGAAGAGTAGAGGCTAATTCAAACGGTTGCTGCATGATCCTTCCTTAAACGAGTTGGTCATCCACACCTTTGTTGACTGAATCTAGACTCCGATAGAAATGTTGTAACAACCCGTTGTTTAGGAGTCCATGAGTTGGACATTGGAGCAACATCTTCTGGAACCTCAGTGATGTCTTATGTATTGGTTCACCATCCAACCGTTTGAAGTTCTGGACATTATCTCTCAATGACATCATCCTGGAGAGAGGGAAAATCCTTATGTAGAACGCCTCAGTGAGCTCTTTCCAAGAGGTAATTGAGTCCCTTGGTAGGTCAACCGACCACTTAGTTGCCTCCCTAATCAGAGAAAAAGGGAACAATTGAAGTTGGACTGACTCCTGGGAGATGTTCTTTAAAAAAAATGGACCTCAAACGTCCACAAAATTCTAGATGTGATCAATGGGGATCCTTATGAGCTAGACCTCCAAACAAACTCTTCATTTACAACAACTGCAATATCGTGCTAGTCACATGAAAAACTACATTTCCCACGACCAGAGGCAACCGGATAACACCCACACTACCCAACTGAGCTTCATTTACATCGTGCAAATTGTCAATGTCATCACTGTGTCCAAGTTGGCTAGCATTGCTCCCATTGACACTCATCTCGTCACCTATTCAAGAGCAGCCAATAAAAAACAAAAATAAGTTGATTCAATTACAACAAGACTAATTTAAAACTAAACTTCACTAAAAGAATTCTAAACACCACTCCCTCGCAGCGGCACCATTTTTAATGACGCTCAACTACACTTCATCCAATTCTAAGTGTAGGCGCTTGCAATCAAGTATAAACCTTATGAAGAGTTAGAGTCGATCCCATAGTGAGTGATCCGGTAGAGAATTCAATTACGAAGTAAAAGGCATATTCTAGTCGTTTGTAGAAGTAAACATTATCGAAACAAGTTAATATAAATTTCAGGGGTTGACAACTAGTGTCAAATGAGGGGATTAGAGTGAGCAATTAACAACTACGAAAATAGGGGGTAATCAAGTAGAGAAGGATCCTTGAGGATGTGATCGATTAAACACCAATTTCTATATATGGGTGATTATTATCTACTAAAAGACGTTGAATCTTTGTGGGTAGGCTAGGCTTTAGATGTAATAGCCATCTCTCAATCAACTACCACGAATCAAGTGAGTTCTCTCGAACCTCGACAAGCATAACACTATGAACATCCCAAAACCTCAATTAATCTACTCTGTCTCGAGCTAGATTGGTAGGATCAAATTCAAATTCACTTTCTCAAGCTAAATCAACAATAACCCAATCACTACAATCATCAATTGATAATTTTAATTCTAAGACCTCTTTTTCAAGCAAGCCTAGAATGCTAAACTAGAACTGTATTTGCAACTATAATTCATAATTTAAAACACAACTATCAATCAAACCCACTTCAAGTCAACATTTAAATCAATAAATACTAACACCCATAAGCTAATTAGAACATTTAATCACATAATCACCCCCTCCCCCAAGAATGGGGGTTTTAGCCACACATCATAAAAAGCAATAAAATCTTACCAACTTTGTTCTCCATCAGTTGGGTAATAAATTGCAAGTCTTCACAATGCTTGGAATCAATTCAAAATCAAAACCCAACTCAAAATCCTACTCAAAAACTACTAAAAATAGTGTTTAGATAAGAAAAACCAGAGTTAGAATGTGTGGGAACTTTTGGAACTTCAGAACTCCCTTTTTATGTTTTAAAAATCGCATTTATACTCTTCCAAATTTTCAACTTTAGAACCAATCGGTGGAGTAAGTCGAGCATCACCGACCCAGTTGGTGATGGGCCAAATGCCCTCTTCCATCGCCTTCTTGAATTGACTCTTCACCATTCAGCTTCTGTAACTTTAGGCGATCAGGGTCTCCTTTGCCAATCCAATAGGCGGTTCATCGAGTTTCACATTCCATCGCCGAGTTGGATTCTTACCTGGGCTAGCCTTCTGGAACTTTTGGCAAGCTGAAGAGTCACTCGACGGTTCACTGAGTGGTCTTGGAGATCATCAACCTTGTTTTTCTTCAACTTTTTTAGCTTTTCCGCTCCTTTTTACCCGATAATGTCCTTGCCTTGCTCTTTTGCATTCATTTATGCAAATTATCATTATAGCATCAGTTTAGAGCATAAAGTAGGTACTGAGGATAGTAAAACTATGAATATTAAACCCCAAATGAGTCAAAATCCCCGACTCATCAGTGTTACTTAGGAGGCCGAAGCCGATATGATGTCTTCTTAAACTTTTGATCGAAGCCAGCCATTCAATTTTCAAAAGCTCCAAACACAGAAACTTGTAGAAAAATCAAACGAACGATAAGGTGTCTGAGCTATCAGTTCTGGCATGTCATGATTAAATATCACTATAGGAACACTCTAAATGACGAAAGGAAGGTATTTACACAGAAATGACTTGGAGGGTCTTTACAGAGGAAAAATATTGAACTTATTAATTAATAGAGCATTGAACTTGGGGATGGAGATTGAAGAAAAAAAATCAACTGCAAAACATTTTTGAATTTGGGGAAACGTTTATGGAATGTCATGTTTGTTTATGATTTCAAGAATGAAAGATGAAAAGGTTGGTTGTTGGAGAAAGGTGAATTTATGTAGGTTTATGGTTCGAGATGGCGGGTAGATGGAAGATGAAAAGGCACATTGGAGAAGAAAGGGAGAGAAATATTTCTCAGAAACGGTTTCAATTATTGAAATTTTTTTAATGTTTTTTAATATTGGGATTATAATTTATTTTTGGGTGGGATGAAACTTATTTAATGTTTCAAGTATTGGGATTCCAATATTTTTTCATAAATCTGTAACATATCCTCCAAGTTTTTAACGTGATGAAAGGTCCATGACCCCACAACTCAACTCCACTTTTTCATAACCTAACCTAAAAAATAAATCAAAAAGAAATTTAGTGGCAATTTATTCAATTAAGTTTTGTTGGTGCCCCCCATTCCAATTAATCTCCAAACACTACACCATCAAGTACAATTATTTAAAGCGCAAAGTCCCCAAAAATATCAAAAATCCATTATATTTAGGCATGTTAATGAAGAGCAGCCTACTTGAGTTACTCTCTATGACTTTTTATATAGAAGCAAAGTTTTTCATGTTCCTAACAATGTTTGTTTTTATTTTACAATCTCATTGTATATAAATAGTTAAAATCTAAATATATTAGATAGTTTAATATTTAGAGGATGAAGAAGAATCTTTTTTTTTTTTGAAAAGGATAAAAAGGTCATTAATTATTTGCCGAAAAGGAAACTAGCCCATTTTATTGAATCTTGTAACTCCAAGATTAGAAACGACAAAGAAGTCTCCTAAAAATACCAATCACTTTTTCTGCACCTGGATGAACTTTAAAATGTGAATGTTTGCTTTTAGTTTTTGGTGTTTTGCTAATTTAGAGGTTGAAGCTTCTGCATGCACTATGTCATGAACGAAGGTTATAGAGTTCTAAAAATATGTGTTCATTTTATTTTATACTGAAACATAAAAAGCTAAGCGATAATTACAATATATTTGTATTGAGAGTTAAGGTGCAAGTAGTTCAGTTTGGTGGTTCTCTATTGACATGTTCGTTAGTGTTTTTGGGTTTACTTCTCTAAAACAGTAGTGTGGCAATACCAGTGTTAATGTAGAATTATTCATATGTTTTGTAATTAATGAAGTTGTAATTGTGATTGTTGGAACATTAATTACAAAAGTTTTTTTCACAATGAAATAGATAAATCACGTTGAAGCATTAAGAACCCTATTTTCTTTTTCCAAGGTTGTTTCATTAACTTATGTCTCCCTTCTTCATTGATTTGGAGAAAAACAACCTAAACCTTAAAGTGAAACCGATATGCTAATTGAGCAAATAAAACTTAATCTAAACATTCAGTACCACAAAGGAGATAGTATTTTACAATCTCGATATCTTAGCAAAGATGCACACGAAAACCCTAAGGAGCTAGATTGAGAAGAGTCTATTTACATGATATATTCTCTTGCAAATGAATTTCAATGAGAGAATTTAAATTTTTATTAGTATATACATTTTTAAAAAAACCACTAATAGAAAAGGAATAAATATTCATGGAAATTTCATAAATGTCAAAAGGTAATTTTGAATTTTTTTTGTGGGTCTACATGGTGAACAAATAGCTTGTCATAATGTGAAATTTGTGTTCAAAAAGTGTTAAGGTACGAGAATTATTTGAATACCTTCTTGCCTTTCAATCTTTTTTTTATACCAAACACCATTTTAGAAATGTTTCTCAATTTTGAAAAAACAATAAACTATACAGTAGTTTTATCATTTCTGCAAAAATAGAAATGCTTTTAAAGCTTTATAGACATAAAATTGTTGGTTGTAACAAAATGTTAACCAAATATAAAGTGTTGCTTGGGCGCTGATTAAAAAAATTAGGGTTACAAGAAACCAACATACTATCATGGTTGTAGACAGTAAAATTTTATTGATAAATCCATATTAAATTTTGGATTAATACATAAATTCATGATATAGTGATCAATTCAAATTACTGATTAATGAAGTTGGATTAATATTTAAGTTGAAATTATATGACTAAAACAAAGTCTAAATTAGATTTGGGCCAGTCCATAAAGTTGACAAGGTGAGCTTAACTCATGTTCTTCAAGTATAAGGTCCTCTTAAATTACTTGAAGACCAAAACACCTCCAAAACCCTAGCTCCAACTATATAAAGGGGTTCTAGTAAGACTAGAAGGAAGAGGAAGTACAAAAGGACGCGTAGAAATACATAAAAAATCATTGTTCTTCAGTGATGATCTGCAAGTCTTTTGTATACAAAGAAGTCTTCTTCTCCAAGTTTCCAACCGCAAGTATTTCATCAAATGAAGAACAATTGTGAAGAGAACAATCGAGGGATTACATCTTTTTTATTAAAATTTCATAAAGATTATAACCTTTGACAAATTCAAATATCAATATTATCGTTTGCTTGCTATTTTTCTTTTCTGATTGTTATATTTCAGGAATGAAACTTAGTCACTTAGAAATTGACACGCTCATAGAATGTTGGATGGGCCATAAATGAGTCTTGTAGAAAGGATTAAGAGGAAATAACATGAGGCCTTAGTCTACGAGTTAAGATGACGCGTTGTAGTAGCTTCTACGGGCCGTAGGATGGCCTCGTAGAAGTGAAACAAACTTAGTAAAATTTTAAACTTCAACATGGGTTTTATGGATTGTAGAAGGAATGATGGACCATAAAATAAATAATGGACCGTAGGAGGGTCTCATGGGAATTGATTAAATTTTTGAGTTTTTGAAGTTGATTCGATGGTTGACTAGTATGGTCCGTAGAAAGATCTATCGATCATAGGTCCATACTGTAGGACTGTTCGACAGTTATTTATTAAGGGTATTTAGATTTTTTTTATATATTTAATACTTATACTATGTCATTTTGACCCTAATTTTAAGACCTATAACTACCTTTCAACTCCTAAATCTATCCAAATCCTCTCATTCTCTCAAATTCCCAAATATCATCCATATTAATCCCTTCCAAGTCCTCTCAAACTTCAAGGAAGAAAAATCTAGGGTTCAAGCTTCAAGTCACATTTTTCTCCAATGCTTTTGGGATTTGTTTATCAAGGTATATAGGAAGTTCATTAATGGATCCCTTTCATCCATTAAGTCCTAAAGATTTTCAAGTTCTAAATTCAATTTCACCTAAATTACCTAGGATTTCATGCAATCTCTATTAGTCTTGATTTTGATTTACTTGTTCATATTCAATCATCTTATGTATGAATTGATAAAACCACGTGATTTCCAATTGATTTACATAAGACCCGTGCTTTAATGATGATGAATTTATAAAGAAATCTTATGAACTAATGATGCTTATGAGATTGTATCAAAGAATGGTGAAAAGTTTTCTCACACATTATGAAATTAAGGTTTTGAAATATTCTCACATTGAGTATGAACTAAGAATGCTTATGGGATATGTATCAAATAATGGTCAAAGGTTTTCTCACATATTATGAAATCATGGTTGTAAAAAGTTCTCACATATAAATAAATCATGTTTTTTAGGAGCTACTATAATATGAACTTATGATTGGATTGGTAGTTTAATTGTGTAACTTTCTAAGTAAGATAATATGAACGTGTCACCTTTACTATGCTTTCTTATTTCTCCTCCTCCCGCTCATGGCTAGTTGATTGGTTGATCGTTGAAGACTTGGTAAGTCGTCATTTTCTGAGGAACGTGTCAACTTTACTATGCTTTCTTATTTCTTTAATTTTCAAATGTTGTATGTGGTTTATGGGTTAGATCCCAACCAGTCTTTTGATTTATTATATTGGCTTGTTAAAACTATGATTAGACTTCCGCTATTATGTCAAAATCTCCTATGGTATGAGACATCTTGTTTAATTTCTCATATTTTCTATTATGTTTTGTTGGATGTATGTCAAGTGGCTTGTGTAGAGCCTTCTAGGGTCTTATATGGCATGTCACATCTAGGGTATACGTTGAGTCCTGACAAACACGATATTTAGAGCTTAAGGTTTTAGAAAAGCTCCTAGAATTTCTGAAAAACTGCGTTGAGTTGAGCCTTGTTCATAAGTGTGAAGCACGCCGCATTCATTAATATGAGGCTTTAAGGCATATAGGAAACTTCACTTCTTTCACTACTCTAAATTCATGTCATTGAGTTTATGTTTATAAAGGTCCTTCTCCAAACTCTTATCCAATGCTTTTTTTAGGATTTGGCTTTTCAAAGACCTTATGTGAGAAGGAATGCATGTGAGAATGTGGATCTTGAGGTTTATTAAGTTCCAATTGACCCTTTACTCGAGTAAGTGACTCATGCTGAGTTTTGAGCCACTTTAAAAGTCTTGGCTCAAGATATGACGACCCAAGAAAATAGAGAAGTTGTTTCTCCCATGAACCCAAATATGGGTACGGTGGCAACAAGGATAAGGTACTTCACTAGGATAAATCCTCCAGAATTTCATGGATCGAAGGTTGATGATGATCCTCAAGAGTTCATTGATGAGGTGTATAAGATAGTGGAGATTATGAGAGTATCGCAAGTAGAAAAGGTGTAATTGGTTGCTTATCAACATAAAGGTGGTTCTCAAGTTTGGTTCAAACAATGGAAGGAAGAGAGGGTTTATTAATGCACGTCCTCTCAATTGGGAGAAATCTAAAGGAGAATTTCTTGATTGTTTCTTTCCCTTTGTGATGAGGGAAGAAAATGTGCTTGAGTTCATTAATCTTCGACAAGGGAATATGAGTGTGAAGGTGTATTCTTTGAAGTTCACTCAATTAGATAAATATGCTCCAACTATGGTTGCCGACTCTTGGGAAAAGTTGAGTAAGTTTGAGTCGGGTGTGCCTGAAATGATGTTCAAAGAGTTATGTACCGCCATGTTCATTAAGGAGATGGATATCTCCCATTTGATGGCACACGCCCAACAAAATTGAAGAGGAAAATCTAAAGGAGAAGTCTAGGGAATCAAAGAGGGTAAGGACCGAAGTTGGTGACTTTTCTCACTCTATGTCCGGTGGACATGTTCGTCCTCAATTATGGTAAAAGTTTTCATGTCAAGGTTCTTCCAATATTCCAACTCATAATTTCAGCAATGAAAATGTGTCTAACCCCAAACTTTGTGGTGGTAATGGATCTTCTACTCGCACTTAGGCAAGAATTATTTGAGAAAAATGATTAGTTGGTATGGATAATTGCTTTAATTGTGGGAAGAGTGGTTACGAGATGAGAGATTGTCTGATGATTGCAAGTAAGGGAATTAAGGGATGGTAGGAAAGCTCAACCTAGTGGTTCTGGTTCGGGTGCTCCATATCAGAATGGGTTCTATGCAATTTAGACTCGACAGGATCATAAGGGTTCTCCAGATGTTATGATCGGTATATTCAAAGTCTTTCATTTTGATATGTATGATGTGCTTCATCCGAGTTATACTTTGTCATTTGTTACCCCTTATGTGGTCATAAGATTTGATGTTGGTCTTGAGATCCTTTCTAGTCTTTTTTTTTCTCTACTCCAGTTGGTGATTCTATTGTTACTAGGAGAGTTTATGAAAAATCCCTGTTTTTATTTCTTATGGAGTCACTCATGTTGATATGTTAGATTTTGATGTTATTCTTGGGATGAACCAACTTTATGGATGTTATGTTTCCATAGATTGTAGGACCTGATTGTTCACCTTCAAGGTTCTGAACGAACCTATCATGTCATGGAAAGGGGGAACTATGTTCTTAAGGGTTAGTTCATATCTTGAAAATGCTAGGGAAATTATTTCTAAAGATTGCATTTATCATCTTGTTCGGGTTAAAGTTATAGATTCTAAAACCGCTACTTTTTAGTCGGTTCTAATTGTAAATGAGTTTCTGGAAGTGTTTCTTGATGATCTTTCTGGTATTCCTCCCAAAAGGGATATAGACTTTAGTATTAACCTTCCCCAGATACGCAGCCTATCTCTATTTCTCTTTATCATATGACCCCCACAGAACTTATGAAATTAAAGGATCAGTTGAAAAACTTATTGGATAAATGATTTATTGGATCGACTATCTCACCATGGGTTTCTAAGATTTTGTTTGTTCGAAAGAAGGACGGTTCCCTCTGAATGTGCATTGAATAAGTTTACCATTAATAATAAGTATCTAATTTCAAGGATTGATGATTTGTTTGATAAACTCCAAGATGCGAGTTCTTTATCCAATATTGACCTCTGGGCGGGTTATCACCAATTGAGGGTGAAGGAAAATGACGTTCTGAAGATGGATTTTTGAACCTGGTACGTATGGTCATTATGCGTTTTTGGTTATGTCTTTTTGGTTGACTAATACCCCAATGATATTTATGTATTTGATTAATACGATCTTCAATTTTTTTTGACATGTTTGTGATTGTATTCATTGATGATATTTTAATTTACTCACAGAGTGAGCATGAACATGTTGAGCATTTGAGGATTGTATTAAAAATTTGGAAGGATCGTGAATGGTATGTTAAGTTTAGAAAATATGACTTTTGGTTGAGGTCTACTGCTTTCCTTGAACATATTGTCTTCGGTGAAGGTATTAAAATTGATCCTAAAAACACTGAAGCGGTTAAGAATTGGCCTAGACCTTGGTTCACTTTAGATATATAAAGTTTCTTGGGGTTGCCGGTTACAACAGAAAGTTTGTGGAATAATTCTCCTCTATTGCTTTGCCTTTGATGACATTCACTCAAAAAAAGGTGAAATTCCTATTGACAAAAGCTTGTGAGAAGAATTTCCAAGTATTAAAAGATAGACTCACTTCAGCCTGAGTACCTTCATGAATTAATGTTAGACAAATATTTGGATGTTCACTAGGGCTATCAAGGAGTCTGCTAGACAGACATGAGTATGCTAAGATTTATAATTGGGAAATGGTAAGGTTGCATATAGTGCCCTTGTCTATTATATCCAATCATGGTACGTAGTTTACATCTTAGTTTTGGCAGTCATTTCAGAAGGGTCTTGCTACTCAAGTGAAACTTAGTATAGATTTCCACCCTCAGACTGATGGACAAGTTGAGTATACTATTAAGACTTTGAAAGATATATGAAGAGCTTTATTTATTAATTTCAAGGGTAATTGGGATGATCATTTGTCTTTGATTAAGTTAGCTTATAATAATAGCTATCTTTCTAGCAATGTGATGGTATGATTTGAAGCTCTTTATGGTAGGAGTTATAGGTATCCTATAGGTTTGTTTGAAGTTGGTAAGGTTGCTTTGATAGGACCCGAGTTAGTGCATGAGGCAATGAAAAAGGTTCAACTTATTCAGGAAAGGTTGAGAATGGCTCAAAGTTGACAAAAGCCTTATATCGATATTAGAAGAAGATAACTTGAATTTAATGTTTATGATTAGGTCTACTTGAAAATTTCACTAATGGTGTAATGAGGTTTGGAAAAAGGGAAAACTTAGTCCCCGATATGTGGGTCTATATCAGATTATGAGACGTATTGACAAGATTTCTTATGAATTAGAGTTACCTAATGATTTAACATCGATACATTCGGTAACCCATATCTCTTTGTTGATAAAGTGCGTTGGAGATCCGACGTCCATTGTGCCTTAAGAATGTTTGGGAGTTAAAGAAAGTCTTTCATATAAAGAGGTTTCTATTGAGATTTTAGTCCGTTAAGTTTGGAAATTGAGAAATAAAGAAATTGCTTCTGTGAAAGTTCTTTGGAGGAATCAACTAGTTGAGGGTGCTACTTAGGAGGACGAAGCCGATATGATGTCTCAATATCCTCATATCTTTCCTTCCCCTCCTATTTTAACTTGAGGTATTAGTTCCTTATAATTAATTCTTTTGGATTCATGCGTCTTAGTCATTTTTATGTTTCCATATGCATGCATGATCATGAAAGATTTTATTTTTATGTTATAATTTAGCTTGGAGTGATTTCTCGATGTTTACGTGCATTTTGATGAAATTTACATTCATGTTGGGTTGTTAGTTACTCTCTTACTCTATTCATGCTAGTTTGAGTCCTATTTGAGGATGAATGTTCCCGGGGGAGATATTAACACACCTCGAAACATGAAAGTTCAAGATGGAAATGAAGAGTTCATAAGATATTGCAGGGATCTGGTACTACGGATCGACCTACGGGTCGTATAAAATCCAACGAGTCTTAGGAAGGGTTCCATAGACATTGGGAAAGATTTTTGGGAAATNTTCGACTTATTCAGGAAAGGTTGAGAATGGCTCAAAGTTGACAAAAGTCTTATATCGATGTCAGAAGAAGATAACTTGAATTTAATGTTTATGATTAGGTCTACTTGAAAATTTCACTAATGGTGTAATGAGGTTTTGGAAAAAGGGGAAACTTAGTCCCTGATATGTAGGTCTATATCAAATTTAGAGTTAGGAAGGGTTCCATAGACACTGGGAAAGATTTTTGGGAAATTTAAGTTGCTAAAGTTTGACCTACGAGTGAACAGGATGAACTGTAGGGTGTTGGATGGGATGTAGATGAACCTTGTAGAAAGGATTCATAGGAAATAACATGAAACCTCAATCAACAGGTTAAGATGACAAGTCGTAGTAGCTTTTAAGGGACTAAGATGGCTTCATAGAAGTTTACCTGACTTAGTAAAATTTTAGACTTGAACTTGGGTTCTACGGACCGTAGAAGAAATGACAGACCGTAGGGCGGTCTCGCGAGAATTGATTAAATTTTTGGGTTTCTGAAGTTAGTTCTATGGTTGACCAGTACGGGCCATAGAAAGATCTACAGACCGTAGGTCCAAACCATAGGACTATTCGATAGCTATTTATTAAGGGTATCTGGGTTTTTCCCTATTCATCTAATACCTATACTATGTTGGTTTGATCCTAATTTTAAGACCTATAACTACCTTTCAACTCCTAAATCTACCTAAACCCTCTCATTCTCTCGAATTCCGTAAACACATCTACATTCATCCCCTCTAAATCCTCTCAAGCTTCAAAGAAGACAAATCAAGTGTTCAAGCTTCAAGTATATTTTTTTCTCCATTTCTTTTGGGCTTTCTTTATCAATGTATGAGGGAAGTTCATCAATGGATCCCTTTCATCCATTGAGTCCCAAATATTTCCAAGTTACAAATTCAATTTTACCTAAATTATTTACGATTTCATGTAATATCTATGGGTCTTACTTGATTTTGAAATGGTTCTGACGAGTGGTTTTGTACCGATGGGAAATGGTTCCGCGAGTGGTATTGTGCCGATGGGAAATAGTTTCGGCAAGTGTTTGACTGTTATGATTTGATGAAATTGATAATTGTGATTGAGATGCTTGATGCTTGTCATTGACATATTTTATACTAGTGGTTGATTAACTTGATACTTGTTGATTGTTGACCTGTGACTATTGGACTATGATTGTTAAGTCTTATGGGTTGTGTACTGTAAATTGTTAGGTTGAACTGATTTCTATGTAGGTTGTAGTTGAAAGGAGTACTTGTATTCTAGCTTAGTTTTATATTGTTTAGTGGATCGCTTGTCAAGTACCATGTTATTTGGTACTTACCCCTTGCTTTTACACTTGTGTAGGTTCCAAACCCGGACCCGTGTGATCTTTCTTCTTTATCTTTATCTTTATCTGAGGCTTTTAAAGGATATAATGAGAGGTAACATCTTGTCATCCCAGCGGCCCCTCTTTTTTCCTTATTTTATATTTTGTTCTACTCGAGAAACAAAGACACTGAGACTTGTATTTATCTTTCAATTTGATTTTCATACATTAGAGGCTTGTACACGTGACAACCAGATTTTGGGGGTGTTTATGAAATTTTCCGCTTTTATGCTATTTTTTATTTATCTTCCGCATTTCTTTTGTATTGTTGGATTTTAGGTTGAATTGTTTTGGTGGGTTTATAAGAGTGTCATCATGTGCATTTTTGGGTCATGACACCTAATATGTATATTAAAGAACACACACACAAAAATACAACAAAAGAATACTAACAATTCGTTGTGAACAGAAAGCGTACTAAACTTAAATGCTTCTTTGGATTTCTTATCCTCTTGAGCCATAGTGGATCCTCAATTATGTAATTTGATAAATGTGCTTCTGTGTCTATCTCAACATCTAAATGTGAACTAGATGTTATTTGAAAAAAAAGGGTAGTTTCTTCCCGATAAATCTTTGCCTTTTGTTTTCCTTTTCCAATGTCACTGTAGAGGTTGATCTTTTCACAAGCGCTTGTTCCAAATATTTTAACAATGATGTACTGATCATCCTGAACAAAGTGGAAAACTAAGAAGTTGCCCACTTTCAGATCATGTTCAGATGAAAATTAAGGCCATCCCCGCTGGATAGCAAATGAACCATTATGGTTACACACTATTACCCATGTTTGGCTCAAAGTTTCACCATGATGGGTGTGATAAGGTTTGGAAAAAAGGGAAAGTTTAGTGCTAGATTCATTGAACCTTTTGAGATTTAGAGCCGAGTGGGAGATATGGCCTATAAGTTGGCCTTGGTACCTAGCTTGTCAGCTAGGCATCATTTGTTCCATGTCTCCATACTTTGGAAGTACGTGTCGGATGAGTCTTATCTGCTTTCTCTTAATTCAAACGTGTTGGGTCTAGATTTGTCCATTAAGGAGGAGCATATAACTATCATGGATAGGCAGGTCCAAAAGCTTAGGACCAAGAAGATTGCTTCAATGAAGGTGCGGTGGAAGCACTGTTCAGTTGGTGAGGCGACTTGGGAGACAGAGTCGGATACGCATGCTAGTTATCCTCAGCTTTTCGTGGCTTCAGATACTCTCTTTTGCTTTATGTTTGAGGAAGAATATGGTTTTTAGTAGTGGCTAATGTAATAACCTGGTTGGTCATTTTTGATAATTTTTATAAAATTACCATTTTGTCCCTCCCAATATTGACCCTAAAATATTCCTGATTGAGTTTTGAAAATTGGTTTCAAACTTTGAGTAAAATGTTGTGAATTTTGAAAGATTTGAGTTTGAAAGGCTAAAGTTATTAAAAAGTAGTTTTCGTTGTCCTTTGGAGTTTTGAGTGTCAGAATATAATTTAGTTGATTCCATCAGTCCCGAAATGTGGAAATTGGTCTATGAGAGTTGTTAGTTTCAGATTCGGGGTCTTTTTGAGGATTTAAGGTCCTAAGTTATAAATTTGGGTATTTTTTAGCCTTTGGATTGACTTTGGTCAATACTCAGGGTTCAGATGCTCAGATTGAAATTTAAAGATATCAGTTGGATTCGAAGGATGATTTTAGGCCTTAGAGAGGTCTTGGTTGAATTTTTAGAGGTATTGAGCTTGATTTAGCCTTTTTAAGCAGTATATTAGTTTCTTGTGACTTTCACAGATGTCGAGTCAAGGAGACCTCAAATTTGTATTTCGACAGTTTCATTAAGTCCCATACATCGATTTTAGTGTAACACCTCGGATTCGAAAAGAAGGAAAATACAGTTTTTAGGCTGGTGTATGTGTCTATGAGTCCCATCTAAGGACCATAGAAGTTTCTACGGGTCGTAGATGGCAACCGTAGGAAGTAGAAAAATATTTTTTTCAAAACAAGTCCTAGTATCCTTTGTATGGTTCACCAAGATGACCTGTCATTTCATGTACCACTCATAGATAGGTCTCGTAGGTGACCCTAGACTTAGTGAAATCTTAGAGCTTAAAGTTGGTTTCTACAGTTGGTATGTACAGTTCGAAGAAAAACCTACGAGCTGTACATGGGATCTGTCAAAAAGTTGGTCAATCAAAAAGTTGGTCAATTAAGAGTCTCTGATCAATTTCTAAAGTTGACCAGTACAGCCCATAAGTCCAAACCGTAGATGGAAGTCGGTAGTTATTTTTAAGGGCTTTTTAGTCTTTTCCCTAATCGATTAATTTTGAACCTAATACTAAGCCCTATATAAGTATTCTAAACCTAAAAACTACCTATTCTGAATCATTATTTTAATCTTCCTAAATCCCCTCCAAGATCACCCCAAATTTCTCTCAAGAACTGCGAAAAGAGAAAGCTAGTATTTGGCTTGAAGAGCTCCAATTCACCATTTTTGTGGGACTTGATTGCTAAGGTATGATATATTCATCTATGGAGTCCTTTCCTACATACGGTTCCTAAATTCTTTAATTTTTACAAGTTAGATTCTCCAATCAAAGTTAGGGTTTTATTCAATCTTCATGGGTTCTTTTAAACCGTGATCAAACTGATTGTTTTCTATCCTTTTGTGCATCAATTAAAGTAATTTAATGTTTTTAAGTTGAATTCATGTGAACCCATGCATGATCCATGATTTCTAGACTATAATCATATGATGAAGCTTATGAACCATGAAAGATGAATTTATGAAGATATGCATGTTTATTTATGAAATTTATATAAATGATTTAAGGTTGGTTTGAGAGTAAAGCATCGATGTTATTATTATTGTTATTATGAAAGGATTTCACACATACTACTCAAAACTTGATTGTGAAAAGGTTTCCTCACAAAAGGATTCATAAGGTTGAAATGTTTTCTCACCTAAGTTGAATCAAGATTAAGGAGTTATTCTAAATGAACTCTAGCTTAGATTTGCTACTTAATTGTGTCTTTACATGGATAATAAAATGAATATAATTAATGATAATTTTGTGGTATTTATGCTTAGCACCCAGTGGACTAGCAGTGATTACTCATGTCCCATAACTATGTGTCACCATAGGTTTGTCTTAGATAGACATTAGCTACTGGATTCACTTTAGCTCAAGTTTATGGTTCTTACCTTGGCAAATAAGGATATTTCTTTTTGGTGTGGGATAGACACTAAATTTCATGTTATAGCTCATGTGGTTTATGTCGGTTAAAGGTAAATTTCCCACAATAATGAACTAAGGTTACTTTCTAAAGTATCTCACATATGTTTTTATAAGATGGTTAGCTTGCATTGACCATGATTATGATTTATTTTTTCTAACATGCTATTTTATTATTTATTTTGGTCATTACATGTCATATAAAGTCTTTTTAGCATGATTTCATAACTCTAATGCATTACTATCATACTTGGTACATTCCATGTACTAATGCATACTTGTGCCTAAATTGTTTTACTAATGCAGGGTACGACACTCCTATTCCCCATACTTATGTCTAGTTGATCCTTTGAGATTTTTGAAGATTGGTGAGTCCTCATGATCCGAGGTCCAAGATTTTTTTATTGCTTTCATGTCATTTTCGTTTTCATACTTTGTATGTGATGTATGGGTTACTGCCCAATCACTTTTCTTATGATGTAATAGATGACTTTGAGACTTATGTTTAGACTTCACTTTTTGTCAAACTCTTTTGTATGAAATGTTATCTTTTAAACTCTTTTGTTTATATTATCTTGTATGATGTATGTTAAGTGGTTTGTGTAGGGCCTCTCAGGATTCTATATGTCATGTTACGTCTAGGGTCTATTTTGGGTCATGTCATTTAGTAAATTTACTTATATGGTTTGTGTGTACGGGGTTCCGAAAGAGATCTAGAGGGTCTTTTTGTTGAATTTTGCGTTAGCTAGTTTTATGGTACTTGGTGTGCCTCACGATTGCAAGAGGTTGATCGATTTTGCGAACCTCACTTTTGCGAAGGTCTAAGTGGCCTGACATTTGTGATCGCAAAGGGCCCTTTGGCGATCACGACCTTCACAAAATCAAAGGCCAAATTTTTAGTAGGGTTCGCATACTCATGGTCACTTTTATGACATCAGATGGGGTTTTTGATCTGTAAATTTTGAGATTTATGCCCCATTTTTTATTTTTGAACCTTCTTAAAATCCAAGGAGGCGATTTTGAAGAGATTTATTGTGAATCATTTGGTAAGCTTTTGTGACCCTAAAACTTCATATTCCTTTGATTATTTATAGATTTTATCGTTAAAACTTGATATTTTGATTGACAAATGACAAGATTTTTCAAGAACTTGACTTCTAAACTCATATGGTGATTATGAACTTATTTTAAGACCTTCTTTAAAATGGTTTTCACCAATGAGTTCCAAATGCCTTTGGTAACATCTTCAAGTAAAGAGTTTTGGATTCAAACCTCATTTTCAGAATTTGGTTTTTGAGTTGAATGACCCATTTTTCAAAGAGTATGATATGAGTATTGTTATTTCCAAAATCTTATTGTGATTACTTCATTGAATTAGATTGTGTGGCTTTGGACGTTGTTCGGAAGGGACGGACTCAAGTCTTGGATGACTATTTGATTGAATTGAGGCAAATGACCTCCTAAACCTTGGAAATATGTATTTCTCTTCATTTTGTGTGATGGAGAGTAATGAGAATGAGGTATGGACTCATTGTTCCACCTTATTAATTTTAATGAATAAAAAGAAGATTAATGAAAAGGCAATATGTGCATCATAATGCTTTGTGAATTTCCCTGTTGTGGCCCTATTTGATTGACTGATGAAAAACTTTGGTGGCATAAATGTGGACTTAATTGCTTGAATTGTTGTCTCTTACAAATGGGGTAAAATTGTTTATGTGCCTTGATTGTTGTACACCATGATGAGACATGTGACATTAAGCCGAAGGGAAATGATTTTCGCTAGTGATGTGATATAAAGATGATGGGAAATGGTTTCAGTTAGTAATATTGTGCCGAAAGGAAATGGTTCAGGTAAGTGATATGATATAAAGATGAAGGGGAATGGTTCTGGCTAGTGATGTGATATAAAACCGATTGTAAATGGTTCCAACTAATGATGTGATATAAAAACGATGGAAAATGATTCTGTCTAGGGATATTAAGTCAAAGGGAAATGGTTTTGGTTAGTGATATGATATAAAATTGATAGGATATGGTTCTGGCAAGTGATTGTGTCGAAGGGAAATAGTTCCGGCAAGAGTTGACTATTATGATTTGATACATTTGACATTTGTGATTGATCTACTTGTTACTTATGATTGACATACTTGATGCATGTTGGTTGTTGAACTGTGACTATAGTTAGGTTGGATTGATTTCTATACAGGTTGTAGTTTTAGGAGGTTCGATTGGGATGAAAAGAGTATTCATTTCCTAGCTATATTTGTTTTGCTTATCAGGTTGTTTGTTGAGTACCGTGTTGTTTGGTACTCACTCCTTGGTTCTACACTTGTATAGGTTCGAGCCTAGTACTGTATGATCGCTCTTCTTCTTCTCCCATTTTTTAGGCTTGTTGAAAGGCTTGAGAGGTAACTGTTAATCATTCCAGCAGGACCTCTTTTTCCTTTATGTTATGCTTTGTTCTATTTGGGAAACAAAGACATTGAGACTTGTACTTATTTTTTATTTCCGCACTTTATATATTAGTGGCTTGTACACATGACAACCAAGTTTTGGGGTATTATAAAATGGGTAAGTTTTCTGCTTTTATCTTGTTCTTGTTTCTTTTTCCGCAATTCTTTCATTTCATTGGGTTGAGGCTCACTTGTCTTGGAGGAATAGACAAGTGTCATCACCTCAATTTGTGGATCATGACAGAAAGTATGGGAGAGTTCCCTATGTTATGTATTGCAAGGTCAAGAAATGTCATGACTCTCGTTCGAGCACAAATTATCTCAAGAGGGAGATAATATAATCTCTTATACTTCGTTATTAAACATTGAAATATTGGAAATGATTAATCTGAATAGAACCCAAGTAATTTAGTTATGTTTGAGAATTAAAAGCTGATATGGGAAGGTTGTGTAATGTTGATGAGAATGTGTGGTCATAGCTAATACTAGTAGCAGATCTAGAATTTTAAGGTTTTGGGTTCTCTAAAAGTGGTGAAATCAAAAATATAAAAAAGACATGTTAACAGTGAGATTCAAACTTAGGCTCGTCAACACTAAAAGATCCTTAATCACTCACGCAAGAGCCAATGGACTAGTCAGATCATTTATTCATTGGGTGCTCCATGTTAATTTTATACAAATACCTATTAATTTCTACATATATATATATATATATATATNTTTTTTTTTTTTTGAGATGAGGTTAATGAGTGCTCGAGAACCCCACGGACTCTATGTGGGTGCGCCCCCAGCCAACACTGTGTTCATATTTAGATTCCAACACATTAAATCACTCATCATTTCGAGTTCAATTAAGAAATTACACACTTTTTAAAGTCGTAAATCACAATTATAATTCTAAGGTTAGTCGCGGTATAGGGCGCGACATGAAACCTATTGCACCGGAGTTGGACGCAGTGGAAGTTGAGTCACGACAACCGAAAAAAGAAGGGGAAAAGTTTTTATGTTCCCATAAAAGTTGATATGAAGGGGGGGATGCAATTCAAGAGTGGCATCCCCCCAAAATCATAAGTCGTGATGACACCTATGTTTCCAAATGATAGGTAAACCAACTTAATAATTTTACCAACTTAATTTAGTATAATAAAGTGGAAAGATAAGTGACAAGCAAAAATACTGAACACTAAGTCTTTCACAAATATGAAATGCAGAAAAGTTGAATACCACCTAAGATTTAGTGTCTTAAGTTCAAGAGTTTCTACAATATGATACAAATTCAAACTAAATTAAAAGTTAAAATGTAAGAAATACTTTATCTGAATACTAAGACAACTAAACAAATTGAGAGATAAATGAAAGTGTGGGTCACAAAATTGCCAAGAAGCTCACCACAACTTTAAGATGATCCAAACTCAGACTTAAAGCTCCAAGAGGTGCGCTCGTACAAGGAATCTAATATGCACCATAAAAGAGTACAACAAGTATAGTATGAGTACAAAACCACGTGTACCCCATATGTATCATACACTGACAACGAAGAAATAGTGACAAGAGTATATAGAAAGTCATCCTTTAATTTTTATAAGTCTGAATTATACTTATCAGTCAAGTTTCATCAAATAGGGATAATCAAATATCATGAATTTTCCAAACACCAATGAAGCACATAATCAAACATAATGAATGATGTAATGAAATACAATGCAATGCGACACCATGAAATGTATGCCTCAAATACCAAATTCTCTCTCAACCGTATACACATGATACTTTTCAAAAATACATCGAGAATTCGTGACTCATAGGGGACTCGCGAGGTCCATATACCAACATGAATGATCACCACGTATCTTTGCGGATGAACTCAACGCACTATAATAAAATATAAGAATCCTAGCACGGACGATCTTCACGTGCCCAACTTGTAATCATAACTTGTTCTCAAAATGGACAATCTCCACGTGTCAGACATTTACTCATACTCACTCTAATATCAATGCATGTGCACAATATAATATCAACAAAAAAGGGATGATGATGTGTCTCAATCAATCAAATGTTGGTATGACATATAACCACCTCAACTATCACAAATATACGAGTTCAAATAAGAAACACAATCACACAAAAGAAACCAATTCAATAATACATCAGCTAATGTTCATATGTTTTGGCATTCTCGGATTACAATCCATCGTTTTATAGTAATCAACGTTTCCTTTATAACACCGGTACTCATACATATGCCCATCACATCATTAGTACGAGACCCCCAACTTTCTCCCTTATCCATTGTCTATTCCATTTTTAATCTTTAATTAGAAAAACGTCCCTCAACGAAGTCTCGAAAGTCTTAACATACCTCGAATGCAGAATAACATATCACAAATCTTCAAGAATTGTCTTTTCCTTTCGCAAAACTATAGAATGTTCTCAATCTATCAAATATGTATTATTTGTAAGTAAACAAGTACGTAAACATACATAATAGCATTTTTCTATTCCGGACTCCCAACAAAATTGAATCTAGTTCCACAATGACAAATATGTAATTTTATTTTTTAAAAATCAAAATCAAGATCAAAAACAAGCACACGACCAGTAATATCAAGTATGAGATGTTGAACCGTAACCACCAAACATATTAAAATAATAATTTATCTAGCGAACAATCAAAATTTTAAAAACCAAAATGTTGAACCTTTTTGTGTGGCTTACCTGAAGCATTCTTCACTTTTATTTTTTCGTCGATGTCGCTGTGAAGAGAGAGCTCTCTTCGGTGGGGAGCCCTTCTCCGCTAAAAAGAATATGAGCTTCTTTGACATAATTGCTAAAAATCGTTTATTTTTAAAAGCACTTTTTAAAAATAGCCTTTTAGAAAAATACTTTTGAAAATAAGCAATTTGTGTTTGGCTAATTCATTTGAAAAGTGTTTTTCATAAGCAAATTGTGTTTGGTGTTGTAAAACTAAAGCAAAATAAGACAAGAAATGTAGAAGATGAAAACAATAGAAATAGGGAGACAAGATATGAGAGCTTTTCTTGTCAAAGTATTCAAGTGTATACAATATGAACCCTTATGTCTCTATTTATAGTGTAACATAGAGGCATACAAAAGGTTAGTCATAAACATGACATTAACATGAATATAATGGAGGAGGTTATAGAAGTGAAAGGTTACAAGAATAATGGTTATAAAGTTGGAGGTTATGGAAGTTACAATTATCTTCATAATGGAGGAAAGAAATGGAGATAATGGGAGAGAGGAACTTCTTGGTGTAGTGGACATCCACACTAATATTTTATAACACACTCCCATGGATGTCCATAGATAATATGCCTCGTTAAAACCCTACTAGGAAAAAATCCTAGTGAAGGAAAAAAGAGTACACATATCTTTTAATACACTTTGAATGTCGTCTCATTAAAAATCTTACCAAGAAAATTCAATTGGGATAAAACCATGGTTAAGGAAAAGAGTACAACACATATTTTTATCACCCTGATAAAAACTTTACTTGATATCTCGGAGACGATGCATTCCAATCTTATATCACAACTTCTCAAATATTGATGTTGGCAATCCTTAGTGAATAAGTTTACAAGATTATCACTTGAATTGGTCTTTGAACGTCAATCTCACCATTTTGTGGAAGATCATGTTTGAAAAAGACTTTTGGTGAAATATATTTTATCCGATCTCCTTTGATTGTATACTCCCTTCAATTGAGCTATTTATTATTTTCGTACATGGTGGCTGGAATATCGTTTTCAAAGAAAATCATATATTTTCTGAATATGATAGATCATGATTCCAACCAAACACACTCCCGACTTAATTCATAAATCAATACTATCTCTACTTGATTTGAAGAAGTGGTTACTAATGTGATTCTTTGAATTTCCAAGATATTGGTGTGTCTCTGTAACGACCCTAAAAACGAACTAGTGAAACTAGAGCCTCACATGTGAGTTTGGAGTTGAGAACTTGATGAAATGATGAGAAATGACCGTGACGTCCGGAAACTAGTCATTTGAACTAGTGAGTTGTCAGGGCCAACTTTAAATGTTCATATCTTTTAGCTCAAAATGAATTAGGTGGACCTTTATCTATCCAATTAAAGGTCTCTGAGTCCTCTTTCCAACGCCACCAAGTTTGACCAATTCCGACTTTGGAGTAAAAAGTTATGCCCGAAATAGTGAAGCACTGTCCAAAAGGACGAGCTTAGACGGGTTTAGGGAAAAGTTTTAAGTTTAACTTTGTGGGTCCTTAATTCTTTTCCTAAGTTGAGTCCCTTTTATTCTTTGTCTTTCCTAGCAATTATAAAACCCTTTTTGACCAAAATTCTTCCATTTAAATCACTCCAATTAGAAAAAAAAAAAAAAGAAACCCTCCCTCTTTCAAGAAGGTTCTCTCTAGAACCCCATGGAAGCTCAAGGTGAAAGATGGAGCTAGGGTTGATGGTGGCTACTGATTTCTTCTCCAATTTTGTTTGGTTCTTGAAGATTAAGGTATGGGGACTCTTCATCTTTGATTCCTTCTTCAATCAAAGAGTCAATCCAAAAGATTTCAAAAGTTGTTCAAAAACTCAAAATCCTAATTTCGATTCTAGCATGGGTTCTTGCATTAAATGTTTTTTAATGATGATTTATGTTATTAATGATGGTTTTAAGAAAGGAAATTCCATGAACCCATGTCTTTGCAAATTTCCTAAAGTTGGCTTATGAAGTGGGGTTATTGTTTATGATTGAATGGTGATAGAATTATGCTTAAATTGAGTTGAATAGTTTATTTCTATTATTATATATGCTTATCTATTGTGAATTATTGGAGAGTTGAGAAATGGTGATTGTGGCTTTGGAAAATGGTAAGTTGGCCTAACTTCATTGTTAATGTAGAACTGATATAGAATTGTGATAGATTGATGTGTGATCCACTTATGTTGGAGGTGTCTACTTATGGAATGTATTATGATTATGGCCTTGAAGGCATTAAATGAGGAATTGAAGTGTTGACATAATATCATATATGTGAATGTGATGCAAAGGATTGTGATGAGGTCTTTAGGTAATATTTTAATTGGAATTATGTATAACTTTAAAATGAGATGAGGGATATACATATATAGGTGTATATGTATGCATTTTGGGCAGCACACACAAATTTTTTGGGCAGCACCTTTGAAAGACAGCTGCCCAAGGGATAAACATCACTTGTTTGACTATATATGTTCACCCCTCCTTTAGTAATTTCGTTTTCCTTAAGCCTTAGAACCTTAGAAACTTATCTAAATAGATTGTTCTTCAAAATCACAAGAAAAAACTTGGTTCTTTTGGCTGGAATTCGAGACACACACTTCTTTTTGGTAAGTGACAAAATCTGTTTCTGAGCTGGGTAGTGTTTGGTATTTTATACATATCTCTCGATCTAGAACTTATTGTGCAATGAACAAATATGATTTGGAAAGCTAACTCGTATACCTACAACTCTTATGTTCATGTAAAACGCTAATTGAACTGTTATGGATACGAAATATGGGACGCAACATAGGGCATGTTCTGCCCAGATTTCGGAAATTGAAATCCTGCATGTTCAGTTGTAGTGTTTTGAATATATCTTTTTGTACAAAATGTATTTTGTGGTGATTCTCGTTTTTTTGCAACCTTAAGAGATGTAGTTACATCTTTCATGAAGGTTATAAAGTCTAATTTTACCGTTTTCCTGTTCAAATCTAACTTGCGACTTGGGGTACCAGGCTGGACAGATTCACTGTTTTGGGAGCATAGTTGTACTTGTACATGCTAGACTTACTTGCAATGATGATCATGTTTTACGTCGACATTACTGAGCTAATAGAAGTTAAATAAGTTATGTAAGTATATTTTTAAGGTTATATATACTCGTGTACAAACTGAGAACCTTGATACGTTGGTCGGGCTACCATTTGAATTCTTGATGTTTTGTCGGACTGTTTCTATGCTAAAGCCTGAGGTTTGTGTATAAACTTGTACTTGTACTCTTGTTATTTTCTTGTATATTTGAAGGGTTATCTTGATACCTTGGTTACTTTTGTCACTTGGCATTGTCATGTTGGTATCCTTTAAGGAATTAAAGATGCTTGTGTAACTCGCTCACTTGTACGAATTGTTTGATCACCTAGCACTCTTGTTGGGACCTTGTCCTTCTTGTGGTTGTGACTTTGTCACGCTTGGCATGCCTCTTGATTCGGATCACTTGCCATCTTGACTCTGGATTTTTAGTCCGTCTTATGAATGGAAGTTGTCCATTTTAAGTATGAACTAGAAAGCCATTTTTAATATGGTTCTTGGTTCTCTTGATTATTGGGCTTTGACCCTTCTTGATACAGGGCGTCGACCCTTCTTGATACTTGCTTGTGCTTGGTGTGACGACATGATGTATATATTGAGCGAGTCTTGTTATTGAATCTCTTGGAAATTGGTGCTACGAGCATTCTTGACACTTGGATCTTTAAGTGTAGAACTTGATGCCCTTAATGTGAACTCTAGTTACTTGATAGGTTCTACACCGTGTAGGTAGTAGTATAGAATGCTATCTACACATGACACGAGTAGCCTTTGAAGGTGCTAAAGTGAGTTCTCTAAGTCTATATGACTAAAGTGTGAGGTCCCTTAAATGCATGAATGTGTCCTAAATGACTTTAAAGAAGAATGTTGACTTATTGTCTAAATGATTTGTTGAATGAATAGCTTATGTTAATGAAGTGAGTTACTTGGTATGTTACCTTGAAGCATGATGGTTCTTGTCTATAGTAGCCTTGAGGAACACTTAGGTGTGTATGAAGAGGTTGTATGGGCGACCATTTCATGTCTCACTCAAGTGTGTCTTAGGGTAACTTTAGATAAGGGTCCTTGGATGATGAAATGAGTTACGTGGTGAAAATGTTGAGTATGTCTATAATGTGGTTAATGTCTTATATGTTGGTTATGTTCTATAATATGTCTAATATGTCAATGTTCATGAAGTTTTACTAAAATGGCATAAGGCATGACTTTCAACCAAATGTCCTTTTTAGCATGTTTTTGCATGGTTTCCATACTTAGTACTTAATTGTGCTAACCCTTTTCTTTCCCTTTTTGGACTAAAGTGTAGGGATTTGGAGATGAGACATGTCATGGCTATTTGATAGGTTTCTAAGTGTTGAAGATGAAGACTTAGTGAGTCCTCATATATTCGAGGACAATACCCAATATGTTCTTTTATGTCTTTTTAGCATTGTTTAAGTTGTGCATGGGATTAGTCCCGAATTTTGTACTCTAAAGTATTAGATGGTTTTGAGACACCATGTATAAAGTCTAGAAAGTCTTCCGCTTGCTATTTTTTTTTTTGAAATGTTTTCTTGGTAAAGAAAGTTTTTAATTCCTGATGGTTTTAGTGTCTATACGATGAATGAATGCTAAGAGGCTTGTATTAGACCTCTTCGAGGTCGAGTACGCCGGTTACGACTAGGGGGTGCTCCCGGGTCGTGACAGTCTCCATATGTAAAAAATAGTCATTTGTGATCGAGCTTTATGTAGATCAAATAAATATTATGCATCTACATAAATCAAATCATTTCTGACTCAGGGATTGATCATTTCAATTTTATTGAAGCTCGTCTTTTCTTCTGAAAGAAAATCACACATCTTCTATGTGTTGAGTCACTTGCTTTGTTAGTTTCTTGTCATAACTTGAATGATAGTATGACAATCCTTTCACATAACTTTCGTTATGTATATCAATTAATCTTCTAGCATTTGCATAACTAACAATCTGTAAGTGCACCAATTGCACTAATACATGATATTTTAAATCATTTTTATGAGATCAAATAGATTCTTTCTCTGTCTTAAGCAGTCTCAAAACTATTGGGTACTCAATGGAATTGCTTTAAGATCTTTTAAATCCTTCAAGGATTTTCATATAACCTTCATCGTCTAGTTAGGCATAATAATCATTTAGTATGCATATTCAAGTATTTCATCTATTGCCAGACTGAAACAAGTCTCATTGAGTCCACCATTGGAGAATATATCTCTATTTAATAATGTCAGAATTTTTGCGAAAACCATTTATGCCCCGAAGCACAAACCGCACTTTATATCTTACGGTTATACTTTCGCACAATGATTCATTTGTACCAGACATTAGATTTTGATCCATGAACTATAAGATCAAAAACATCACTTTTCTAAGTGAAACAAAATATACTTGAATAAGCCAATCATTTATTTGTCCACACTAGATGACAAATCCGAATTTAAGATCATCGTAACAATTTATAGCATTGAGTGCTACTTCATATCAAAGATATCGTCGACAGTCATTTTGATATCGATTCCAATAAGACATAACTTATCGAGATCTCTTCATTTTTCATCATTTTCAGGCACCTGAACCTTTGCCAAGGTTTTATGAAGTGTTATGTCATAGTGCTTTTTCGGAGTTTTACGTTTGGAATCGATTGGTCTACACGCTTCTGGCATACCATAGACTCTGTCCTTCAAGGACTATTTATTTGAGCATTAGAAGCTTAATTAAAATATTAGGTCAGCAAATACATCTGGCAAATTATTTGCAATATTTTGCAAATGAATTATCTCTTGAACGTCAAGTTCACATGTTTTTAACGAGGATCTAGATAATTCACCCCACACATAATTTTCAGCTACTAAACATATCTCCCCCTAATGTTAGGAAATCTAACATTTACCCCCAACCTCATTTGGGGATCCATCTTTATGCGTGGTAGAGCAATAAAATCATATGTGCACACATTAAATTTTTAGATGGAAATTATTTGGTTCCTGACCCTGAACCAATTGTGATGGGAGAACCTTGTTGGCTTGATGCATACACGTTAAATAAACTCATCTCATACCAAAATTTTATTTGAGAGATTTGTTCTCATAATCAATGGCTAACTATAATTGGAGGCAAACAATTTCTTCTAAACCAACCAGTATTATCAACATAATTTTATAGTTTGAAACTGTGCTCTTAATTTAACAATTTGAGCAAACAACATTACAAAATCAATTTGTAAGTTGATACAAATGCACATGTAACCATACCATAGATGCATCTATTAAATCATAATAGTAAGTGATCCACATGGCAGGTGAACGCGCCCATATTCACCTTTTCATATGTTCCAAATAATTTCAGGGGATACAATCCCAACCTTATCTGGTACAATGATATTTTATCATGAGAACAAGCAACACATGAAAATTCTTGAAGAATCTTTTATTTCTTCAACATATAACCACATGAATTCTCAATTCTTTTGCATCACATTTGAATCGAAATGGTCAACCGGTTATGCTAACTGATCTTTATTCTAGTAAACTTCTAGTTTACTTTTGCATGTGATTCCATCATCATGCCTATATTTGTATACAACAAACAAGAGAAAGGCGGGTAAATTTTTATGTAAATATTCATAACCCGCTTTTATTTTAGTAATCTGAAGATATTTAATCTTTCAATAATTTACAGTCTCAATATAATTTTTTTTTTCAATTCCTCCGAAACTTAAAAAGTTTCTTTTGAGACTTACTACAACCTCAATATTATGATTTCATTTCTGGATAGTAACAAATTAGTTCTTCCGAAACTCTTAATTAAGTTTGTATACTGCCACAAATTTCACAACACCATTCTTATGGTGACCTTCTCCTTCAAGGAGAAAATTATTATTATTGTCATGGTTAAAATTATTACATGCAAGACTTATTTCTTGACAACCAATGACAAATTTGTGTTGCCACACAACAACATTTATTTTGGTCATGACCACAACCTTTATAGAAAAGAATTATTTCTTTCTTTTGTCCTCCAATAGTCATAATAAAACATACCACAATATTTGTGTAGTACTCAAAGTATATGACTAAATGACTATTTATGTCAAAATATTTCTTTTCAATCTCTCAAACCTCCCGTAGAGGTGAGATGTGACATTTATCCAACAATACATGAACATGTTCTCATCCATAAGAACACAAGTCACATTTTCTTTAAGAAATGGACCATAACCATTTGAACATGCTCCATAAGTTTTTATTAGAAACTCATTATCATGCTTTTGCATTTATCAAATTTATGTGACTCACCTCAACATCACTTTAAGAGGTCAAATGTACCAAATGTACTACCACTTTGTATTCCTTTATTTTGATGGAGGATTTACAGAACTTTTCAAATTGGGTTGCACCAACAACAATGTGGCCAATAACTTTTCATACCACTTTAATGGATAAAAATTACCTTCACATTTTGAAGGATCATCGTAAGAACACATATTGTTATTCCTTTTAATTACCATAATGATGACCATTAACGTTTTACCACACCTATATGCATACATTAAACCACTTGTCATCTTTCAGACATATTATATACTACTACCACATTCACATAAGAGAATGGAGCAAATCAATTGGGTGGATTTCATGACTTTTCACCAAAAGTTCATCATTTTGCCTTAGTCATCATCATATTATCACTATAGTGCATTAGGACTTAAACCCAATGTCTTATCCATATTAAAAAGCCTTAGCCCATAAATCAATGGGACTTGAACTCAACATATTATTATCATGACGCACCGAGACTTTAACTCGATGTCTTACCCACTTGGCACGGTGAAACTTGAATTCACCGACTTACCCTCAATCAATGTCTTAATAAACCAAATGTATTACCAAAAAATAAATATTGAATACCATAATTATAATCTGAATTTGACTTAAAATTGAGTAAAAATGAACAAAACTAATTAATTAGAACAACATGTTGGAACCATATAAAAGTCTCAAGTTAAAATAAATTAAAACATTTTAATAGTCCCTCTCAACATTGTTATGAAGATTATCATAATTTACTAACCATTTTAAAATAACCACAAAACAAGCTTTGTTAGTACAAATAATATATAGGATATGAAGTATACCATGCAACCGAAGAATTACTAGGATAATTCATAAAAATCAAGAAATACCTACCATTGATTCTTGACGGAGAATGAGCAACTCGTGCTAATAGCATGTTGTAAAACTAAAGCAAAATAAGATAAGAAATATAGAAGATGAAAACAATAGAAATAGGGAGACAAGAGATGAGAGCTTTTCTTATTCTTCAAAGTATTCAAGTGGATACAATATGAACCCTTATGCCTCTATTTATAGTGTAACATAGAGGCATACANTAGCATTTGCATAACTAACAATCTGTAAGTGCACCAATTGCACTAATACATGATATTTTAAATCATTTTTATGAGATCAAATAGATTCTTTCTCTGTCTTAAGCAGTCTCAAAACTATTGGGTACTCAATGGAATTGCTTTAAGATCTTTTAAATCCTTCAAGGATTTTCATATAACCTTCATCGTCTAGTTAGGCATAATAATCATTTAGTATGCATATTCAAGTATTTCATCTATTGCCAGACTGAAACAAGTCTCATTGAGTCCACCATTGGAGAATATATCTCTATTTAATAATGTCAGAATTTTTGCGAAAACCATTTATGCCCCGAAGCACAAACCGCACTTTATATCTTACGGTTATACTTTCGCACAATGATTCATTTGTACCAGACATTAGATTTTGATCCATGAACTATAAGATCAAAAACATCACTTTTCTAAGTGAAACAAAATATACTTGAATAAGCCAATCATTTATTTGTCCACACTAGATGACAAATCCGAATTTAAGATCATCGTAACAATTTATAGCATTGAGTGCTACTTCATATCAAAGATATCGTCGACAGTCATTTTGATATCGATTCCAATAAGACATAACTTATCGAGATCTCTTCATTTTTCATCATTTTCAGGCACCTGAACCTTTGCCAAGGTTTTATGAAGTGTTATGTCATAGTGCTTTTTCGGAGTTTTACGTTTGGAATCGATTGGTCTACACGCTTCTGGCATACCATAGACTCTGTCCTTCAAGGACTATTTATTTGAGCATTAGAAGCTTAATTAAAATATTAGGTCAGCAAATACATCTGGCAAATTATTTGCAATATTTTGCAAATGAATTATCTCTTGAACGTCAAGTTCACATGTTTTTAACGAGGATCTAGATAATTCACCCCACACATAATTTTCAGCTACTAAACATATCTCCCCCTAATGTTAGGAAATCTAACATTTACCCCCAACCTCATTTGGGGATCCATCTTTGTGCGTGGTGGAGCAATAAAATCATATGTGCACACATTAAATTTTTAGATGAAAATTATTTGGTTCCTAACCCTGAACCAATTGTGATGGGAGAACCTTGTTGGCTTGATGCATACACGTTAAATAAACTCATCTCATACCAAAATTTTATTTGAGAGATTTGTTCTCATAATCAATGGCTAACTATAATTGGAGGCAAACAATTTCTTCTAAACCAACCAGTATTATCAACATAATTTTATAGTTTGAAACTGTGCTCTTAATTTAACAATTTGAGCAAACAACATTACAAAATCAATTTGTAAGTTGATACAAATGCACATGTAACCATACCATAGATGCATCTATTAAATCATAATAGTAAGCAATCCACATGGCAGGTGAACGGGCCCATATTCACCTTTTCATATGTTCCAAATAATTTCAGGGGATACAATCCCAACCTTAGCTGGTACAATGATATTTTATCATGAGAACAAGCAACATGAGAATTCTTGAAGAATCTTTTATTTCTTCAACATATAACCACATGAATTCTCAATTCTTTTGCATCACATTTGAATCGAAATGGTCAACCGGTTATGCCAACTGATATTTATTCTAGTAAACTTCTAGTTTACTTTTGCATGTGATTCCATCATTATGCCTATATTTGTATACAACAAACAAGAGAAAGGCGGGTAAGTTTTATGTAAATATTCATAACCCGCTTTTATTTTAGTAATCTGAAGATATTTAATCTTCAATAATTTACAGTCTCAATATAATAATTTTTTTCAATTCCTCCGAAACTTAAAAAGTTTCCTTTGAGACTTACTACAACCTCAATATTATGAAATATTTTCATTTTTGAATAGTAACAAATTAGTTCTTCCGAAACTCTTAATTAAGTTTGTATACTGCCAAAAATTTCACAACACCATTCTTATGGTGACCTTCTCCTTCAAGGAGAAAATTATTGTTATTGTCATGGTTAAAATTATTACATGCAAGACTTATTTCTTGACAACCAATGACAAATTTGTGTTGCCACACAACAACATTTATTTTGGTCATGACCACAACCTTATAGAAAAGAATTATTTCTTTCTTTTGTCCTCCAATAGTCATAATAAAACATACCACAATATTTGTGTAGTACTCAAAGTATATGACTAAATGACCATTTATGTCAAAATATTTCTTTTCAATCTCTCAAACCTCCCGTGGAGGTGAGATGTGACATTTATCAACAATACATGAACATGTTCTCATCCATAAGAACACAAGTCACATTTTCTTTAAGAAATGGACCATAACCATTTGAACATGCTCCATAAGTTTTTATTAGAAACTCATTGTCATGCTTTCGCATTTATCAAATTTATGTGACTCACCTCAACATCACTTTAAGAGGTCAAATGTACCAAATGTACTACCACGTTGTATTCCTTTATTTTGATGGAGGATTTACAGAACTTTTCAAATTGGGTTGCACCAACAACAATGTGGCCAATAACTTTTCATACCACTTTAATGGATAAAAATTACCTTCACATTTTGAAGGATCATCTTAAGAACACATATTGTTATTCCTTTTAATAACCATAATGATGACCATTAACGTTTTACCACACCTATATGCATACATTAAACCACTTGTCATCTTTCAAACATATTATATATTGCTACCACATTCACATAAGAGAATGGAGCAAATCAATTGGGTGGATTTCATGACTTTTCACCAAAAGTTCATCATTTTGCCTTAGTCATCATCATATTATCACTATAGTGCACTAGGACTTAAACCCAATGTCTTATCCATATAAAAAAGCCTTAGCCCATAAATCAATGGGACTTGAACTCAACATATTATTATCATGACGCACCGAGACTTTAACTCGATGTCTTACCCACTTGGCGCAGTGAAACTTGAATTCACCGACTTACCCTCAATCAATGTCTTAATAAACCAAATGTATTATCAAAAAATAAATATTGAATACCATAAATATAATATGAATTTGACTTAAAATTGAGTAAAAATAAACAAAACTAATTAATTAGAACAACATGTTGGAACGATATAAAAGTCTCAAGTTAAAATAAATTAAAACATTTTAATAGTCCCTCTCAACATTGTTATGAAGATTATCATAATTTACTAACCATTTTAAAATAACCACAAAACAAGCTTTGTTAGTACAAATAATATATAGGATATGAAGTATACCATGCAACCGAAGAATTACTAGGATAATTCATAAAAATCAAGAAATACCTACCATTGATTCTTGACGGAGAATGAGCAATTCGTGCTAATAGCATGTTGCAAAACTAAAGCAAAATAAGATAAGAAATATAGAAGATGAAAACAACAGAAATAGGGAGACAAGAGATGAGAGCTTTTCTTATTCTTCGAAGTATTCAAGTGGATACAATATGAACTCTTATGCCTCTATTTATAGTGTAACATAGAGGCATACAAAAGGTTAGTCATAAACATGACATTAACATGAATATAATGGAGGAGGTTATAGAAGTGAAAGGTTACAAGAATAATGGTCATAAAGTTAGATGTTATGGAAGTTATGGTTATCTTCATAATAGAGGAAAGAAATAGAGATAATGAGAGAGAGTAACTTCTTGGTGTAATGGACATCCACACTATAATATTTTATAACATTTGGCTTATTTTTTTAAAAAAAATACTTTTGAGTTTTGAGAGTCAAATTAGGAAAAAGGGCGAGTATCTATGTGTTTTTAGTAGTAAGATTATTTATAAAGAGAAAATGTTTTAAATATCTAATAAGAAAAACTTTAATTAAATTTTTATTTTAATTAAATGAAAATGCACATATTCAATTTTTTCAATCAAATTTGTTACCTTAATAAGGAGTTGAAATATTTAATTATTATTTTTTATTTTTTAAAAAGATTTTGTTGAAAAATATTGAAAAGAAGAATCTTTTTGTTATTTGTTACCTATATTTTTTATTCATTCATTAGCTACTATATAAAGTTTTTTGTATAATCCTCTAAAGTTAAAATAAAATTCAAATTCAAATAAAATAATACATAAATTAAGAAAGAAAAATTTGTTATATGTTATTTTTTTGGAGGACTGAAATATTTAATTGTTATTTTTTTAGAATCCTGCAAAAATATTGTTGATACCTTTATTTCTAATTTTGTAAAATAATTTATCAAATATAAATTTATAATATATTACATAAAATAAAATAAAATAAAAATTTATTATATGAAAATAAAAAATACAATTCTTGCATGAAACTTAACCAAATTTATGAGATATGTTAATTAATTAATAAGACATATACGGGTAAACATGTAGATATGGAGGGATATTTTAGTCTTTAAAAATATAATTTTATGTTTTTGCATTTTTTTAGAAGTAGAAATTTTTAGTTTCTTCCCAATAGCAGAAAAATTGCTTCTGCTTCCATTTAAAAACAGTTTTAAGGATTTGTCAAATGCTTGATTATTAAAAAAAAATTACTTTCTCAAAAAAAAATGGCCTCCGATCAGCAATGTCAAACAGGTTCTATGTTTCAAAAGTTCTAACCCTTACTAACTTATTTTTATACATGGACCAAGTGAAATACAGTATTAATTAAATTATGGACTTCACCCATTAACCACCAACTAAATTAATTTTTTTTTAAAAAATAACCATCAATTAAATAACTATAGTTGAACGAATATTCAAAATTTTTATTTAATATTTACGGGAAGAGTCAAAATAGTTCTACTGATCATAACGATCTAACGGGTCGTTACATCATCTACCACTAAAATTAATGTTCATCCTCGAACGGGTAAAGAATATAAAGTACCTAAAAGCTCAAAGCTGGGAATATCTGATTCGTATGTCCGACTTGGTCTCCTCATTAGCCTTCTCAATCGGGCGATACTTTCATTGAACCTTATTAGAAGTAATTTCTTTCGATCTCAACTTTCGAACTTGCCTATCCAAGATGGTTACAGCTTTTTCTCAAAAGGTCAAATTTTGATCAATTAACATTGAATTACATGAGCATCATCCTGATAATATTTTCAACATTGAAAATGAAATACAGGGTGAACATCCGACAAATCAGGTGGCAAAGCCAACTCGTAAGACACCTCACTAATATGCTCAACAATATTGGAAAAATATTGGGCTCAACTTGCCCTTCTTTTCAAATCTCATCACACCTTTCATGGGTAGTCGAACCTTCAACATAACCCGTGCTCCAATCATGAACCTTTCAATCTGTATAACTCTTTTGTCTACTTTGAGTCATGAGAAACCGGTTCTAATTTAACTTGACATTGTCCAAGAACTTCCTCAATAAATTTGTGCTCCACACCCTAACTTCAAATGCACTAGACCAACCAATCGGAGATCAACATGTCCTACCATACCATGCCCGATTGATGTCATCTCAATGTTCGAATGGTAGCTATGATTGTATTCAAACTCTCTGCTAATTATAAAAGTTTATCCAAAACACGAGTTAACTTCCTTCAATCTAAACCACTCCTTAGCCAAGGTGTCTGCAAGACTTAGTTGAGAAAACTTTCGTGTGAACGTGAACCCAATAAGAGAAAGCAATACAAATTTCTTCATTTTTTGGTACTGTACAAATAATACAAAATACAAGGGGAGAGCTAACTATTTTAGCCATTTTGGGTTATGTTTAAAAACATATAAATCCTCAACCTGCAACACCCGGGTGAAATCTCTAACCCGAACAGCCCTGCAATAGCTGTAATCCCCCGCACTGGCCTATTGCCATCCCTACAGTTGAATCTCCGTCCGTTCACTTTGCAAACGCTACCCACTAGCTGTCTTAGAAGTTCAATCGATGCTTCGGAGAGTGAGAAGAGTCCGGTTAAGGCTCGATTTGGCCGGGGAGAAAAAAATTGAGGAAAAAAACAAAATATTGTGAGTTAGGTGATCTTATTTTTAAAAATATTTGCTCGATTTAGCAAATTTTTTTTTTTTTGTGACGGAAGAAAGTTACAAATTGGTATATACATCTTGAAATGAGGGAACGTGACAAACATGAATGATGCAATTTGTGTGAAGGCAACATAGCATTACGATTATCTTCTGCAAATCATGGGCTTTAAAATTTTAGAAACCTTTAATTTGTGACCGCATGGGCAGAAAGCATTACAAAGGGTGAGGATTGGATGGTTTGAGTGGGTGAAGAGGAAATAATAAACTTGAAAAAGTCACTTTTGCAACTTGTTTTCCTTGCTTCCACGAGAAAAGTTATTTTCCTCATTTTTAAGGACTTTCTTTTCCTAGAGAGGAAAACATTTTTATCAACCAAACAAAGAAAATTTGGAAAACATTCCCCATACCAAACATAAATGCTATGATAATTTCAGCCTCGCCATATACATAACTCCAAAATGCGACAAGAGGGAGTTGCTCGAATTGTAAACACCTCCCATTTTTAACCTTAAGGCGGTAAGTTCGAGTCATCATGGGAGAAAAAGGTGGGAGCTCTGAGGGAGAGGTAAAAAAAAACTCTTCAAAATGCAAAGAGAGAAATATTGAAAACACCCCTAAATTCGATGTAAATTATTAGTTTCATCCTCGAACTATTGATAGCCTTAAAAACACCTCATTACTTGACTAACTGAACTTAAATACACTCCAGATCTTGTAATATGAGTGAAATACACCCAAATATTCTCTCCAATTTTAGGAGTGTTCTCAACACTTCTCTCGATTTTTTATTAAAAGTCTCATGCTCTTACAAGAATTTGAGACCACTTGTTATGTCATGTTGTAAATCAGAAGTATATCTAAGTTTAGTTAGTCAAGTAAATATGCGCTCTTACAGTAGTCAGACGAAACAAATAATTTAGGTCAAGTTAATGAAAAAACACATCAATTATCGCATAATTACAACGGTAGAGAGATCCCTTAGCCATTGAAATCCTAAATGATCCCTCTTCTAGTCTTTCTTCTTTTCCCTATTGTAGTTGGAATATTTAAAAAGTCACAACACCTATTCTTAGTAGTTATCTTCTGAATTTAGGCATGGCATTTAGAATATTCGTTTTGATAGTATTTTCAATTAGGGAGCCATATGTTCCACTCTCCTTCTTCCCCAATTAAATACCCCATAAAAAATTAAGAAGGAGAAATTATTCTCCTCTTTTTTTTTTTAATAAAGATAAAGTTAAGACATAATTTATGAATATATCTGAACCAATAGGAGATCGAAACATAGATATGCTCTAACGTGAAGCCATCAGAGGATCTTCTACTGCTCAAAAAGCAGCTTAAAGTATATATGCTTTTTATTAATTTAATATCCAAAAGGGAACTTTGACAATTGTGGACTAAATTAAAGATATTTCCACTATACCAAAGAGATGTCACACATTCCTATAAGTGTTCAAATTCCACTTTGTGGGGCATGCATTTTATTATACCTTATAAAACAACTACTCCATCTATTTCAAATTTTCTGTCGTAATTTCTAAAAATAATTATTTTAATTATAATTAATTTGTCAGTAATTTCTAGTTAATCTATCGCTAATTCATAACTAAATAAAATTAGCATAAGGTTTAGTTTTTTGTTATTTAACTACAAAATTGTATATGTCGTTTTCTAATAGTGTTGCCTCCTAGCTTCTAGATGTGAAGTTATGAGATCAGTTTAATTTTTTAAAAAAAATAATAATAAAGAAGCATATTTTTGTTACATAAGCACGAATAACACATCAAATAATCATATGCTAATTAACCCAATCATTAAGCTCTTTTGTCTCTTAATCAGCACACTAATATATCTACTAACCTCCTCCCTCACACCATCCATTCCAATTTTATCCTTGGATACTTATTGTTGGATTCCTATTTTATTTTATTTTATTTTTTTGGATTCCAATTGTTGGTCAATTTTTGTGGCATTTTGTTCTCTATATTTTATATTAGACACCTCCACATTTCACCACAAAAATGTTTCAACGGTAGGAGTCATTTAAATGTTTATCATTTTAATATTCATTTAGGCAACAAAAGAAGAGCTAAGAATGAAACCTTACACCTTGAGGATATTGTGGTGAGGAATATTTGCTTTGGATGTCCACTTTAAAATTATCAGAATTTGAGTTCGTTAACTGTAAAGTTGGTTTTTAAAAATACTCAAATTATCTCTTTGTGGACTTATCAGTAAATTATAAATATTAAATGATTAAAATCTCAAAAAATATATAAACAAAAAAAAAAAACCTAGCACATCACTGATGCAATATATACATTGATAGTTATTAATCGTAGGTATAATTTATCCTATATTACTTTAGGAGTAGCTAGTAAAAGGTACACCAACCGATATTAAGATGTGTTTTAATTTAGAATTTATTTTTTTAATCTTTTTTGACATCTTTACATTGTGAGGGGGTTAATTTCATAGAAGGTCAACGTACTTACAATTTATTAAACAAAAGTTGTCAAACTGATTCTTCTGACCATAAAAAATTACTTAACATTCAGTAATTTTATATATAAAGTTATGTTTGTTTGGCCCTTATCTAGTGTAAATTGGACGAAAAGTTCCTATTATTTTTTTAAAAAAATCATTTCAAAACTTCACAACAATAATATAATTGTCGTTAAATAGATTTATAACTTGCTCTTCATATAAATATGAATAAAGACTTTAATGACTTTGAAATACAATGACATTAACTCAATTACCACAAAATTATGTTATTGCAATAATATATACCGACTATAAACGAAAAATCTATTACCACTGTTTTTACTGAAGAATAGACTTAAAATTAATTGGTTGTACTATCCATCATAGAGACAGGTTGAAGGAAATAATGGAACAGTGGGGAATACATGATGTGATGGTACAATTTTAAAGTGATTTGCCAATCAATATATGTATGATTGAAGCTGGCAGATGGTTCTCTTACCCTTGTAATGAGATCATATGATGGCTACCATTGATAGAAACCCTAATAACAGAATTTCCCTTTATAGATGTTGCAATGAGTTTAATAGGCACTAAACTCTACAAAGTACAAACCTTTCCCTTTTAGGAGTTATCGGTTATGCTTCTGCCCAGCTTCACCTTTATTCCATAGATTATATATATGATTCTTTTTTTTTCTTTTTCAATATGCGTGTATTCATACAGTGATATTTAGAGTGACATAAGGCTCATATTAATTGAGAAATAGACGGGTGGTTTGCTTATATGAACTTGGACAATCCTCTCCTCATGAGGTAGTTTGCTTATATGATTTGGACAATCTTCTCCTCATGAGTTAGCTTTTGGGTTAAGTTAGGCCTACGTGTCATATATATATATATATATATATCCTTACCACCCAAACAGGTTAAAACATGTGGAAAATAAATGAAACAAGGAAACCTCTTCAATATTGAAAACTTTCATGAAAACATTAATCTTTAATAAAAATAATAATCTTTAAATGAGACATAACTCCCACTATAAGGGAGGAAATTAAAAATGAAAGATGTCAGAGATCATCATCATCTTCACCTATGAAACATCATTGATCCTGCAACTAGACTATGTCAAGTAGCATAACAAGAATAGTATCAGTACAAACAACACGTATTGGTAGGCATCATCGGTCGATCAGAACCTACCACATGATATAATGTAGACAATTAGAAAAGTCATGCAATATCGAAGTTACACCACCCCACTTCTCTATTCACATACTCATACCCTTCTTAGGTAAATAACATGACTAAGCACCTTAATTATGTCACCTTAAGGCTTTCTAAGCCTACCTGTGATGATACAATAATAACAATCGTAGTCTAGCCCTTCTACCATATTAATATCCATGAATACCAAGTCATCCCTAGCCCTATCAATTAAGTTGTTATCTTTTATAGAACGCATGTCAACTCTCTGGCCATTTTTAGAACAGTAAAGGAAATTGACGTCTTAGACTAACTCATCCTTAACAAACTAAACCTAGAACCCAGTACAAAATCAAGTTCATCATGACCAATAGAAATGCATTTTAGGTAACTAAAGAATTGAATCCTCATAAATTCAACCCAATAGTCAAACAATTATGGAGAATAACCCCTAAGAATTTAGATGCCAATAAACAAATAACATGCCTTAACGACCAGTAGTAACACATAGCCTGGACTTCCGGTCCTAACCCTAACTTACAGTAACATGCATGATTCATGTCCCACATGGTTACATACAAATTAGATCTGAGACAACTCACATTTCAAGGAACCCGGACAACTTGGGGATCCAACATGTAACAAGTATAATATGTAGAAATACCAGGTTCATTCATGGAACCATAAACATATATTTGGTCCTCTCATGGAAGTCAAACCAAACTGTTAGTGTAAAGATGTGGTATCCGAGTTCCGAGACATCCTTAGTTAGTGACCAGTGTGGTACCTGAGCCAATCATATATGGGTATCCCCATATCAAGCGTGGTATCTTAGCACATCGTTAATATATACCGACAGTGGAAATATCGTGCACTAGGCGTGTTACCGAGCTAATCAATAAACATAGGCAATCATGCACAATCACAAACATCAACAATAACACTTGACACCACAAGTCACATAACAAGTTCATTGTATTCATTACCAACATAATGTCATTACATATGCTTCCTACGTATTCCTTACCATGTATTGTACAATGATACTACAAGTCGTAGACATGCATACGCTCATAAACGGAAACATACTACCTTCCTAACAAGAAATTCAAGGTAAATCAAGAACAAGAGAATCAGCCACAATCTTTACTTCATCTCAACCCTAATAGTATATAACAACAATCTCTAACAATCCAAACTCTGCCTGATGGTCTTACATGTCATCTCTTAAAATTTACAAGATATAATATGGTAAAAGCAAGTCTAACTAGTCAATTTAAAAGAAATCCAGCCTACTAAAGTGCCAAGCAATATCGGATGAACCTTGTCCAAGATTTTGACTCCATAGAAGCAATCATTTGATGAGACAACATATGAACATTCTTAGACTTTCACCTTCCTTGTGTGGTAATTCTCCCTCCCTTATTGATCCCTTACCCCGAGTGTCTTTGGAGGATTTATAGAGCAGCCCTCGTTTATTAGCTCCATTTAAAATTGGGAAGAAATTTAAAAAATGGTGCATTGATTAGGTTGCTGAAATTTGACGTCCCATTATAATGACTCTTAGACCGCTACAACGGCACTGTCATAGCGGGAACCTCCCACTATGACAGGTTGACGTCAGTTTAGCCAAGAAATCAATTTTTTGCCACAAATCATCATGCGCTCAAATTTTGAAACCATTCTTATACTACACTTTTAAATTTTTAAGACTCTGCACGAGATACCTGTAGTAACAACGGATCAGATCGTTATAATTATAATCTATTATACATAATAAATTATATTAGTTTAAAATTTTATAAATAATTACATGATTGTGTAAACATTCGCTATAGCCTATAGGCATATATATATATATATATATATATATATATATATATATCCTACATATTTGTTAGTTTAAGTGATTTTATAAGAAAAGAAATAAGAATAGGGTTTTAAAAAAAGTAATTAACTAAACATTGAAACTCATAATGCCATAATGTTTTTCAAATCCTCCTAACCATTATCCTACTACAATACTTCTTGCTAGGAAGAATGCTCATGTTGTGGCATTTTCACCCAGAAGGTAATGGGTTATTCCTACAACACATCGTTGTATAATGTTCAAGGTTCTCGGCAGAGTAACAGGAGCAACTTTTAATTTATTATGAGCCCAAACGATGAATTTAATAAGTTATTTCCATTAATCGTCTTTGCTGAATAAAAATATTAAACTAAAAGTCCAGACAAAATGAACACCTAGAGAAAAAAAGGTGATACACAAATAATGAGGAATCATAAAACTGAATTACCTAGGGTACATAGGCCCAAAAGAAATCACAGAGTCACTCATTAATAGTAATATTAGAACTCTTCGCTAAGTTTTCTCCTGTGATATGAGTTAGTACCTTTGATCACTTACACTGCCCCAAACATATGACTGCATTTTAAAACTGAAATAGAATATTTCTATCAAAATTGAATTGTACATCCAGAATAGTCCTAATAAGATATGATCCTAGGCTGATACTTGATATTCACCCCTTCTTCCATATTATGACAAGAAAAATGAAAATCAAGATTTACTTTATCCAATATCAAACAAGAACTATGAGCAAATTATACACCTTTCAAGAGTATCAATACTACCATGTGAATTGTAAATGCATGAATGTGATGTACCAAGAAATTAATCGTTCCTGATGGAATAAGCAACAAAGCAACCTTGCCACCCACTACCACTAAATCACCACCCCCTCCCCCAAGTTAAATTGGTGCTTGTTGTTGTACTAGGTGTTAAAGCATGAGTATTTTGTTGGGAAATTTACATGAATCTCACTAGTTTAGGTGCTTATTACTTAGATACACTCTAGTTTAAAATATTATTTATCTTTGGTGCGTCTAGATACGTTCAGATACATGTATCTCAGGATACACAGGGTCACAATTATGTGTAATTTGTTCTAGATATATTGTATACAAGTGGATTCACATGATTTTGGATACATAACAAATCTCGCTCGCCTCTATCCTATTTCACCTGACACTCTCCTACCCAAGATACATGTGAATCACACCATATACACACAAATATGTGTATCTAGTGTGTATCTAGTGTGATATGCATGCATATGAGATTCATAACAAATCTCGCTCGCCTCCCTCTTTTTCTCACTCGCCTCTCTCCTTATTTTAGTGTATCTGGTAGAAATATACATGTATCTAAGTGTCTTCCTCAATATATGGTTGAAGAATCTTAATTGTAATAAGATATGTAATATTTTGAAAGTATTTGTAATAATAGTATATATGATAGTGAAGTATGTTTAATTATGTAATTTCTCCAAATATTTCACTAATTATGATAGTGAAGTATGTCCAATTTTGTATCCATTGAGTAAAAACATATTTTGATTGTATAGTGATATATAAAAAAATATCTTGAGGACGCCCTAAAGCGCTCATGGTATCTTTATGAATATAAAATTAATATTGAGAATGGGATATGATTGCATTTTGATGACTAAGGGCACGATCTAATAAATCGTTGTATCGAGTAGTTCGATCATAATTTCTTACCATAAAAATAGTTACATATGCAGCAACACGAACCATGACAAATCCACCAATACACATATGGTGTGTGAACAATGACAGTTTTGATAGTCAGTAGCTAGATACAGAAAAGAATAACGAGCTATATCAATGATTAAAGAGCTTAACATAGATAAGTTGATTAAAGAAACTAGCATAGCCAAATTAATGTTAGGTTTTAAAGGTGTGAACAGGAAATGAAGTGTTGTAACTCTCTTGAAGGGTTGTGACTATGCCGAAGGGTTGTGACCTTTATGAAAGGTTGTGTCCTTTCTAAAGGGTTGTGACCGGTTGAAAGGTTGTGCCTTTTCCAAAGTGTTGTGACCTTTCTGAAAGGTTGTCTTCTTTTCAAAGAGTTGTGACCTTTACCCTTTGTTGGCTATAAATAGAGAGAATTTCTGTCATTTTTCTGTATCGAATTCTTCCCTTCCCTTGCATACATTTCTTACAAAATAAAATCGATCGATCGTGTCTGTGTGTGATTCGTTGCTGTCATTTTGAGTTCGTTGAAATTATTGAAGTTTGAGGTACCGCTACTTCTTTAATGGTTAATCCATTTTATCTTGGGAGGAATTGATCTGCAACCTCGGGTACTTGAGGGAATTAAATTTCTTAAGGACACGCAGTGGGTTTTGTGGACTCGAATAGTTCTTTGTTTTTCTTTTCATCTTTTATTATTTCTGGTTTGCTAATTTGAATATAGGAGATAACAAGCTTAAGAAATTTAATATTGATGGTATTTTCTGTGGTAAGGAAATTACTTATATTTTCTGTGTTCTTTTTGTTGGAAAGAAAAAGAAGAAAAAGAGAATTATTTTATCATATGATAAAAGAGTTTTGGGATGAATTAGTAATACTTTAATATGTTTGAGTATATTTTTTGTAGTAAGGTTTGCTTGGATGGGTAAGATTATTTTTATTTTCTTCCCAAGTGCATTGAAGCATTGCACCCCTTCGGTCTTCTTTTCAATAAGAGAAGTTATTTTGTGCATAAAGGTTAAGATATGCACTTTAATTTTTTTCTCTATATTCTTGGTTTTATATAACTATGAAAAGAAGTAAACGAACAGATGTTGTCTCCTAACAATATTTGAACATGAGTTTAGTTTCTCGTTGAAATTCAATGTCTTCTGAGGAAATTTGGAATATGACGGAAACTGGGAAAGAAGGAAAAAATTAGCAAGAAAAGTGACTTACATGGAATCACTGCTGACAAATAGAATATGATTCAATGGGGGTAAATCAGGTTTTATTTTTATTTCCCTTGATTATTATTTTTTTCTATCCTTTATAAGTTATGAGATTTATTTCATAAATTTTAGGATAGATGGTCATTATGTGATGATCTCAGAATATATATTTATTACTATTAATATGTATTATGTTTGGAGGAAAAAAAAACTTTTGTAGTTTTCTACTCCATGTGAAATTTGATTGTGTCTGACTTTTGGAGACTAAAATCCTCTGATTTTTTACTTCTTTGGTTTGAAGAATATAAGAACGTCACAAATAAATCAGATTGTGCATTGGTTTGAAGAATATAAAAACTTCACCAATTTGTTAAATACTTTGTTTGAATGAATATTCTGACTTGAAGAGTACAAAATCTTCGTCAGGATTATCAAGGCTAAATGATTTGAAAAATATAAAATCTTCATCGTTAGCTAGAAACAGTGTTGTATTTGAGGTTTTTGGAGATTAAAACCTTTTTGGTTTACTACTCTGTCTGAATGTGAAACTTGTTCGAAGAATATAAAAACTTCATCAGAATTGAAGGTTCATTCAGTTAATGATTAGAAGAATATACAAACTTCATCGTTAAACTAGAAACAAGTTGTATAAAGATTGAATCTTTATTGTTAGTATTCTAAATACTAAGTGGTCTGTCTAATTGTGACAAAAAAGAAAAAAAAAACACTAGTGACATAAAATTAGTGATTTTTGTGCCTGCAGTGGGTGTTTATATGGATTAAATCACCAAAAGAAGGCTTCGTGTTGCCAATATGTATTTTGATGGTACACAATATGAAAGCATGGGAAAAAATATGTAATAATTTCAAATACTTGAAAAATATTTTTGAGAACAAATTTAAAATGTGGGGGGTTCTTTACTTGTGGTAAAGACAAAATTAGACTAACTATCTAATTTAAATTTGAAAGTACAAGATATGAAATTTAATGACATTCTTCTATTATGTTAGTCCCACAAAATTCTTGGAGTATATTTGACATTGTGGTCGTTGAGTCTCTCTTTACTACTATATGATATGACTAGTATAAAACCATAATATTATATTACTTGTTCAAAAGAATTGTATTCTTTGATGAAAAAGTTTCACTTAAAATATTGTGATTTTTCATGAAAAGATATGTCTATTGAAATAATTTTTTTGTATAGACATGAACATTGGTGAAAAGTGATATGTTATGTTTGTGTTATAAAACAAACATTTGGGTCATATTGCCCTTATTGGACCGATGAGACTATGGTCATGGGTAATTCTATAACAAATTGAATGTTATGGAAAGATCCTTCTGAAAAGGACATATGGCAAGGTGTTGACTCTAAAACAATGTCTGTATTTGAGAAAGTTATAAGAAGTAAAGAACAAAATATTTGTGGAAAAAAGTTATCTCACAGAAGGTCTTTTCAAACTTAGTATTTCTGTTTTTTCTTACTTGCTTGAATCAAATTGTTTGTGACATAAATGCTTGGGACATGTCAATTACAAAACCTTGCAAAAACTTATCAACTTAGAAGTTTTGCCTAACTTCTAGTGCAATAAATCAAAATGTCAAGTATGTGTTGTTGAAAGGAATTTTAATACCTTAGAATTGATTTACACTGACAATTGTGATATGAAGTCAACACTATCTCGTGGTGGAAAAAAGTGTTTCATAAATTTTATTGACAATTGCATTAGTATTGTTATGTTTATTTGCTGAATGGTAAGGAAAAAACAAAAAGATTGTCATGATTATAAGTGGTAGATGTGGAGAATATGAATCTTCTTTTGCAGAAATATCTTTGAAAAATGAAATTATCCATCAAATTACTGCACATTCTCACCTCAATCTAATGAAATTGTTGACAGAAAAAAACCAAACTTTGAAGGAAATGTTGAATGTCCTATTTATAAGTTCAGGTTTACCACAAAATTTGTGAGGGGTGCTATCATTATAGCAAAAAAGAACAACAAAAAGTTTGTTTGTTCAGAAAGAGAGAAACAAAAAGTTTTGTTTGTTAGTAAAGGGAGTAACAAATAAAAGAAAAACTTTTGTTTGTTAAGAAAGGGAACAACAGAAAGTTGTGTTTGTTCAGGCTTTATTGTATCCTGATAGAGAATTGTTTGTTGTCCCTTGAAGTTTATACAAGCCATAACTCTTGAAAGATAGTGATCAAACAATTTCCAATACAGTCTATTTCATATGAGAAATGAAAATGAGGGAACTATTCCCAAACGGGTCAAAATAGGACCTAACACTTTGGATTGTATGCTCATTGGATAGGCTACAAATAGTAAAGCATGTCGATTTATGGCTCGTAAGTCCGAACAGTCGAATAGTCAAGTGAAGGGTCTAAATGACCTTGGAAAGAACCAAAGGAGAATATACTTAATAAAGAGATTCAGAGGCGTAGTAAATGTCAATGGACAAATTACTTCTTCCGGGTTTGATTTTGTAATATTTCTTCTTGAAAATGAGTCCATATAGTCGAAGAAGATATGTCTTCTTTGGACTCATCCTATTTGGAAATAGGTTGTCAATAGTAGGATAGATTCAATCTTGAGCAACCACACTTGAGAGTTGGTTGATCTTCCTCCAAGAAATAAACCTTTGGTTCAAAGTGGATCTACAAAAGGAAAAGAAAGTTGATGAAACTATTGGAAACTACGAAGCAAGACTTGTTGTCACAGGCTTTAGACAATAAGAAAGCCTTGTTTGACAAATAATAGCCACTAACTAGGATTACATCAATTCAGATGTTAATTGCGCTAGTTACAGTATATCGCCTTCAAATTCGTCAAAATGGATGTGAAAATATTTTTTTTTAAAATGGAGAATTTGAGGAATATATTTACATAGAACAACCCGAGGGTTTTGTGGTTCCTGGTAAAGAAAAGAAAGTTTGTAAACTTGTTAAGACACTTTGTGGACTAAAAACAAGCGCTCAAATAATGATATGCGAAATTTGACCAAACTATGTTGGCAAATGAATTCAACATTAATGAATGTGATAAATATTGTTATATTAAAGACATTCCAAATCACAAGGTCATTATTTGTTTTTATGTTGATGACATGTTGGTCATCAAAAGAGACATTTCTGACATAAATGTTACTAAGCATATGCTAGAAAGTAACTTCGATATGAAAGACATTGAAGTTACTGATGTGATGGAAAAGGTACTTGACAAGTTCAATTATTTAGATTTCAATATTGTCAAGACTCCAATAAATATGAGCTTTGTACTTCAAAAGATGAAAGCAAACGTGACTCACAATTGGATTATGCTAGAGTATTGAGAAATATGATATATATCATGAAGTGTACGCGATCAGATATAGCATGTGCTATTAGTAAACTGAGTCGGTTCACAAGTAATCTCAATCAAACTCATTGGATGACAATGAAAAAAGTTTTGGAGTATTTAAAACATACTTAAAAACTATTATTTTGCATTATAACTAATATTCAACAGTATTGAAAGAATATAGTGGTGCAAATTGAATCACCAGGTCAAATGAAGTAAAATCCACGAGTGGATATGTATTTACTCTTGGTGGAGGAGCAGTCTCTTGGAAATCTTCCAAAGAGAAATGTATCGCTCGCTCTACTATGAAATCTAAGTTTATCACTCTAGATAAGGCCGGTAAAGAAGTTGAATGACTCCAAAATTTCTTGAAAGATTTTTGGCCCAAAACCTTTTAGCTCCAGTATGCATACATTGTGAGAGTTAAATTTGCAATAGGTAGGGCATGAAACATGATGTATAACGGAAAGTATTGTCATATATGACGTAAACATAATATCATTAGAAAACTACTCTCTAGTGGAATCATCATAATTGACTATGTAAAGTCAAAGGATAATGTGACGGACCCACTTATAAATGGCCTAACTAGAAAGGAAGTTGATAGATTATCCAAGGGAATGAGACTATGGCCGAGAACAAGTCATTGTGGTGGTAACTCTACCTAGAAGACTGGAGATCCCAAGATCTAGGTTCAAGGAGAGCAAACAAAGTCATTGATGACGGTTCAACATTGTAAAAAAAAAAATTTATGGTCCATTCTCATGATAAGACAATGTTCATTAATAAGGATAAAGGCATTAGGACATTTTAATGGTTTCTAAGTTTGATACAGGGTATATCAAATAGTGTATATACGGAATAACACATTTAAAAATCACCTATGTAAGTGTGAAGTGTAAGCCGCTTCAAGGATAATCTGATAAGGCCAGTTCTCTACGTACTTATAAACCAAGACGTGTTCATGGCTGAAACGAACAAAACAATGAGAACCAAAAACAGTTCAAGGGTTGATTGTGTGACTTATGTTGTCTAGGTATACACCAAAGCGCGACGGTTCAAAGATATCAAATCTATCGATTGATCGAGTATATTCGATATATGTTCACCATGGAAAGTTCAAAGGGAAACCCACTTATCCAGATGCAATCAATCTTTACTTACAAATCACAGAGTTTTTCATGCATATGTTTTAACAATAGTCATTCCCTATTTATGTGGGGTATTGTTGGGTTTTAAAGGTGTGAACAGAAAATGAAGTGTTGTGACTTTATTGAAGGGTTGTGACTATGCCAAAGGGTTGTAACCTTTATAAAAGGTTGTCCTTTCTAAAGGGTTGTGACCAGTTCAAAGGTTGTGACTTTTCTAAAGTGTTGTGACCTTTCTGAAAGGTTGTCTTCTTTCCAAAGAGTGGGGACCTTTACCCTTTGTTGGCTATAAATAGAGAGACTTTCTCTCATTTTTCTGCATTGAATTCTTCCCTTCTCTTGCATACATTTCTTACAAAATAAAATCGATCGATCCTGTCTGTGTGTGTGATTCATTGCTGTAATTTTGAGTTCGTTGAAATTATTGAAGTTTGAGGTACAACTACTTCTTTAATGGTTAATCCGTTTTATCTTGGAAGGAATTAATCTGCAACCTCGGGTACTTGAGGGGATTAAATTTCTTAAGGACACATAGTGGGTTCTATGGACTCGGATAGTTCTTTGTTGGCTATAAATAGAGAGACTTTCTCTCATTTTTCTGCATCGAATTCTTTCCTTCTCTTGCATATATTTCTTACAAAACAAAATCGATCAATCGTGTCTGTGTGTGTGATTCATTGTTGTCATTTTGAGTTCGTTGAAATTATTGAAGTTTGAGGTACCGTTACTTCTTTAATGGTTAATCCGTGCAACCTCAGGTACTTGAGGGGATTAAATTTCTTAAGGACACACAGTGGGTTCTGTGGACTCAGATAGTTCTTTGTTTTTCTTTTCATCTTTTATTATTTCTGGTTTGCTAATCTGAATACAAGAGATAACAATTAAGAGATAATTGAGCATGCCATGACCTGTTAGGATCTCGTATAAACCTTTTTGGCCCTGACCCATAAAATAGATTAAGAAATATTTGAACTATAATTTAAATTTATTAGAAATACGATATCTTTGACCTATTAAGTTATAACAACATTATATTTTTGTATCAAACTATTAATAACACATATATTTTTGACCCGTGGATGAAAGAAATGGATAACAAATGAGTAAAAGTGGTAGAAAACATAGACATTGTAGAATGGCACCCACATGGTGAGGCAATGATGATAAGCATCTTGTTGGTTCCTCATGATCTCTAACAGCATTGGCAGGTAATTTAAGACACGCTGAATCTTTTTTTGTAGAATCAAGAATCTTATCCTATATATTTGTGTTATGTAAGACGTTTCTTTACTCTTCTACAATATTGGAATTAAAAGATGAATCTCACTTTAATTGGATCGAATTGTCTAGTCCTTAATTATTATACAACTGTAATTTCCATCCTGCATTCTTTAATTTCTTCTTATCTAGTCAAAATGATTCTAAATTCATACTCCTCCTAATTCCAAAATATGCTCACATAATTAAAGGTGTATAATCTAAACCCTATCTCTTCTATTATGCCGCCTTTGTGTCATTTCCAATATGCATAGTTTTTATTCCCTACGTACACTTATTAAGGATTAGAAATTTGTGATTAATAAAAATAAATAGTGAAGATAATGTCAGATTGCATGGGGCATTGAGAAATGATAAAATTGCATGTTTGTATAGATAAAAAGATGGAATAATGGAATTTTCTAATTGGTGTAGCATGTTCTCATCCTATCATCTTCTTTCACTTTCGGCAACAAATAATCAAATATAATGGAGATATCTTTTTTTTTATATAACAAATGTGGATGAAACGTGCTTCCAGGCACATTTCTTAATATATTTCTTAAGAAATTCTTTTGAGATGTATTAGCAAAAATAATGCATGCATAAACTTTTTATATTATTAGTATTTTGTTTGGTATATTTTTTCATTCTACGTATAACTTATGTCTTTTTAATCTATTGTGTATTGAAAAGTGTATTACTATTAATACCATGAATTTCTAGATATTAGTAATGCATTGGGATTTAACACATGCATTAGCATATTAAAATCTCAATTATACATAGTTATATCTTTTCCACCATAATTATAAAGGATATTTTTATAAATAAATATTTTTATGCAATGTATGTTATTTTTAATGCATCAAACCAACATTGTATAAGAAATAGGACAAACTACATAAATGAGCCATAAAACTCAAAATAATTACATGTTATACCTCAATCCAAAGTAATTCAAGAAATATTCATTCTCTCAAAAAAAAAATTACAACTCATACCCTATATTCATTAAGGTTGATAATTTTTGCTTAACTGATACTAAATCAGTATCATATACTGTATTGGTATCATTAAGACTGATAATTTTGCTTAACTGATACTAAATCAGTATATATATATATATATATATATACTAGTATCATTAAGATTTATTGTTTAGAAATTAGTCATTAGTAANTAAGGTTGATAATTTTTGCTTAACTGATACTAAATCAGTATCATATACTGTATTGGTATCATTAAGACTGATAATTTTGCTTAACTGATACTAAATCAGTATATATATATATCATTAAGATTTATTGTTTAGAAATTACTCATTAGTAAGAGTATATGTATATTATTGTGGTATTATTAAGGTTTCTTGTTTAGAAACTACTTATGATATCATTAGAATTTCTTTTGTTCAAAAACTATTTATGCTATAAGAGTGGTATATATATATATATATATATTATTATTATTATTTATTTTATTTTTTATGATATCATTAGAATTTCTTTTGTTCAAAAACTATTTATGCTATAAGAGTGGAGTATATGTTTTGGTGGATGAAACCTAGCCACAACTTTCTTATCAGAGCAGAGCAGTCCCATTTGACTGGATGTTTTGGCATTTAGTAGGTGCTAACTTTCCTCATGTGGACATCTTCTCTAAAACTCAACCGTCTGTTTTTATTCCCCTTCTCGAATTTAGTAACGCCTTCCCTCGACAAGAATATATTTAGGGTAATGTTAAATAATCAGAAAATTTGATCAGAATTTAGTTAGAAATTTAAAAATTGTATAATATTTTTTTTATTTTAAAATATATTAAATTTTTTTCCATTTTTAATTAGAAAGTATTAAAATTAAAAAGATAAAAATATTCAAAAAGGTAAAATATTACTCTGGCCAAAAAGATTTTTCCAAATATTTATTAGAGTGTGTATTTATATTTTGGTATTCACTCTGTTCCTATTTATATAATTTTATGTTCCTTGAAAAATTAGACAAGTTTATGTTCTATTTTTATTTAGTGATTTTTTTAAATTTTGAATAAATGAACATAAATTAGTTTTTTTGATTAATTAAATTAATCAATAAATATGAATTAATCATTTAATTTTTTTATGTTGGTCAATTTAAAAACTCTCAAGAGCACAATAAAAAAAAATATTATTCATGTATTGATTTTGCGATGACAAATATTAAAAAATATATATTTTTAATAATAACGACGTATAAATAGAAATACCGACAGAGGAAGTATATCTACTTCTACTACTTATATATAAGTGTGGATAACCACATAGATGGAGGTCAACATGTTTGCTTCACCTGCGTGGTTCCACACTTACATATATATTTACCTTTTTTTTTTGTTTTAATTTGTTTGTCTTATTTTTTTAATTTTTTTATATTTAAAAATCGCATAAAAAATACTATAAATCATGATAATTGACAACTAAAATTAATATATATGTGTCACATAAAATGAGACAAAAGAAGTAACATGTATTATTTAATTTGAAAACTAAGTAAAAAGTATTGTAAATCTCAATAATTAACAACATATTGACTCTTGAAATTCTATTTGTACTACATATATTGGGACAAAGAATGTAACATATATTATTTAAAAATTACAATAATTAACAACTTAAAATATTTATAAATCATATCAAAATTTAATTGACTCTCTAAATTTTATCTATGTCACATAAAGTGAGACAAAAAAATCTACTCCTATATATAAGTGTGGATAACCACACATGTGGCGGTCTGCCTGCTTCACTTGTGTGGTTCCACACTTACATATATATATTTGCCTATTTTTTTCTCCGTTTTAATTTGTTTGTCTTATTTTTTTATATATTTAAAAATTGCATAAAAAATATTATAAATCATGATAATTGACAACTAAAATTAATATATTCGTGACACATAAAATGGACAAGAGAAGTAACATGTATTATTTAATTTAAAAACTACGTAAAAAATATTATAAATCTCAATAATTAACAACATCTTGACTCTTGAAATTCTATTTGTGCTATATATATTGGGACAAGGAAAGTAATATATATTATTTAAAAATTACGTAAAAATTACAATAATTAACAACTTAAAATATTTAAAAATCATATTAAAATTTAATTGACTCTTTAAATTTTATCTATATCACATAAAATGAGATAAAAAATAACATATTAGCACATACATTTATATCTAGTACTCCGTACATTTTATAAGATGAATGTTTGGTTGAAGGATAATGGACATATTATTATATATCAATATAATGAATGAAACATGTTTTCTCAAAAAGTCTTTCTTTATTTCTTTTTTTCTTTTACTTTTATTTTATGACAATTTTTTTTTTTTTTATAATTAAGAATAGAAAAATATAAATGTGTTGACACGACAGATATAATCGACTCTTTCTTATAATTTTCTTTTAAATAGAACTAATCGGTCATAATTCCATGACAAAGGATAATTCCAATCGCAACAAGTAATGACTACGTTTTTACTTACTCTATGAAGTGTGAATGGTTTTATTTTTGGTATTACTTGTCTTCTGTAAATTTTATGTTACATGTAAAGTAGTATATAATATTAACACTGTATACACGTTCAGATAAGAAAAGGTTTAATGCACAAAACTTTATCGACTAAAACTCTTAAATATTAGGGGAAAATTGAATCATAATTTTGTTTAATTATAATCTATTTTTAACAGATAAAAAGTAGATAATCTTTCACTAACTTTTATATATACTAGACATGAGTGCATGTGCTGGTACGGGCCAAATATCTGTTATTTTTCATTTCACTTTATGTGACACAGAAAAATTTTAGAGTGTCAATTATATTTTTATATGATATTTAAATATTTTAAGTTGTTAATTATTGTAATTAATAGTACTTTTATGTAATTTATAAATAATACATGTTACTTCCTTTTCCCAATATATGTAGCAGAAATAGAATTTCAAGAGTCAATCAAATGTTGTCAATTAGTGAGATTTAAAATACTTTTTACGTAGTTTTCAAATTAAATAATACTCCCTCTATCTAACATAGTTGTCCATTATTGATTTTGCACACTTCTTAAAAAAACTATAAATAGAAGGGTAATTTTAATATATCACAATTTGAATATAATAAATACAATGACTTGAAAAATGGAATAAATAAATACAAAATTTTATAATTGAAAAATATAAGACTAATAAATTCATGAGAGTCATAACAAAAAGAATATATGTTTTCTTTGTTTAGCTCAAACTAGTTATTGTTTTTTCTCTCACCGGTTAATTTTCTATCAAAACCGATTTCTTTTTTTTAATCAATATTCGTCTCTTTCTCTATCATTGATTAAAATTGGTAGCGCCACTGTCTTATCTCACGATTTTTTTGTTTCATATCCGTTTTCGTTTCATACTGTGATGGAATGTTTCTTATCAATATGAATAACGCATAGTAGTAAATGAGATTGTTTATATAACAATATACCAATTTCTACATAATATTATATCAGTTTCATACCAAAAGTAAACATTGGTTATATCAAAAGAATATCAATTTCAAAACAATTGTAACTAGCAATTATGTTTTGTTATTTAAATAGTATACCAAATGCATACAAGTTTTTGTCAATATCTATATACATTTCATACCAATAGTAAACACTGATTCATACAAGATTTATACAAAAAATAGTTCTTTATAAAAATAAATTGACTTACAAAATCTGGATCGGAGTTTGAATACTACCATAACGGAGGTTCCATCATTTTCTTTTCCTTTTTTGCCTCTTATGATTTGGAGGTGAATATTTTCTTTGATTCTTGTTTCTTCTCCTTCGCTAGGTTTTGTTTTTTCTAAGAGGGGTAGGGGCGGAGCCACCGAGGTATCCGAACCCCCTTCAGCGAAAAATTATCTTATTTTATACATGATTAAAATATTTTTTTATGTATATAAAATAGATGTAGAACCCCTTCGACTACTTCGTCAGTCTATTTCTATAGATTTTGAACCCCTTATTGAAAATTCTGGCTCCGCCACTAAAGAGGGGTAACATTCTTCTTCACCGGAATTGCATCCATCTTGAGCGATGGAGTTTGAGTTAAAATATTAAAACTTGAATGCTCTATTTCAAGATTAAATACATCCTCTATAAAATTCGGACTCTTTCTAGGCACATGATGAATTTTTTTGTCCTTCGGCATGTTCGTATGTGAACCAATTTTTTTTTATCTTAACATTGTGTACAAGATTTGTGGCAATTTTTTATTCTTGGCAGTGTATACAAGATTTGCGGCAATTTTTGTTTGAAAGGAGAAGAAAAACAATTGAAAAGTTGAAAGAGAGAGAGTAACCGTGGGTGGAAAGAGAAAGTGGGTTATGGTGTGTGATAAGTTAAAGGAAATTCCTTGAGATGTGTAATTGATAATTATTAACTTATTCTCTCTCATAATTTTCTCTTTTTCTCACCTATTAACTTTATATAAATTAATTAATAAAATATAATTAATTAATTTATAAATTAAAACTGATATATTAATACTTGTAATTAAAATTTTATAAATAGTAGTGAAAAAAAAGTAAACATAAAGGATGTAATATTAACCCTTAAATAGATGTGTGGGGTGATTTTTTTCATAAATAAATGACTATAATTAATGATAAGAGCAAATTAGGAACTAAGTGTAAAATTATTCTTTGATTTGATAAAGTGAACAAATATTGTTGAACATTCCAAAATAGTATAATGAACAACTATTGTTGAACAGATGGAGTACATGTTACTTCTTTGCCACATTTTATGTGACACAAATAAATTAATTATACATATATATATTAAATATTTTAACTTGTCCATTATCATAATTTATAATATATTTTTATGTAATTTTTAAATATATGAATTTTTTAAAAAATAAGACAAACAAGTTTAAACGGAAGAACAACCAAAAAATTATAGAATGTGACAATCAGTTTAGATGTAAAACATTAAAGTGAAGCCAAGTTAAATATTCCTTCCAAATCAAATTAATTGAATTGTTGAGCCATTTTTTATTTTTCAAATGAACTTAATTGTTCTATTTTTAGAATGTTCTTTCAATTTTACCCTTCATTAGAAAGTATTGGAATCAATTATTAATTAATGTTTAGTTACTTTAATGATAAGTTTGACAATAATTAATAAGGATAAAAATGAAATATTATATTTGATTTGTGTCTTAATCTTCTTTTTTTAAAAGGTGTAAAAGTGAAACACTTTAACAATTCAATTAATTTAAAATAGTGGGAGTAACACATTATGCTTATATAAATGTAGTCCTCGCACAATTGACAATACATTTGTCTCATGGGGTCAGACTTCAAAAGGCACTGCTTGTGCATGTAATCCTCTTGTCATCAATGAGGGACCTCGTCTTTTCATACTAGGCCAATAAAGTTCATGCACAAAAGAAAAGAAGAAAGACAAATAATACATTCGTCCACATTTAATTGTCATTATCTTTTTTTAGAGTTAAACTATAAAAGTTTTGACTAATATTTTATAATGTATTTTTTCATCATATTGATATGCAAAAAATTGTAAGTTATAAACAAAATATAATTTAATTTAATTTTAAAAATTAGTGAAATTAACTTTTAAAAACAGACAAATAAAAATGGAAATAGCAGAAACTAAAGACACTGTTTCTCCCTAAAAAGAAAAAAACACTTCTTTTCAGAGAAATTTAGTAACAAAATACTCTGAAAATATTATTTTAGAATTACAAGAACATCGACAAAGAGTAGTTTGAATTTAAGGTCTCTGCTAAGTTAGTTAAGAGTTTCTTGGGAAGGGAAAACATTTATCGCCTCTTTCTCTCTTGCTTTAATTTTCTCTTTCATATGTCTATTCGTGCCCTTTTTTCTGGAGAAACAATCTTTTATGATCACTTATAAATATGTGAAAATCAGTTATATTTTCATTTTCAAAATTAAAATCTTCTTTTAACTTTGTATTATGGATATTCTCTTTTTCTTTTGATTAACTTTTTAAAATATCTATTTTACTTTTACATTATCAATTTTTAACTTTTGTTTACTTTTTCAAAATTAGATATTTTTAATTTTTAATTTTTAATTTATATGTCAAATTTTTGTATGAAAAAAATGAAAAGTAAAATATATTGATTAAATATATAAGCTAATAACATATTAAATGAAATAAATGAGTTGGATAAATTTATTAAATTTCACTAATAATAATAATTAGTATCTATTTGTACAAGTGAAAAAATAAAGTATCAGCTTTATAAGTTGATGAAAGGCAGGTAATTAGAAGAACTAGCTGGTAAAAATAGAGGTCTATTTTATAACAAATTTCTAAAAGGTCATTTATTTGTATTTAATAAATAGATTTTAGATTATAGTTTAAAAATATATTATTAATAACAATTAAAACTGGTCTATCTGTAATCTGTATAGTCAATAGAGAATAAGAGATAAATCGAACATAAATATACATGCATACTTGATAAAGTTAGTACTAGATTTTGTAATAAATTTATACAAAAATTATTCTATATATGATGTTAATAAACTTAAAAGAACTATCTATAAATACCTAGAATAGATTTTCTTTTTGAGGGAACATGCTTGATATTTAAAAGAAAATTGAGAGGTGTAAATAATTTTTATCCTTTACAAATTAAAATGAAGAAAATAATTTTTTAAAATCTTATCCATCTAAAAATAAAAATTTATTATTAAAAAGACATTGGCCATAAACTTTCGGAAATTCAACTTCAAAAAGTTGTTTTCACTTTTACATTTTATAATAGAGTAACTCATAAAAATCTAAAAACATCCCTATGGAAGCACACTTTTAATTTTCAAAATTCATTTTTGCATTTTATATGACTCATAAGAATTTGAAAACAATTCTAATGTTGTATCCCTATGGTAGCACCACTCTAATTTTAAATTTCATTTTTTCGCAAAAGAATAATTTTTCAATTTTCACAATAAAAACCTGTTCAAATTGCTACTTACTCTCCATTTTCAAGTTTACAACGTGGGAAGCTTTACAACATAACTATATTTGGGATAGAGGAGTGAGATAGAAAGAGATACTCCATCCATCCATGATCCAATAATATTTGTCCACAGTTTGCACATTTAAAAAAAAATTATAAATAGAAGGATAATTTTATTGTATCATCCTTTGAATATAATAAATACAATATATTAAAAAATGTAATAGGCACTATAATTAATGATAAAGAATATTATTCTTGTTTTTATTAAAATAGACAAATATTGTTGGACATTCGAAAATAGTATGATGAACAATTAATGTTGAATGGAGGAAGTATATATAGATACATATTTATTCGTTCCGTAATGGAATTGAATGGTTCTTTTTTTCCTATTTAAAGGCCGTAAGACTCTCTATCATTCCTCACACATCAAATCCTAACATAAAATAAAAAGCATTTGTTCCTTTTCTATTGAAACAATAGCCACATCAAGCTAGGGTTCTTTCTTAAAAATGTCTTCTGGAGATCGATCAATCAATTGAATCCAAAACTAAGTTTTAAAGGGGTAATAAATAGTGGTGACAGAAGAGAGTGAGCACACATGGTGTTTTCTTGCATGATGTTTATATGCTTGAAACTATGTGTGCTTACTCTCTATCTGTCACCCCCATCACACTCTCTATTTACATTTTGTTCTTCTTGTGGTTGTGAAAAAAGAGAGTCTTGAAGTAACTGGTAAAGTTATTTTTATGTGTCCAAGAGGCCATGGTTCAAGCCTTGGAAATAGCCTCTTGTAGAAATGCAAGGTAAGACTGCATACAATAGGTCCTTGTGGTCGGGCCCTTCCCCGAGTATGACAGGAGCCTTCTCCGGAACCTGTGCATAAAGGGAGCTTTAGTAAACCAGGCTGCCCCTTTTTTCTTCTTGTGATTGTGTGTTTATGAAAAATTGGTTGTTCCAAGTATGAAAAAACTAGCCATATGTTACATACAAGGTTTGAAGTAATTGCTTGTTTAATTTAATTCTTGTTAATAGGAGTAGTAGATGATGGATCTGATAATTAACACTTGGATCTATTTGCAACATGTGTATCACTAAATTGAAATACTTTCAAACTTAGTCCACTTCTCCAATTTTTTCTGCATTAGTTTTCCTCAGGTATATATGTTTAATGGGTTTCCCTGAACCACCCTTTTCTCTTTCTCTGTTTTAGGGGCATTTTTTTTTTCAGGAGGGTGTGATCACTATGCAAGATTAACAAATTTCAAGAATGAAGAATACATAAATTAATTTCTTTTGGTTCCCACTTGGTGTCAGGTTCGCATTAGAGTGCTGACTAAATTATGATTTGTGTCAAGAAGTTCCACATTGAGGGTAAAATCTTTCCTAACAAAGATGACTCTGTTCCAAGGAAATTCTAGCCGAAGAGCTTTGATTAAGTATGAAGGAGTAATTACCATTCCACCACAATCTTTATTGGTGAAAAATATATAAATTATTATTGTTGAACAAACACCTATAATGTCATTTAGCACATTGGTTTACTCTTTTTTTTTAATTAGCTTTGCAATTTTTTATATTCGTACCTAGTTTCTCTAACTTTTTCATACTATTTGCATAATATTATCTAGTGGATTTGGATCATAATGTTTATCCGTACATGTTGCCTGTACTCATATTATTTTTGCTATGCTACTTGGCATACTGCTTTTTAGGTGAAGACAAAGTTGATCTCAGACAACTTCTACATCTCTTCCTTCCGGGCAGGAGTTGTGTTTATTTAATTTTAAACCTTGTATTCTCTTAGAATCTCTTATGATTGTTTAGATTAGTTCCTTCGATTTGTTGAAATTATCACAGATTTTTAAGGCATTTTTACCCATAAAGAAAATGATGGAAGCATTTTTAACTCCATTGGTGCGCAAAGAGAGTTTTTACCCCAAATCCAATAGAATCGGGGTAATATTGGCCCTTCTATGTTTATATACAAATCGCATGAATATATGACATATATCCATTAGATGCAGGGACAGATTTACGTTGATCCAATAAATGTCACTGTGATACTATTTTATTGATTTTTTAGAACTAGACATACCTATAAAAATAACAAATAGAACAAATATGAAAGGGGCACTGCTCATAAGTCACAACCAAGGTCTCAATAGCTTGGTGGTGGGGTGTTCCAACTTTCGTGAGAGGTACTTGCGGGTTTGAACCCGCACAACCTTTTATTTCACAACTGGTAGTTTTGGGCTTTTAGCAGTTTGCCCAATATTTTTACGAAAAATTACACAATAAGACAAAAATGAGATATATATTTACAATAAATTATTATAGTTTAAAAATATTACTACAATTTATAGTTATGTGTAGAGTTTTATAGCAACTTTCTCTCTTTTCTCCCTCGATCCCTTGCACCTCTCTCTGTGTGCCTCTNCCCCCCCCCCCCCCCCCTTTCTCTCCACATAAATTTGATAATTGTATTTTGTATTATGTATCAATTGTATTATGACAATATGTATGCTACAAATTGTATTCATAGATACAAATTGTATTCGTTAATACAATTGATACAATTATATTTGATATATGATACAATTCAATTGTATTCAAACAATTATATTTGTATTTTTGTTGTTTTATCAATTGTATTTATATTATGTATCAACTGTAGTTTTGATACAACGAATACAACATGTATTCATCCTCTCTCCTCCCTCTTTCGATCTCGCTTGCCTCTCTCTCTCTCTCGATCTTATTCGTCTCTCTCCTCCTAAAATGAATACAGTTGTTTTTTTTTCAAATAAGTTGTATCAATTGTATTCGTGATACAACTGTCACGACCCAGACCGTCGTGATTGACACCCACACTAACTCTCTGATGGGAGAACCACTACTACAACTCAAACCAAACAACTAAACCAAAACTAAGGCATTTAAGTTACGGAAGCAAGTTAAATGCTAAGGAAATAAATAGGGAGTTCCCATAAAGTCCAACAAAAGTCTAACAAGAACTAAACAATGCGAAAGAAATAACCTAGAACCTGAAAGTCAATGTACCAAAACATCTAACAATGAACCAAGTCTAAACAAGAAGAGATGCAACCCCCAACTAATGTACTAATAACTAATAGAACATAGTCTAAGTTCGGAAATGGTGGACATAGACAAAAGAGAAGCCATGACAGCCTGGAAGAATTGGCTCACCCTTGAATTCGAACGATCACTAATCTCCTAAGCGAGGTCAGTAGCTGTTTGAAGATGCCTTGTAGTCAACCAAAAATAAGAGGAAGTGCAGTATCAGTACACAACTACAGTGTACTGGTAGAATCACACGTCTATCCCATTAAGTGTAACATACATAAGTCATCACAACAATATAATCACATACATATATCGAACATATACAATATTATCAACATTTATGAACAACTTCACATTTCACAAAATACACAATTATGACAAGTCATTGGTCCTCTCATGGAACCCAAACCCAAACAGTTAGCATACCGAAACGTGGTACCCAATCTAATGATTATGCCGGAATGTGGCAACCGATCCCATAATTATGCCAGAACGTGACAATCGATCCAAGCTAGTTATGCCGAAACGTGGCAACCGATCCATTCAACACAACACAATTACAATCACAAGTATATCCTCAAGATCATACAATTAAGTCATAATTTTATGGTAACTAACATTCATCTATCTCATTTACAACAAGTGTGATCAATAATGCATCATTCATATACATACATATATCATAATGAAACAAGAACAAACATACATCACACAATTATAAAATCACAACCATCACCTACCTCGAAACAAGCTTGAAACCCTAAGAAACTTGATCCTTCCCTTTTCAGATTCGTTCCGCTTGTTCTTGGTCTACAAACAATCAATAAACTACGAGAATCAATAAACAACCACTAATTACCTGAATTACTAACAATTCTATGAACCCTAGATCAAACCCATGACCCAAATTATCCAAATTAAGGTTGTTTCCATCATAGAATCTATAACAAAACCCTTCCCATCAATATTCACCCATTCTATTATGTTTTACGAATCGAAAACGGATTCGGGGAGTGAAAAACTTACATTTAGCCTAAAAATGGTGAAAAACGATTAGGAGTCGCTTGAGGTTCATTCCTTAGCTCTAAAAATTGAAAAGTGTCAAATAAGGTTGTTTAGAGGTTTATTTACGACTTTAAGTTGTGTCTGGCCCGCCACAACGACCACTACCCCGCTACAGCGACCCCACCAAAGCGACCAAAATCCTCGCCAATGCGGGTTGCATGAAACAGAGAGATATTTATAGAATTCCAAAATTCTCATTTCACAACATACCTCTAACCAACGACGCTAAAAAATACCCTTTACGCTAAGATCGATTCCGGGAGTTCTACTTGCCCGAATTCAATTCTGTAAAGTCGTAGAATTCCTTAACGAGTTATCTAACTACTTATGTAATCAAAATCACAATTAACTCACCCGGTTGTTACCATATTTCCCTACACCTTAAAGAATATGATTTCGTCCAAATCTGAACTAGGTTGGAAAAATCCAAATAATACGAAAAAATTTTCTGGCCCCAAATTTTCCCCCGTTGGAATTTCTATAACGACGGGAACAAGTCGTTACAATAGATACCAATTTACCCATCACTCGTCCCCGAGTGACAAAACTTAGGAAAAATAGGCTAAGGAAAGAATGAAGTAGTACCTGAATCGACGAACAATTGGGGATAGTTATCTCGCATGTCTCTCTCGGTTTCCCAGGTAGCTTCCTCAACTGGACGATGCTTCCATTGAACTTTCACGGACTTAGTCTCCTTGGTCCTCAACTTACGCACATCCCGATCAAGAATTGGAATCGGTTCCTCCTCATATTTGAGGTCTTTGTCTAACACAATTAAGTTTCATTTAATGATATAATCCCTGTCACCATGATATCTCTTCAACATGGACACATCAAATACCGAATGAACACCCGATAGATTATGAGGTAAAGCCAATCTATACGCTACCGATCCTACACATTTAAGAACCTCAAAGGGACTAATGTATCACAGACTTAGTTCCTCTTCTTGCCAAATCTCATCACCCCTTTCATGGGTGATACCTTAAGAAGAACATTTTTGCCGGTTTGAAACGCCATGTCTCTTACCTTATGATTCACATACTTCTTCTGTCTACTCTGGGCTGCTAAAAGTTTAGCTTGAATACTCCTCACCTTATCTTGAGCATCCTTCACTAAATCAACCCCCAAAGATTTCACATCCCCAGCCTCGAACCATCCTATGGGTGATCTACATCCCCTCACATAGAGTGCCTCAAAAGGTGTCATATCTATGCTGGAGTGATAACTATTATTATAGGAGAATTCATACAAAGGTAGGAACATATGCCAATGCCTTCCAAAATCAATCACATGCCCTCAACATGTCTTCTAATACTTGAATAGTCCTCTCTGACTTCCTGTCTGTCTGTGGATGGAAAGCTGTACTAAAAGTGAGTTGTTTGCCCAATTTATCATGCAATTTCCTCCAAAACTTGGATGTGAATTGCGTACCACGGTCTGAGATGATAGAGAGGGGCAGCCCATGCAACCTCACTATCTCTTTCACGTAGACTTTAGCCAATTGTTCAACATTATAATTTATTCTTACCGGAATAAAATGGGATGACTTGTTCAATCTATCAACCACTACCCTAATAGAATCAAACTTCCCCAAAGTCTTGGGAAGACCAACCACAAAATCCATGGCTATCATTTCCCACTTCCATTTCGGAATTGACATTCTTTGAAGCAAACCTGCAGGACTTTGATGTTCATACTTCACTTGTTGAAAATTTTGACACTTCGCCACAAACTCCACTATATCATTCTTTATGCCCGGCCACCAATAAATTCGCTTCAAATCTCGATACATCTTGGTCACACCCGAATGAATAGAATATCGCGAACCATAAGACTTTGCCAACAATTTCTCAATCAAGTCATCTAATCTAGGAACACATATTCTCCCTTTAAAATTGAGCATATCATCCGCATCAAGAGTGGTCTTTTGTGCCTTACCATTCGCAGTCTTCTTCCTAAGCTCTTCCAAATTCTCATCCTCAAATTGTTTGGCCTTGATCTACCAATGAACGTGACCCTCACTTCAATACTAGCTAACACCCCACCTCTTTCTGAGATGCCCAATAGCATGAATTTAGACTCCAAGGTCTAAATTTCTTTAGCCAAAGGTCGCTTGGATACATTCAAGCAAGCTAAACTACCCATACTTACCGCTTTTCGACTCAAAGCGTCTGCCACCACATTAGTCTTGCCATGATGGTATTGAATGGTCACATTATAATCCTTAAGTAACTCCATCCACTTTTGTTGTCTAAAATTCAGATCCTTTTGAGTGAACACATGCTGCAAACTACGATGATCAGTAAACACATCACACTTAACACCATAGATGTAATGCCGCCAGATCTTAAGAGCAAACACTACCGCTGCCAACTCCAAATTATGGGTTGGATAATTCCTCTCATGAACTTTCAATTGACGTGAGGCATAAGATATAACATTCTTATCTTGCATCAACATATCACCCAAACCAGAATGTGAAGCATCACAATAAATAATAAAATATTTACCTTCAACCGGTAATGCTAGGATAGGTGTGATGGTCAAGAGAGTCTTGAGCTTTTGAAAGGTCTCCTCACATTTTTCAGTCCATTCAAATGGTATCGCCTTTTTGGTCAAATTAGTCAAGTGAATGGCAATAGAAGCAAAGTTCTTTACAAATCGATGATAATAGTTAGCGAGCCCCACAAAACTCCTAACTTTCGTCACGGAGCTAGGCCGAACCCAATTCTTAACCGCTTCAATCTTTTGAGGATCTACCATTACCTCTTCTTTTGAAATTACATGTCCCAAAAATGCTACCGAAGTCAACAAAAATTTACACTTAGAAAATTTAGCATATAACCTTTGTTTCCCAAGAACGCCTAAAACAATACGAAGATGGTTGGCATGCTCTTCCTCACTTTTCGATTAGACCAAAATATCATCAATAAAAATTATGACGAAAGAATCAAGAAATGGCTTGAACACCCCATTCACTAAACTCGTAAAAGTTGCAGGCGCATTAGTCAAACCAAAGGACATAACAAGAAATTCATAGTGCCCATAGCGAGTCCTAAACGCCGTATTGGGAACATCCTCAGGCCAAATTTTTAATTGATGGTAACCAGACCTTAGATCAATCTTAGAGAAAACTGATGCACCTTGCAATTGGTAAAAAAGATCATATATTCGAGGTAAAAAATACTTGTTTCGAATAGTGACCCTATTCAATTGCCAGTAATCTATACACATTCTCATACTACCATTTTTTTCTTAACAAATAAAACTGGAGCACCCCATGGGGAAGTGCTATGACGAATAAATCCTTTATCAAGAAGTTGTTGAATTTGAACCTTAAGCTCTCTTAATTTTTCCCGAGCCATGTGATATGGAGGGATAAAAATGGGTAGCGTACCAGGCTTTAAATCAATGCAGAAATCTATATCTCTATTCGGAGGCATACCAGACAAGTCATTAGGAAACACTGCTCTAAATTCTGACACCACAGGAATAGACTTAATGGATGAAGCCTTAATCTTAACATCCCTAATATGAGCCAAATAAGCCAAACAACCCTGTCCTATCAATTTTTTAGCCTAAATGGAGGATATGATCTTAGTTCGCTTAGGCTTGTACACCCCTTCCCACTCTAGTTTTTCCCTTCCCGAAATTTCTAAAGTTACGAACTTAGTATTACAATTAAGTATGTCATAATAGGGGGACAACCAAGTTAAGCCTAAGATTATGTCAAAGTCAGTCATATCTAAAATCACCAAATCAACCCAAGTTTGAAAACCCATAAACAAAAGAGGACAAACACGATAAACATGAGTAACTATGATGACTCTTCAACTGGTGTAGAAACATGGATAGGGGAATCAAGTTTATCACAAATCATATCTAACCTTGAGGCAAATCGCACAGATACATAAGAATAAGTAGAACCTGGATCAAATAACACATTATCCATCCGGTCACAAATAAGAATAGTACCTGTGATCACCGCGTCAGATGCCTCTACCTCATTCTTGCCCGGAAAGGCATAACACTGAGCCCTATCATCTTGACGAACCACTTCCCTGCCTGGTTGCACATTACCTTTGCCTGCATTACCATTTCCTCTACCTTCACGGCCTCACTGATTACCTCCTCGCCCACCTTATGAATGTCCTCGACCATTATTACCATTTCCCACAGGTACCACTGTTCTAGTCTGTTGTTGCTTGAACTCAAACACTCATGGGTGGGGATAATCTCTCTTCATATGCCTAGGTTCTCCACAGTTGTAAAAAGTACGATCAAAAGATGGTCTGCCACCTGTAGAAGGCGCGACTCCCTGGCTATCTTGAAAATTATGAGATGGAGTTTCCGAGTAACTACCTACAGAGGCAGGAATAGTGGATTGAATTGGCTTGGCAGCAAGTGTTGGCCTTCCGGACCCCTTGGAATAAGAACCTTGAAAGTTACCCGAGTTCTTGACCCTTTTTTCCAATGCCTTAGCCTGACCATCTCGCCTCACCCTCTCCACTTTGTTAACATAGTATGTTACCTCATTGAAGCTCCTCCCGTAGAAGTCATATGAACAGATAATACCTGCAACTCAGAATTTAATCCCTTAATAAATAACCGGATTCTCTCTTCCTCAGTAGTCACCAATTGAGTAACATATCTAGACAAAGCATGAAACTTGGCCTCATAAGCAGCCACAATCATACCACCTTGCTCCAATGCCATGAACTCATCCTTCTTGCGATTCCTAAAAGTCCTAGGCACATATTTCTCCAAAAACAAAGTATAAAACTGGGTCCAAGTAAGTGGAGGTAAAGTTGAAGATCTACATTCCATATAGGCTCTCCACCACTATTTAGCCTCACCTTGAAGTTGAAAGGACACAAACTCAACCTCATGCTAGTGGACAATTCCCAACTTATGAAGCCTCTCGTAGAAATCTAAGATGAACTCATAAGCATCCTCATTCTCAAAACCAAGAAACACAGGAGGCTTTAGCTTCAAAAGCTTAGTTAACATTTCATGCTCATTCCCAGTCATAACATAACCCAACAAAGGATGAAAGAAAGCATCATTACCTCCCGTTCCACCCACCTTGGGTGCAGTGTTAGCAACATGAGGATTAGTAGGAACTTGAGTTGCTTGAGCAGAAGGAAGCACTCCAGGACCAACCAACCCTTTCAAGAATGACAAGATCTATCGAGCTAACACTGGGTCTATGGGAGGAACATCGGTAGTCTCAGCCTGCACCTCTTTCTCTTGTCCCACATCCTCAACATTTCCAACATCAACATTCTCCTCTTTAAACTCTTCATGATGCGTAGGAGGGTTCTCATTCACAGGAGCATTCTCAACAGGAGCTCTATTACCAGCAGGCGCTACTCTTTCATGGCCTCTACCTTAGCTTTTCCTTTACCCCTGCCTTGACCGCAACCTCTCGCTGCAGATTTCTCAGTTGGAGCATTGACGAGAGTTATGGGCTTGACGTCATTGAACGTAGTATTAACCATCTGTGGATAGAAGAGTGAAGGAGGTTAGATACCAATTTGAATTGCCAGATACCAATTCGAATCAAGTCATAGCACTAAAGGAGACAAGAGAAAATAGAGAGATTTTATAAAGTCCTATAGCCTCTCGAAGAAAAGTAAAGGCGTCCCCGTACTGTTCTGCAAGACTTTACTAGACTCGTTTTGGTACATCATTATCAACGAACCAAGGCTCTGATACCAACTTTTTCATGAACCAGACCGTCGTAATTGGCACCCACACTAACTCTCCGGTGGGAGAACCATTACTACAACTCAAACCAAGCAACTAAACCAAAACTAAGGCATTTAAGTTACGGAAGCAAGTTAAATGCTAAGGAAATAAATAGGGAGTTCCCATAAAGTCCAACAAAAGTCTAACAAGAACTAAACAATGCGAAAGAAATAACCTAGAACCTGAAAGTCAATGTACCAAAACATCTAACAATGAACCAAGTCTAAACAAAAAGGGATGCAACCTCCAACTAATGTACTAATAACTAATAGAACATAGTCTAAGTTCGAAAATGGTGGACATAGACGAAAGAGAACCCATGGCAGCCTGGAAGAATTGACTGACCCTTGAATTCGAACGATCACTGATCTCCTAAGCGAGGTCAATAGCTGCTTGAAGATGACCTGTACTCAACAAAAATAAGAGCAAGTGCAGTATCAGTACACAACAACAGTGTACTAGTAGGATCACATGACTATCCCACTAAGTGGAACATACATAAGTCATCACAACAATATAATCACAAGCATAGATCGAACATATACAATATTATCAACATTTACGAATAATGAACAACTTCACATTTCACAAGATACACAATTATGACAAGTTATTGGTCCTCTCATGGAACCCTAACCCAACAGTTAACATACCGGAACGTGGTACCCGATCCAATGATTATGCCGGAACGTGGCAACCAATCCCATAATTATGCCTGAACGTGGCAATCGATCCAAGTTAGTTATGCTAGAACGTGGCAACCAATCCATTCACAACACAATCACAAGTATATCCTCAAGATCATACAATTAAGTCATGATTTCATGGTAACCAACATTCATCTATCTCATTTACAACAAGTGTGATCAATAATGTAACATTCATATACATACATATATCATAATGATGCAAGAACAAACATACATCACACAATCATAGAATCACAACCATCACCTACCTCGAAACAAGCTTGAAACCCTAAGAAATTTGATCCTAGCCTTTCCAAATTTGTTCCGCTTGTTCTTGGTCTACAAACAATCAATATAATACGAGAATCAATAAACAACTACTAATTACCCGAATTACTAACAATTCTATGAACCCTAGATCAAACCCATGACCCAAATTATCCAAATTAAGGTTGTTTGTACCATAGAATCTATAACAAAACCCTCCCCATTAATATTCACCAATTCTATTACGTTCTACGGATCGAAAAATAGATTCTGGAGTGAAAAACTTACCTTTAGCCTCAAGAATGGTGAAAAATGAGTAGGAGTCGCTTGGGGTTCGTTCCTTAGCTCAAAATATCGAAAAGTGCCAAATAAGGTCGCTTAGGGGTTTATTTACGACTTTAAGTTGCATCTGGCCCGCCACAACGACCACCACCCCACTGCAGCGGCCCCGCCAAAACGACCAAAATCTCCACCAAGGCTGGTTGCACGAAACAGAGAGCTATGTAAAGAGTTCCAAAATTCTCATTTCACAACACACCTCTAACCAACGACGCTCAGAAAATACCCTTTATGCTAAGATCGATTCTGTGAGTTCTACTCGCTCGAATTCAATTTTGTAAAGTCGTACGGATTCCTTAACGAGCTATCTAACTACTTATGTAATCAAAATCACAATTATCTGACCCGGTTGTTACCAGATTTCCCTACACATTAAAGATTTCAATTTCATCGAAATCTGGACTAGGTTGAGAAAATTCAAATACTACGAAAAAATTTTCCGACCCCAAATTTCCCCCTGTTAGTATTTCTATAACGACGGAAACATGTCGTTACAACAATAAATACAACAAACATTTAACCTCCCTCGCATATCTCCTCTCTCTCTCTTTTAGATCTCGCTCGTCTCTCTCCTCTCTCTCTCCTAGTGTCGTGATCTCATGTCTCCTCCCCTAACATGTTATAATTCGTAATTAAGCAAACTAGAACTATATATTTCTAATTAAGCTCGAACTATAGTCATTTTTTAAAGTTTCCGCCTATTTAGAAGGGAGAATTATAAAATTAGTCAAATTCGCAACTTATTTATGAAAAATAACTATAATTTCAAAATTTTATAAAAAGAGAAATATGTTATTTTTATAGCAAACACTTCCCCTCTCTCTCTTGCATCTTCACCCTCTCTTGTCCTGTCCTCCCTCTTAACCTCTCTTCTCTCTCACCCCCTCCCCTCTGTCCCCTCTCTCCCTCGTCTCTCATCCCTCTCTCTTGCCCTCTCCTCTCTCTCACCCCATTTCTCTCTATTTCTCTCTCTCTTGTCAATAAGAATAAATACATTCAAATTTATTATGTATCAATTGTATTCAATCAAATCTAGGTGAAAGTTTTGTATTTTATCTCAATTGTCTTCAAAATATTGTATTTTATATTTTTGTATCAATTGTATCTGTATTCATATGAATACAATATGCATTCATCATCTCTGTCAAATGTTGTATCCAATCAAAGAGAGGATGAATATAGGTGTATTTGTTGTATTTCGAATACAATTGATACAAAATACAATGTAAAATCAATACAAAATACAATTTGTTGTATTTTGAATACGATTGATACAAAATAAATACATAATATTACAATGCAAACTAAAAACAAAATTAAATTCAATCCTCTCTCCTCTCTCTCTCTCTATCTCAGATCTCGCTCACCTCTATTCTCCCTCCTCCCTCTTCCCTCTCTCGATCTCACTCACCTCTCTTTTTCCTCCCTATCTCGATCTCGCTCGCCTCTCTTCTCTTAATATATATTCATTTGATATAAATCAATTTGTATTTGTATTCTCTTAATTTGCGAAAAAATACACTCTCTCCTCTCTCTCAGATTCCGCTCGCCTCTCTTCTCCCTCCTCGCCTAGAATGCTATTATCCATAAATAAGCAAATTATAATTATAGAGTCCTATTTAAGGTTTAATAGTTGCTATTTTTGTAAGTTTCCCTATTTAGAACCGGTAGGCCCAATTCAGCAGTGACACCGCTTACGGGTACGCCATTGTTTAGATGTACCTCATCTAAAATAAATGAATGAAATTTTTAGCATAATATATCAGTATATTATTATAATAAGCTAATACCTTATCTTGTCCTTTTTTATTTGTTTAATTTTAACTTTTTACTTGTTATTTTTGATAAATCAAGAAAAGACTGTATTTTTACTTATTAATCACTCAATTTATTTAGAGAGTTGTTGTTTTTGAAAAAGAAAAAACCTCGTTGATGAGTACATTAATTTTGAAATTCTATCAATTAATAGGGGTAAAATGATAAATTCATTATGTCAGCTATATTTTTTTAATAGGTGTGCCAAATAAAAAATGGACAAATAAATAAAAAAAGAGGGAACATAATTTGATATAATCATTGAGAGCAAGTGATTTTTTTTTCTTTTTCTACTTCGTTCCATGTAATAGCATAATTAATCACGTAAGCTCATGGTGTCGATTGAATATTTCCCCAAAAATCTACCAAGTATATAATTAAGTTAAATATTATTCAATCATGAATACTCTTGGTGATCGATACTTCTAGATTTTCCATTGGTTCCACACCAAAAGGAGCTAGAAATATTACAAATTTAAAATGGAATACAATAATTTATACCACTTACTTTTTCTATCTCAATTTATATTTACTTTCCTTTTTAAGCAATTTCAAAAGAATAACACATTTCTAAATTAAAAATTTAACGTTAAAATAATAATTTTACCCTTAATAAAATGATTTATAACCAACCGCATAAATATCTATAACTTATGTTAAACCATAAGTTTTAAAAGTCTTCATTTCTTTTTTAAACTCTGTACTGAATCAAACTAACTCATCTAATATGAAATGGTGGGAGTATATATATATATATATTCAAACTATATATTAAAACATTATTGAAGTGAGGTATCGGAATCCAACAAGCAAAATATCATGAGAAAAGGTGGTGGCTTGAAGATTGTTGTTGAATGATTTAATTATTTGGAGGATATGATTACGTCAAATGGATGCATGCTTAAGACACAAATGTTTCATTAAACCAATCAAATCATGATTATACAATACTTTATTAATATTTTCAAGTAATTTGCTTGCCTTTTTTTAAATTACAGTAAGCATCAAATCTAATCCCCCACAAAGTGGAAATTATGAAGACTTTAAAAAGGAAGAATAAACGAATGTGTGATATCCTGCAGAGTGGGTTCCTTTATCTGTTCTTCCCCATTATTACAATTTAATTAATATAAAGTATACATACTTTAAGCTGCTTTTGTGCAGTTGAAAAATATTATCTTTGGGTGGCTTCACGTTAGAGAACCGGTTTGTGTCCATATTCTATTGGTTCAAATATCATAAACCATTCCTAAATAATTTATCTTTATAATAGAATTTGAGAAAGGACCTTGCCACTATATATGATCCTTCATTTTGTAAGAAATAAATCAAGAAAAAGATTCTTTACTAGTTTAAGATTTGTTATTTATGATATTTTATTTATTTATATTTAACTAAGAGTTCTTAGATAGGTAGGTTCTTAGTCCTAGTTTACTTTGGTTGTTAGTATTATAGGTTTCTAGTTCTAGTTCTAGTTCACTTTGGTTGTTGGTATTATAAATAGGGGTGTCTTATTATATATTTTCATATAGTGAGAGATGCATTGAATGTGTAGAGAGAGATATATTGAATATAGAGAGATACACTCAATATGTACAAAAATACAAGAGTTATTGAATAAAACCTTCAACCTCTTTTTTGTAGATTAATAAATTTCTTCTATATAATCATAGTTGGATCTCAGAAATTAGAAGAAGAAAAGAAGAAGACAAGATATTGAGAATTGAATTGATTGATCATTCCCTCTAGTTGATGGGATTAAATAGCTGTTACAGATGATGTAAATAAGGAAAGAAGATAATAAAATAATACACAATCTCCTAATTACCTAATTAAAGAGATTAGGAAATATTCTCATATCTAGATTATTTAATCATACCATATTTAAATATTTTCATACGTATCTAAACTATCCAAATATATCATAATTAACGTTCCCCCTCAAGCTGGAGCATATAAGTCATATGCTCATAGTTTGCCACAAATATAGTCAATTCTGAATCCTCGGAGTGATTTTGTGAAAATATCCGCTAGTTGATCTTTTGAGTTGACAAAACTTGTGGTGATGTATCCAGACTCAATCTTTTCTCGAATGAAGTGACAATCTATCTCAATGTGCTTTGTTCTTTCATGAAACACTGCATTAGAAGCGATATGTAGTGCAACTTGGTTATCACAAATCGATGTCATCGGTTCGACTCCTCCCATCTTCAATTCTTGGAGAAGTTGTCTCAACCATATAAGCTCACATGTAGCTAGTGCTCACATGTAGCTAGTGCCATAGCTCGATATTCTACCTCTGCGCTTGATCTAGCTACGACAACTTGATTTTTTTACTTTTCCAAGATATTAGATTGCCTCCAATTAGAACACAATAACTTGAAGTGGATTGTCTGTTAGAAGGAGATCTTGCCCAATCGATGCAATATCCGACACTGTTGGTGTGTCCCGTATCTTTATACAATAAACCTTGTCTTGGAGAGCTTTTGATAGATCGCAGGATGCGAAACACTACATTTCAGTGACTATCACAAGGTGATTGCAAAAATTGGCTAACTACACTAACAACAAATGAGATGTCTGGTCGTGTTATTGTACGATAGTTGAGTTTTCCCGCAAGTCTCCGATATCTGCTAGGATCTTTTAGAGGCTCCCCCTGTCTTGGAATAAGCTTAGTATTTGGATCCATTGGACTGTCCACATGTTTGCAATCCAACATACCAACATCTTCCAAAATGTCTAAGGCATATTTTCTTTGAGTAATAGCAATATCATGGCCAGATTGTGCAACTTCAATGCCCAGAAAGTATTTCAACTTGCCCAAATCCTTAGTCTAAAAGTGACTTGAGAGGTGTTGTTTTAGTTGATCAATACCTTCATAATCATCTCCTGTAATAACAATATCATCAACATAAACAATTAAAAATATATATTTGCCATGAGATGAATGCCTATAGAATACAAAGTGATCAACTTCTGTTTGAATCATTCCAAATTGTTGGACAACTGCTCAAAAACGACCAAATCATGCTCTAGGAGTTGCTTGAGACCATAGAGGGATCAACAAAATTTACAAACTATTCTAGACTGCCCCTGGCAAACAAACCTTGATGGTTGATCCATGTATACCTCTTCAACAAGTTCTCCATGCAGGAATGCATTTTTGATGTCCCGTTGAAAAAAGGTCCAATGATTCATTTGTTGCCATAGAGATGAGAAGAATAACATAAGCCATCTTGGAAATTGGTGAGAAAGTATCTCCATAATCGATGTCATAAATCTGAGTGCATCACCTAGCAACCAGTCTTGCTTTGAGACGATCAATATCTCCATCCGAACCTACCTTAACTGTGAATACCCAACGACAACCAACTGTGGTTTTGCCTTCAGGTAAAATAACAAGCTCCCAAGTACCATTATCATACAAAACAGTGATCTCCTTAATCATAGTTTGACGCCAACCTGGATGAACCAGTTCTTCTACCATAGTCTTAGAAACTTTGACTGATAATAAGCTAGTAAGGAAGGCATGATATGAAGGTGACAAACGATGATAACTTAAAATAAGAATAAATGAGAGTTTGATTGGAATTAGTTATAGTACCTTTGCGAAGAACGGTGAGAAGATCATCAGATAAGTGCTCGATCGAAGTAGAAGACATTGTTGGAGTAGGTAATGAGTCACTAATATTGCTTTGTGCACCTATATCAGAGTTAGAAATACCAATTGGATTATCAAGTTCAGCATGAGGTTGAGTTCGTCGGGAATAGACCTTAAGAGTTTGAGGTGGAGTTGGGGTTGGAATAATTGGAATGGGAAGGACTGCCATAGCCTTCTGATTTTCCGTATTAGGAGGAGCAAAATACAGAGAAATCTAAAAAAAAGTAACATCTTCAGAGATCAAGTACTTATTGGTAGAGGGATCACAACATTTGTAATATTTTTGTAGACAAGAATACCCAAGAAAGACACATATAAAACCCTTGTGCTAAAGCTTATCTTTTTTGGGCTAAGGTTATGAACAAAACAGGTGCAACTAAAAACACGTGAAGGAAGAGGACATTTTTTTTGGTCCGGATAAAGGACTGAGTGAGGACTCTGGTATTGCAAAATAGATGAAGGCATGCGATTGATTAAATATAAAGTTGTAATAATAGCATCACCCCAAAATACGTAAATGGACATGATTGTGAATGAGTAATGTTCGAGCTGTTTCAATGAGATGTCTGTTTTTTCTCTCAACAACTCCATTTTATTGAGGAGTATGTGCACAAGAAGACAAATGCAATATGCTCTGGGATGACATAAAAGAAGAGAGAGAAGTAGAGAAGTATTCTCGGGCATTATCACCAATTAACTTCTTAATGGAAATACCAAATTGATTGGGAATTTTAGCATGAAATTTCTGAAAGATAGAGAATAGCTCAAATATATTTTTCTTTAAAAAACCTACATGCACCGAGAATAGTCATCAATAAAAGTACAAAATAATGAAAGCCTAAGGAAGAACTCATACGACTTGGACTTCATATATCCGAATGAACGATTTCAAACATAAAGGTGACCCTATTATTAATGCATTTTGGGAAAGAGGAACGAGTGTGCTTACAAGCTGACAGAACTCACATTCTAATAAAGATAAACTAGATAAATTGGGGACCATCTTTTGCAATTTCAAGAGACTTGGATGACCCAATTAACTATGGAGCAATTCAGAAGAAACAAAACAAGTGAAAGCAACATGTGGTTTTGGGATAAAGAGTAGGTACAATCCATGTGACTCGTGTCCTTTTCCAATCACCTGTCACGTACTCCAATCCTGCACATGAACAGAATCATCAAATAAGTTTACAACGCATTTAGGTTTTTTTGTTAATTTGCTAATGGAAATAAGATTGTATGGACATTCCGGTGCAAAAAGGACTGATTTTAAAGGTATGGAAGGCATATGATGAGCTATACATATCTTTTTTACAATATTCTTTGATCCATTCACCAAAGTAATAGTAGAGAGAGTAGAAGGGATAGTTAGAGTAGACAAAATGTTTTTGTTACAAAAAATATGGTCAGAACCACCAGAATCAAGAATCTATTGTTCCTGAGATGAAGACTGTGCAACATATGCAAATGAGTTACCAGGTTGTATTGTGCAAGAAGTTGATGATTGTTTTCTTGGTGTTTGATATTGAAAGGTATTCATTATAGTCTACTCCAATTAAAGCGATAGACTGAGATGATCCATCCATTATGTGCCTTTATTTTTTTGTCACAAAAAGAAGTATTGAATAAAGAGAGAGATGAGACTTGACAGTTTTTTGATATGGTTGATTTAGCAATCAGTTGACCAATCCATCTGTTTTGTTTTTCGTTTCTATTACTGAAATAGAAGAACATTCAGAGAGAGGGCCAAAGAAAATCAATAGCTCTGTACCATCAGAAATTAGAAGAAGAAGAAGAAATATTGGGAGTTGAATTAATTGATTATTCCCTCAAGTTGATGGAATTAAATAGTTGTTACATATAATGTAAATAAAGAGAGAAGATAATAAAATATTACACAATCTCCTAACTGCCTAATTTAAGAGATTAGGGAATATTCTCATAGCTAGATTATTTAATCATACTATATTTAAATATTCTCATATCTACACTATCCAAATATACCATAATTAACATGACCTTTCAGTTGTGCATATGTTATTACCTTGGGTAATTTTATTTATTTCAAATTGTTCAACTAATTTTTCTTTTGAGATAATAGGGAATACTTTTATTTCTTTTCCAATAACTTCACCTTGTATAGATCAATCATGTATATTACATGTTGTAGACACACAAATTTTATTGAATTTAATTCATACAAAATTTGGATTAAATTCATGTTTATTTGGGTTGGATGATTAATTTGGGCTTTACAAATAAATAAGTCAATTTTATTAAATTAAAGTCCAAGGTTCATTTCACCTTGAAGCCCAAATCCATGACTCGTGTCACGATGACTAGGCATCCAAGACCAACGAGGTGACGCCACGTGTCCAAATGAGGTGGTAGTCTCAGTCAAATGCAAGAACCAATCACAATCTGCCAAGTGTCAAAATGACATCCTTTGGCCAATCATATGCAACCTTGTCCACCCCCTACAATTATAAATAAGGGATGTACATGGCATTCTAAAGGCATCGAGAAAACTCTTCAACAAGCATTCTGCAATTGGAGAAAGCTACAACATCAACTACATAGCTCTTTGAAGGAGTGATCAACACAGTTCTCCTCGGAGATCGACTTGAAACGGCAAAGCACTTTTTGACGTTCCCGGAGATCGACAGCATCTTAAGGACGTCTGCATAATCCAATAATTCGAGAAGTACGCTACTAAAAACCCTTGAATCTTGGAGAAGCTTAGGAGAGAATCAAGAGAACAACAGAATTGTACTCACAACGAGTCATCAATAAAAATTATATTTTTCTTTTATTTATTTTTCTTGCAGTCAATTTTCAGCGCTTAAGGAAATTTGTTGCGAACACATGTCTCATGGCTTAAATTAATAACCTATTTAGAAGCAACATCAGTTTCCTCCAAAAAAAAATTGTTTAGCCGTTTCAAAAATCATTGACTTATTAGATTGATCACTAATGGAGTACTCTTTGCAATCAATGACATCTATACCGCAATAAATATTACCTCTACCTTCCCTTCATTTCTCTACAAATTTTCAACTTTGATCTTCTTCATATATTTTTGTCAGATTTGATGATTCTTCTTTACCATCCTTTCTTTGTAATACCTCCCCTTCTATCATATTTGTTTGTTAATTAATACACATCTCATACATTATAAATTCATCTTCTAGATCACCAAGTCTCAAGGTATTCAGATTTTGAATAAACTCAATATCTTTATTCTTGTTCTGAAACTCTAAACTTAGAGAATTTAATATTTTTGCAATAACTTTAAGTTTTTCTTATTCTTCTCCTTTGATCCTGAGGCCATCAACAATTTCTTTAATTCTCGTAAAGAAATCTTTGATTGATTTTGTTGGTTTCATTTGAGCCAACTTAAACTGTCTCCAATGCTCTTGAAGTTTTTCTCTCTTCATGTCTGAAACACGTGATGTGATTTTACTAAAATTGTCCAAGGCTCCTTTGCTGACTTAGCATGTAAAATTTTATATTATATACATGCAATTTGACCTTGCTATCAAGGTAAAACAATGCCTTATAATTCAATTATCTATTTTTCTCCAATTATATTGCAACTTCACCGGTCAATGTTGTGCCCCTTGGGACATCAACGAATCCAATATCAATAATGGATCATAGTTTAACAACATTGAAAAAATATTTCACCTGTTGATACAACTATAAAAAATTATTTTTGCTGTCAATCACGAAAATGGGATATTTGTGCAAATATGAAATACTCATATTCTTTTATATATGTTGTATCTCATACAAGGATTTTATAAGGATCTAACACAAGCTCTGGTACCAATTTAAAATAAAATATGTAGCATCAACAAAATCGTGTGTGCCATTACCGTATAGATATCAATTTGAAGAATATAAAATTATGAAGAAAAGATGATAAATAGGAATTATCAAATCTAAAAAGAATATATGAAGAACATCAGAGTTGAAAATTTGTGGAGAAAGAAACGGAAGGTAGAGGTAATTTTCATTATGTTATAGATGTACTGAATGCAAAGAGGACTCCAATAGTGATCAATCTAATAAGTCAATTCTTTTTGAAATAGCTAAACAAAAAAATTGGTGAAAATTGATAGTCTGATAATTTAAGTCATGAGACATTTAATAGACATGATTGGTTCTATATGAGGTAAAGTTATTGCAAAAATAAATAGAAATATTCACTATTTTCTCAAAACAAAAATCAGTTGAAGCTTTTGAAGATGAAGCTATTGATAAAAGAAGCAAAAATGTTCACAAAGAGCATATTTTTTATGATCTACTGAAAATTGAAGTATAAACAATTGCAGTTCTAAATCCACAATTGAAGTGCATCACTATGATATTGAGGATACAATCAACTTTGAATCATTATTCAAAATTATAGACTTTGAAGAGTATGAAATATTATTTTTCGACAGCCTACTCTACCACATACAGAATCAACTAAAGTCGAATGGACATGCAAGATCAAGTACAAATCAATTGGAGAAATAGACGATTTTAAGGCAAGATTAGTTATTCAAGAATGCAAAAAAATAAAAAAATTCGATGATATTTTTGAAATGTTTAATATGAAGAAAGACGAATTGATTTTGGATTGTGCTAAAGAGAGGCTAGAGTTGACTAAAGTTGGCACACTCAATTTTGTTAATGCTACATATTTTAGAAAATTGGTAGAAAGCCTAAGATGCTTGATGCTAGGCATAGTCACATTTGAAGATCTTGATTTAAGGGAGATTATGTAGGAAATAAACCAAGAATATGGTTCCTCATTAGTTTATGATTTATTATTTATAGTTTTACTTAATTATGATTCATTAATATTTGTTAGTTAGGTAGGTTCCTAGCCTTAATTTACTTTTGTTGTTAGTATTATAAATAAGGGTGGCTTATTACATATTTTCAATGTAGAAAGATACATTCAATGTTGTGAGAGATGCACTCAATGGATAAAAAAAAATATAAGTTATTGAATTATTTAATAAAGCCTCTTACCTCCTATTTGTAAATTAATAAATTTTATCAATATAATCGTTGTTGGGTTTTTCACTTGTGCATATATTATTACTTTGGGTAATTTTATTTCTTTCAAATTGGTATCAGAGCTTGCGTAAGATCCTTATAAAAGTCTTGTGTGGATTCGACATATACAAAAGAGTATGAGTATTTCATATTTCATATTTACTTGAATATCTCATTTTTTGCGTTTGATGGCAAAAATAATTTTGAGAGTTGGTATCAACAGATGAATAAATTTTTCAAAGCTGTTGAACTATGGTCCATTATTGATAATGGATTCATGGAAGTTCTAGAGGGCACAATATTCACAGGTGAATTAGTTATATAATTGGAGAAAAAAAAGAAAATTAAATTACACGACATATTTTTACCTTAATAGAAAGGTCAAATTGCATGTATATAATAAAATCTTATATGCTAAGTCAGCAGAGGAGGCTTGGACAATTTTAACAAAAACATATCGACGTGTTATAGATGTGAAGAGAGAAAAACTTCAAGAACTTTGGGAACAATTTGACTTGGCTCAAATGAAACCAACATAATCAATCAAAGATTTTTTTACAAGAATTAAAGAAATTTATAATTGTCCAAGGATCAATGGATAAATATTAGAAGAAGTTAAAATTATTAAAAATATATTAAATTCTCTAAGTTTAGAGTTTCAGACCAAGAAGATAGATATTGAGTCTACTCAAAATCTGAACATCTTAAGAAGTGGTGACCTAGAAGATGAATTTGTCATGTATGAGATATGTCTTAATAAAAAATAGATGTGATAGTGGACAAGTTATTGCAAAGAAATGATGATAAAGAAGAGACATTGAGTTTGATTGGAACAAATGAAGAAGACCAAGCAAAGGATGATAAAGAAGATACATTTAGTTTGTCAGAAATATATAAAGAATATCGAAGTTTTGGAATTGTGGAGAAAGAAAGGGAAGGTAGAGATAATTTTCATTGTGGTATAGATGTCTTTAATTGCAAAGAAGACTTCAATTGTGTTCAATGTAATAAGTTAATAATTTTTTAAAATAACTAAACAAACAATTTTGATGGAAACTGATGTTGCTTCGATAGAGGCTAGTAATTTAATTCATGAGACATGTAATAAACATGATTGATCTATAAAATGTGAAGCTATTGAAAAATAAATAATATTCACTATTGTCTCGCAAGAAAAATTAGTTGAAGCTTTAAAAGATGAAGCTAGTAATAAAAGAAGCAAAAGTGTTCATCAAAAGCAAGTTTTGATGAACAACCCGAAATTGTAGCAAAAACAATTGAAGTTCTAGATCCGCAATTGAAGTGCATGACTTTGAATAGTGCAAATACAATGAACTCTGAATCATTATTCAAAATTATATGTTTTGAAAAGCATGAAATAATATTTGTTGATGATCTTACTTTATCAGATTCACAATCAACTTGGTCAAATGGATATGCAAGACCAAATACAAATCAATAGGATAAACAAACAATTTTAAGTTAGGAATAGTTATTTAAGAATAAGAAAAGGAAAAAAAAACATGATGATGACATTTTAAAAATGTTTAAAATGAAGAAAGTCAAACTGACTTTGGATTGTGCTAAAGAGAAACTCGAGTTGACTAAAGATGACACACACAATTTTATTGATGCTACATATTTTAGAAAATTGATAGGAAATCTAAGATGCTTAACTTCTACAAGGCTTGTTATCACTTATGGAGTTGTTCATAAAGGTGAAGAAGATACAAGGCATGATCACATTTGAAGATATTGGTTTAAGGTAGACTATGTAGGAAATAAACCATGAATAGAATTTCTTACTAGTTTATGATTTGTTATTTATCGTATTTACTTATTTGTCTTTAATGAAGATTTGTTAGTTAGGTAAGTTTCTAGTCCTACTTTACTTTAATTGTTAGTATTATAGGTTCCTAGTCTCAGTTTACTTTAGTTGCTAGTATTATAAATAGGGGTGTCTTATTAAATAAATTCAACGTAGTGAGAGATACATTCAATCTGTAGAGATACATTGAATGTAGAGAGATACACTCAATATGTACAAAAATAAAAGAGTTATTGTGTTATTGAATATATACTCCCACCTCTTCTTTGTAGATTAATAAATTTCTTCTATATAATCATAATTTGATCTTTCACTTGTGCATATATTATTACCTTGAGTAATTTTATGTAACACCCCAGAAAATTTTTGAACTAAGACTCAAATCCTTATTTGTAGTGAGTGAGATTTGTGCAAGGAATTTAAAATTTCTTGAGTGTTAAGGTCACTAGACATAACACCTTGAGTTCCAAAAAGAATAAAATTGGAAATAGCAAAATCTGAAATTTTGCAAGTTAAGCTAAGTATGAATTTTGGGTTGACTTCAAACGATCATAACTCCTAGCTCAGGATGATTTGGGTGTGCTACAGGATACCATAGGAAAGATCTTTGAATTATCTTTCCAACGCCACCAATTTTGCTCAGTTTCGAGTTTGGATGAGTAAGATATGGCCTTTTGAAATTACGCTGCCCAGTTAAGGAAAGTTAGCCGAAAATAGTGAGAGGTATTTTGGTCTTTTTCTTACCCAATCAGATTTAATTCATTTTTAGTAATATTTTAGGGGTCTAATCCTATTAGGTTCAGTTTTATAATCCTAAAATTAGCTTAGGATTTTAGTTGAGAGTTCAAGAAGAGAAAAGAGGAGAAAAGAGGAGAGGATCAAGCGTTCGTCGAGATTCTTGCGTCTTGTTGTGGATTTTCGCCATGGGTTTAATCCCTAAGAGGTATGTAAGCTTCCATAGTGTTGGGTTTGTTCACCCACACGCTAAAAATATTATTTTCAGTGAAGTTTCATTCTCAAAAAAGTTGAAGGATTTAAGTTCTTGATAGATGTTCTTGAAGTTCATTCTAAATCTTGTTTTGTTGGGGTTTTGATGATTTTTTGAGATGAAAGTGATTGTTTTGAGTAGATTAGTGTGTAATTATGTTGGGTAATTGAATCTAAGGAAAACGTGAGAAAAGAAATCAATTAAAAGCGATTTAGGGTCAGAAAACGAGAGGCGAAATTTGTCAAAACTTTGCCTGGGGAGAGGCTGGCGCGGCGCGCCCCAGATGCGCCCAAGGGGCTGGGGCAATATGCCTACAGTGAGCCCATATGCAGTCTCTGAAGTTAGGGGCTGGCGCCCCGCGCCCGAAAAGCGCCAGGGTCGCCTGCCCCCACTCCTTTTCGTCGGTTATCCCGTTTGAGCCTCTTTTAAATGTACCTTCACTCCCTTTGATTCTAATCACTCTAAACTACTTCCAAACACCTGGAAATCACTCATAACATGATCATAACCTTGAATTCATAATTCAAAATTCAAATAAAAGTTAAGAGTAATGTCTTGAGAGTTCTTCCGATCATTTAGAGAAAATCTCTTTTGAGTCTTTTTGAGGTGTCTTCTACAATTTCTAATAATTTGTTTCAAGACTCAAGTAAGTGAGCATGAGAGTTAGGAGAATGTATTCATGAGTCTACACTATCACCTATATCCTTCATATCATAAACCATAACTCTTTAATTCATAATTCACATTCAAGAGAGAGTTCAAGAAAGTCTTTGAGTTCAATTGTGAACCCTTTGAGATTCACCATCGATATGAGTTAAGCTTTGAGTAAGTAAGTAACAGAATGAGAAGTGTCTTATACATGAGTTGCATGTAATTTCTAGACCTTCGAGTCAAGTCGTTCAGGCCCATAAATTCCAAATGAACTCCATAAGTTGAGTATCTATGAGAGGAGTAATATCTCCATGTCTTAAGTCTTAAATATTGAGTTTCTAACCCATTTGTGATTATAATCCTAATCATGGGACTATTACCTATTACCCATGAAGTCCATGAGTTGAGTTGTTCATGCCCATAATTCCACATGAACATTATAAGTCGAGCAATCTTGAGATGAGAAGTATATTTAAGTCCTTGAGTTGAGTAGTTCATGCTCATAAATTCCACATGAACCCTCTGAGTTGAGCATTCTTGAAGTGAGTAGTATTATTGAAGTTCTTGAGTTCCAAGTATTGAGTTCTATCTATGGTTATTGAAAACCTTGCATTGAGTCGTTCACGTCCATAATTCGGTGTAAACCATATTTTAAAAAGTCTTTTACAAATGTTTTAACTTTGTTTTAAGACTTAAGTTTTGAGTTAATCAAAGAGTAAAGAGTAAAGAGTTGAGTTCATTTCTTCAAAAGAGTATTTCGGGACTAAGTATTCCCAAAGAGTAAATGTTTTCACATTTAAACAAGAAAGGAAACTGAGATTTCAAAAGAGCCTTTGATCTAGTTTTTCTGTAAAGAGGAAACTATGATTTCCAAGAGAGCTTTTAAGCTACGTTTTGAGTAATTATCTCAAACCAAAGAAAGAGTTTTGTTTTTACAAACATATGAGCTAAGTACCTTTTGGGAGTAGTATTGAACACCGATATGGGAATGCGAGTTCAGATAACTCAAGTCTCCATAAACCATGTAGCCATCATGGATATTAATGGGTCATATTTTTTAGATGATCACATAAGTTAAGCTAATGGATCCACTAAGTTAAAGCGTTCTATATGACGGCAAAGTATAAGACAGTTCTGGCAGCGTGGGCAAGACGTTGTATCACCACTTAGGCTCATGTGGTGGTTGTCGGTTAGAGAATCTCCCACAGAAACTATATTACTTTATTATATAAGTAAAGTTAAGGTTGTTATTGCATTTTCTTTAACTAACTAAGTTGTGTTTACTGTTTATAAAGCTTTCTATATATTGCATGTATATTGTTGCTTTATATTGAGTTGAGTACCCGGAGTCGAGTATCATATATTTGAGTTGAGTATCTAATCTCTGAGTTGAGTATCTTATCCTTGAGTACTTTTGAGTTGAGTAAGTTGAGTAGTTTTGAGTATCCTTGAGTATTCCTTGAGTTGAGTAAGTTTGAAATGAGGTAAGTATGTTTCCACTTTTTAGCAAGTTCAAGCTTATGTTTATGTTTTATAATTCCCCTTACATGCTCATACATTCCACGTACTGAGCCATTTGGCCTGCATCTTCTCATGATACAGACACAGGTATTCAGGATCATTAACAGGAGCTTCGTTGATACATCCATGAGTTCGAGTTAGCTATGGTGAGCGTCCTTGCTTCCGGAGGCTTTCATTTACATTTCAGTTATATCAGTTGTTAGGATGTTGTGGGTCTTGTCCCGACTTCCATCTTTATCAGTTAGAGGCTTCATAGATAGACAATAGAGTTTTAGAAGTCTTCATTTAATTTGTTAAATGTTTTAAAGACTTAAGTTGCCTTTTTATGGCGAGTTGTATATATTTTATTATACAGAGTTTTCTTTGGACTTAAAGTTTGTATGTAAGTTTTATGAACTTTTACTTCAGTTTTAAGCTTTTGCATGCTTAATTTAGTCTTCCGTTTGTAGTCAGCCATGATGAGGGTTCGCTTGGGGACCAACAATGGTTCTTGAGTGCCATCCACATCCAGGGTGTAGACTCGGGTCGTGACAAACTTGATATCAGAGCACAGAGTTTAAGTGTCCTAGGGTGTCTATGAAGCCGTGTCATGTAGGATCTTATTTATGATTGTGAGGGCCCCACTTCTATAAATGAGGGACTGTAGACATCTAAGAAATAGAGCTATGTCATACAGATTTATTCATACTTATTCATACAGATTTATTCATACTTATTCCTTTCTCAGATTCATTCGACTACCAATCATACTAGATGTGGTTTAAAAGCAGAGTTAGTTCTTTGTCGATGAGTTGTTCTTAGCAAGAGTTTTGGAGGAAGTCAAGAGACTCCAGAGGGGATTGAAAGAAGCCCAAGAGTAAGTTGAGTGTTCAGTTTCAGAGGAATGCACCCATATTTATATGAACCGTGCGTTTGAGCTAAAAGTGAGTTGTATACTTTTCCTTAAGCCTTGTTTCAGCTGAGATCTTTTTTAAGAAGTATGTTTAGAGCTTGAGTAGTATTTTCACCTGAAAAGGTAACATGAGTTATGAGATCATGAGCAGTAGTAGTGAAAGAGCCCAGAGTTAGAGGAAAGTATGTAGAAGTTTAGTAATCTAAGTAAGAGAGATGATGTTGTGACAAGCTATGTTACTATAGTCATGTACCTAGTAAGTTAGTAATGAGGAGTTTTCCCTTATGGGTAGACGAAGAAGTGATGAGTTGTGAAGATTTCATCATAGGAGGTAGAGTGTGTTGTAGCTAGAAAGGAGTTTGTGATGAAGTGTCATTGTGTAGGTAATGACCAGGTGTATGTGTTGAATAGAAGAGCAGAAGTATTCATAAAGTGATAGATCTAAGCTAGGCTTATGATTTGTTTGAGAGGGTCATGATGATCATAAGGTTATACAACTGATTAAGTAATAAATTATAGTATAGTAGGTGAGCAATCGTATTGATATTCAGATTTAGTAATGAACCTTAAGCTTGAATTTCATATGAGTGTCATGATCAAAAGAATGGCAACATGAGGGTGCTGATGTTAGTCTTAAGGTTTGATCCAAAAGACTTGAGGAATTGAGATGTTAGCTGCAATAGATGTGAGTGGTACAAGTGAGAGACCCTAACCTTTAGATAAGGGCAGTGAAGTGTGGCTAAGTCATAAGAGTAACAAGAGCGTTAAGAGGTGTACCGAGAGGGTATGTAACCATAAGAGGTTAAGAGAAACACCTTAGAAAGAGGTCTTAGTACCGTTTATAGAGAGTTGGTAGGCATGAGATGAACTTCTCCCAAGTGTTAGATTAAAAGAAGAGGTAGACCATTTAGAGATGATGGAATATGTTCACAGCTTTCAAGTGTTAGCTTTAGACCCAAGGGGAGATGACAAGATGAGAAATCGAGTCAAGTGTTTGAGATTAAGATGGTAATGAATTCAAAGAGTTTGGGGGATATTTTTTTAGAGGTCCTTTTAGTAATGGAGTGATGTTAGAAAGAGGAGGTTGACGTTTTTATCGTGAAAGTGATGGTGTGATAGTTCCATCTAAGCTTGTAAATAAGGAGGATGAGGTTTTACTATGAGAAATATTTAAATGAGAGCCCTTAGTTGGTTTCGAAGGAGTTAGTTAGTAAGATTCCATGGAGTTGTTAGAGTACTAAGCTTGAATGTGGTGTTAAAAGAGTAGTTGTCTTAGGATGAGATTTCAGTTATATCAGTTGTTAGGATGTCGTGGGTCTTGTCGCGACTTCCATCTTTATCAGTTAGAGGCTTCATAGATAAACAATAGAGTTTCAGAAGTCTTCATTTATTTTGTTAAATGTTTTAAAGACTAAAGTTGCCTTTTTATGGTGAGTTGTATATATTTTATTATACAAAGTTTTCTTTGGACTTAAAGTTTGTAAAGTTTTATGAACTTTTACTTCAGTTTTAAACTTTTGCATGCTTAAGTTAGTTTTCCACTTGTAGTCAGCTAAGATGAGGGTTCATTTGGGGACCAACAATGGTCCTTGAGTGCCGGCCACGTCTAGGGTGTAGACTCGGGTCGTGACATTTTATATCCTTCAATTTTGTATATTTTAAGTTGTCACAATCTAAATTGAAGAGTTAGTCACTAGCATATATCTAGATACTAACTATCCATTAAGCAAGTAATTTACTGGATAAATTTTAGCTATAATCACGTAACTATCCCTTATTTCATAATATGTCGTTTAAATATTTATTTCTAACAAAAAATTATTCAACTTCAAAATATTGTAACACAAAAATTATTAACCTAAAATACCAACTTTTAGTGGATAACTCATCATTTACTAGTTGCAAAAAATCTAATAAATAAAAATTAAATTAAATTTATTTAACACGATACAAAGTCCCATACCCTAAGAATGAAAGGGCTGAGAAAAAAATCTTCCCAGAATATCCAAAACTGGCACCACAACATAGTTGCTCAATTTTGTAAAAAGATTAGACATAATGCTAGAGTCCATGGTAAATAACTAAATATGCAAAAATAACTTCCTCTAGTTTTCCAAACCAACAACCACCTTCTCTAAAACAAAAATACGAACTTGCTCCAAAATTTAAGAAATCTGAAGGCTTCATGTGTTTGACCTCATTAACATCACAAGAAAGTAGCAAAGGAGCATGATCAGATCATGTTCCAGGTAAATGATTCACCTCAATATGATTAAACCATCTTTGCATTTGTTGATTGATCAAAATTCTGTCTAATCTTTTAAAAATGCAATCATCTCCTGTCCTACCATTCCATCAAGTGAAAAGGCTCCACTCAAACTTAACCTCTATCACATCACATGATGATACACAATTCTCAAAGTCATAACAATCAGTTGCAAGAACTGGTAAACCCCCTATTTTCTCTTTTTTATTTAACACCACATCAAAGTCACCCTAATCAACCAAGGATCAATCATCCTGCTTCCAGTTGATAGATATCATCCCATAGGACCAGCCTTTGAACTACATTACATTTAACATACACTAATGTAATATAGAAACAGTTAATAGCTCTATGTTGGTTCAATTTCATAGTTAATTGTTTCTCTGTATCTTGTGCCACTGTAATATCTATGCCATGGTAAAATACCATATCTTGCCATTACAATTATCTATAGCATTTGACATCTTCAATCCTCTTCTTTATTTTTTAATCTGCCTAGAATTCTGAAATGGCTCTGTTAATTCAATAAATGAAAAATTACGAAACTTGTGTAACATTTACACTCTTTAAAAAGCTTGTTGGAATTTTACTAATCTAATATTCTATTTAAAAGACTTCATTGCTTATTGAATGTTGTTTTGGATCTCTTTGGCAAAACTCAGATAGGTTGATTGCGTTCTCCGCTTCCTTGATTATTCTTTTTTCTGGTAATCTTCATAATCCTTGGTGATAAGTGTGCTTACGTGTCCATGATCTTCGGTAAGTCATCAGATTTTTCTCCCACTGTAATCCCCATAGCTATCTAATCTACATTAGATGAATCACCTCCTATGTTTTTCTCCTAAATTATGAGTTCTAATATTGTGAGGTACTCTGTTAAGAGACTCAATTTGAATCATTTGTGTTTCATCAACTTGCATTGCCACATAAACTTCCATCAATGCCATATCATGCTCGTGAGGCTGCGAATACTCTTCTTTTTCCTCATTGCTTGTACTCCCAATACTTAACTGGTTGTTGCAAAATTTTATGTCACATCCGAGCCACACTCTGAATGTGGTCGGCATGAAAAAACTATTTTTAGTCCTTAAGCGTATTCTTGGCCTGGATGACTATTTAATGGAAGACTTACTTAAGCAATGATAGGCTCAAAAAATAATTAAATTTGTCAAACTCAAATACTCAACTCATAAAGTCTGAAAATACTCAATAACAATACTTATAATTTGTAAAAAAAAACTCGAAAGAAAGTAAATACTCTGAGACACCTCGACTCTGTCTATCTATAAAGTCTCTACTATTAAAGAAGGATGTCGAGACAAGACCCACGACATCTCAAAACTACTAACTAGAAAATAAATGTGAGTCCTCCGAAATATAAAGAGTCTCACCAAAAGCTAGCTGGAGTGTAGAGTGATCTCAACGAAGCGTCTGTTGATGATCCTAAACACCTGTATCAGTATCATAAAAAGATGACATTTGAATGACATAAGTACATTCAATGTACGAGTATGTAATATTGCTAAAGAGCAATAACTGAATGAAACAAATGCGACAGATAAAATATACTCAAGCTGGATGTAAAGAAATAAAGGAGTTTCATCATTTAGGGGTCGTTTGTTTTGAATTCAAGTTATGATGAGATTAGTTATGATGGGCTTAGTTATGCTAAGATTATCTTTTATTGAGTGTTTGGTTTGTTTTATTCAAAATAATAAATTCTAAGAACAATTTATTTGTTTACAAAAATACCCTTCATGAATGTGAAAAAGTGATGTATAAAAAGGGTCAAAAGGAATTATTTTATCATTTACTTATTTTATCCCGGGATTACTATACCACCCAAGGAGATGGATAATTTATCCCAATACTAATTAAAAATCCCGGGGTAAGTTATCCCAGACTTGCCAACCAAACAACAAATTAATTGACACTATAATTCAATCTTAGGACTATTTCGTGTTATCCTTCACACTAAACGCCTTCGTAAGCTTTAAAAAAATACTTACTCATCTTTTAACTCAACATAATAAGTGATATATTAAAATGCACTTTAACTCTATTGGGAGATTCTCTAACCGACAACCATCACTATGAGCTATGTGATGATACAACGTCTCTCCCATGCTTCCAGAACTGTCCTATACCGTGTCGGGGTATAGAACCTCTCAACTAAGTGGATCCACTAAATGTCTGCTTAAAAACAATAAGAAGTCGTCTAAAAAGTATGATCCTTTACCCATGTTAACTACATGATTTATGAGGATTTTGAGTTGTCCGAACTCATCCCCATATCGATGCTCAATACTACTCCCAATAAATATACATACTTTCTCAATTTGAGGTAATTGCTCAAAATATCCTCTTAAAAGAGGTATTGCTCTGAAATATCTATGAACTCATTAACTCATTTAGAAATCAAAATTTCTCTTTTCTCAATGTAAAAATTGATATATTTAGGAATACTTAGTTCCCTTATACTCTTACTCAAATCATTCTTTAAACTCTACTTAAAACTAGTCTTTACTTTCTAAAAAATCAATTTAAGATAGAAAAGTTTGGTTAAAGGATCCTTAATGCTAACTTAGAAATAACTCAATAATAGGTTCATGCTGAAAAATAGACATGAACAATCAACCCAAGAATCTCAATGCAAGATATAGCAACTCAAAAAAAATCAGGAATATACTTCAGAACTCAACAACGAAACTCATCTCAAGAATTATCAAAACAAAAGATGTAACCCTAGATTATCTCTTAGTGATAGAGACTAGATGTAGGGCATGAGGACGAACTTAGTCCATTCCTATGATTAGCCTTACATACTTGAAAGAATAAAGTTCTTGGTGAAATAGATGAAATTCGAAGAATGCTTGAAAACCCTAGTTTGTTCTCCTCTTAGAACCTTTCTCTAAAGTCTTGGAGCGTTAATGAACGTAAAATAATTGATTAACACCTTCTAAGACCTTAACTAGGTGTAAAACGTCGTGATTTAGGCTTAGAATAGAGGATAAAATAACATAAGGGACAGACAAAAAGAACCCCAACTTAAAAATTGACATATTGCCTTAAAAGAAACTTTTCACGGACCGTTTAGGACTACACGGTCTATGAAACACTTCATCGTCCGTCAAGTCATTTGTGAAACTTCGATTACCTAACAAAGCTTCACTAGAATAGGCATAACTCTTTACTTTGAACTCGAAATGGACAAAACTTGGTGGCATTGGAAAGAGGAATCATATACCTTTAATTTGATAGGTCATGGGCCACCTAATTCGTTATATGCTGAGAGATATGGTCATTTGAAGTTCACCCAAGTAAAATCTCATATTCAATTGATAAGAAAACTTTCAACGCATTGTGCTAGGAGATTCTAGTGACCTTAATTCATTTACAAAATTATTTCCATATTTTAAATAATTTACCTTAACTTAAAAGTTGGCGGGTGACCTATAAGGACCCCTAAATGGGTTGTACAAGTCACCACGGGCCGTCTAGGGTCCTGTCGAGGTGACTCAAATCCTGGCAGCCCCAGACGACTACCTCTCTTAAGTGGGTCGTGGACCCCTAAATGGACCATTTAGGATTCTGTGAAGGGTCTGTGGTCTGTCTTGGGTTCGTGGACTTGCTCGTTAACCTTCTTTAGCCATTTTTGAAGTCTGAAGTGTTACAATATCCATTTCTTGGGAACATTTGTCATCGAGTAATGGTTAAACTAAACATAGAAGGGAAATGAGTTACTTTTACTATCTTTTTTACTTCTGAATTTCTCTACTAGCATAGGCGGACGTGATTCATACTGAGAGTTTTGAAACTAGTCGAGCAAGCTTGACACGAAGCTTTCATAAAATTTCAAGATTACCGGCCAAGACATGAAACAAGAGTATTTGGGCACAATGTAAGAATATGAATACTATGACTTGAGTGATATAACTAGTAGCTTTTAAGATTAGCAACACTTCTCAACTATGCTCTCATTTCTGATTACTACACTTCATTAGCTGCAACTCATAGCTCCCACTAGAGTATATAACTACTCTTACAAACGTATAAGTCAAATTACTTGCTCTTACTGTGTTCAAGCCTAATCTCTAATTCGCAAGGTGCTAAACATGACATGGTTATACTTATCAAAACCACAAGATTCAAGTTCTATACCTCTATAGGGAATCTCATCCGAACAATATTTCCCCTTATAACTGCATTCAACCAACCTTAAGCCCATATCAAGAAACACCCAATACATCATGTATTTTTCAACATGCTAACAACACCACATTCAAGCCTAGTACTATAAGCACTCCATGGACATCCTACTAACCAATCCTTCTAAGAATTGTTCATTCTCTCAATATCTCTACCAACTAAAATTTCACTCATTACTATCAAGAACCGGCTAATTGCTCTCATTTAACTATTACTCATAGTAAAGCACTATCATATTCATCCTCCACATTATAACTTTAGATGGAATAAGAACACCACCACTACCACAATAAGAAATATCAACCATCTTCTTCTGTCATTACTCAACTATTATCGACAACATCACTATCAAAGCTGAAAAGGATCATTGAAAGAGCTTAGGAAGAAAGATCATAATTGTGATTCATTCAAGACATATGATATAATAATATGCATGACATAACATTATGTTGTTATCCGTTGAGAGTAAATCATGAATTCGCGATACTGAACATACTATGAGACATTTGTGCTTATATGAATATGTTCATATCATGGGGCTGATATCCATAACTTTATGGAGTAAGATTGATATCAATGGGCTAAAGTCTTTGCCTCTCCTTTTGGGAACTGAGCATAGATGTGAATTTATGTGAAGTGTAGGAGTATAAGTCATGAACACAATTCTGGTATTAGACACATTAACATAATGTTGTAACGACTGAACTTTGAGGAATACGCTAAAGTATGAATGGATCGATATATCACTTTAACTCTTTTTGAACTCATTACTATCTGATTCTCAACAGTTGACTCGGTTTCTCATCTTATCATCTCCCCCTTAGGTCTGAAGCTGATACTTTAAAGTTATTGATCAATTTCATCATCTCTAAACTAGTCTATATTCAGTTTACTCTAATACTCAGGAAAGGCTAATCTCATGGCAATTGAACTCTCCACATGCAGGTACTGAGATTCTTCCTAAGACCTCTTTCTCAGATGCTTCTCTTTACCTCTTCCCACTTCTATAGAAGTCTTTCTATAATCGTTACCCATATTGACTATATATGATCCCCTCGACCAAACTCTTAAGGGTAATAAATAATGCTTATATCAGCCTACTCCATATTGGCAGGTCAACTATACTATCTAGGCACACATGAAAAAATCATAAACTTAATTAGAACCTCGTCTGATTACATATAATATCGGGTAATCCTCTTAATGCTCTTGCTAATCTAATGACTTAGTCATACTTCGTTGCTCTCATCTAAGAGCCATAATACCACACTTGCATCACTCACATTTATCGAAAAGTAACACCTTAATTCCTCACCTAGTTTATGCCAAACCTACTAGATCAAATTTTAAAACTAGCATCATCACCCTCATGTTGCCATTGTTTTCATCACGACAGTTGTCTCAAATTCAAGCTTAGTGTCTAGTACTAAACATATATATAAATATAATTTCTCATATGTTATACTAACTTACGACTACTAGATAAAATTAAGAAACACTCACCCACTAAGACTTCATGACAAGTAGTCTTTCTTTATCTCTTAGTCTACATACTTACAGTTTACCGTCACATTTTATTTCACAACTTAAGTAGTATTTAGTCATTTATTATATATCATTGCCTAAATAGATCTATAACACTCTGAATATCATGGGTCTCTCCCTTAAAAACTATAAGCCTAGCTTAGATTTATCACCTTATGACTACTTTGTTATTTTATTCAACACCTACACTTGGTCTTCACTAACACAATAGCACGTCGACATAAACTTTTGTCTTGTTAAAGTATAGTCTAACTCATCCTGACTAGTACCTCTCACTCTACCTTCTATCATGAAATCCACACAAGATTACCACTTCTTAGGGAAAAACTCATAATTAATGACTTACTAGTTACATGGATACAACTTCATACTCTACTCAATAACTATCTCCACTTCTAAGGCTACTATATTTTCAAATGCATACTTATAACTCTAGACACTTCTACTACTATTGGCTTATAACATCGCAACTTATACTATCTTTCAGGTGAAAATACTACCCAAGCATTCTAGAACACACTCTCTTCTTAAGGGTCTCACCTGAAATAAGGTTTAGAGAAGAGAATCTGGGAGTACATCTCGCTTTTAGCTCAAAAGCAGATTTATATGAATAAGGGTGTGTTCTTTCAAATCAATACACTTAAGCTCATGCACGGGCTTCTATTAAGCTCCTCTGCAGTCTCATGACTTTCTCAAGACTTTTGTTGAGAGTAACTTATCGATACAGATCTGGGCATTGCTTTCAACTACCTTGAGTATGAGGGGCAGTCGAATGGATCTGAGGAACACATGTGTTTGAATAAGTTCCTTATGACACAGTTCTATTGCACGATTTAGAGTATGAAAGAAGGGAAACTTTACTTAAATGTCGATAGTCCCTCATTTATAGAAATGGGGTCTTCATAACCATAAACAAGATCATACTTACACAGCTTCGTAGGCACCCAAGGACACTTGAACTCTGAAGTTTGTCACACCCCGAGCCTACACCCTGAACATGGCTGACACTCGTGAATCATTGTTGGTCCCTAAGCGAACCCTAGGCTTGACTGACTGCTTAGTTGAAGAGTTACTTAAGCAATGATACACTCAAAACAAACTTAAATTTGTTAAACTCAAATAATAGGCTTTATGCGGAAAAATAGACATAAATAATCAACAAAAGAATCTCAATGTAGGATATATATATATATATATATATCAACTAAAAGTTAATCAGGAATCGACTTCAGAGTGTAACCCTAAATTATCTCTTACTGATAGAAAGTAGATGTAGGATATGAGGACAAACTCAGACTATCACTATGATTAGTCTTACATACCTAGAAGAACAAAGTTCTTGGCAAAATTGATGAAATTCGAAGAACACTTGAAAACCCTACCTTATTCTCCTCTTGATACCTTTCTCTGAAGACTTGAAGTGTTAATGTGTCACGACCCAGACCATCGTGATTGGCAACCACACTAACCCTCCGATGGGAGAACCATTAATACCAATTAGCTAACTAACTTTAATCAAATACTATGACATTTAAGTTACGGAAGCAAGTTAAATGCTAAGGAAAGAAAAATAGGGCGTTCCCATAAACTCCAACAAAAGTCTAACAACTAAACAAATGCGAAAGTAACACCTAGAACCTGAAAGTCAACGTACCAAAACTCTAACAAGATCCATACGTCTAAACAAGAGGGTTTACAACCCCAAACTAATGTACTAATAACTAACTAGAAAGTCTAAGTCTAAAATGTGGACTTAAACAGAAAGAGAACTCATGGCAGCCCGGAAGAACTAGCTCACCCTTGAATTCGAACGATCACTGATCTTATAAGCGAACTCTGTCAATAGCCGCCTGAAGATGCCCTATACTCAACAAAGAAAGAGAAAGTGAAGTATCAGTAGAAAACCACACTGTACTGGTAGTATCACACGGCTATCCCACTAAGTGCAACATACATAAGCCATTACAACATAATAAACATGAAAATACCGAACATGTACAATATCGATTATCACATTCTCAACAACATGCAATTACAACAAGTCATTGGCCCTCTTATGGAACCCAAACGCAAACAATAAGTGTATCGGTTTGTGGTACCCGATTCGATGTTTATGCCGAAACGTGGCAACCGATCCCATAATTATGTTGGAACGTGGCAACCGATCCCAGTTAGTGTGTCGGAACGCAACCATGATCCATTCAACAAGCCACAATCGTAATCACAAGTATATTCTCAAACCATACAATCAAGTCATGATTCATGGCATACAATGGTTCATCTCACCTCATTTACAACTAGTGTGATCATTAATGCAACATTTGCATGCATACATGTATTATAATGACGCAAGAACAAACATACATCACACAAACTGAAATCACAACCATTACCTACCTTGAATAAAGCTTGAATCCCCTAAGAAACTTGATTATTACTATTCGGGATTTGTTCCGCTTGTTCTTGGTCTACAAACATAATTATAACATGAGAATCAATAAACGATAACTAATTATCCGAATTACCAACAATCCTATCAACCCTAGATCAAACCCATGATCTCAATATCCAAATTAAGGCTATTTCCACCATAAATTCCATATCAAAACCCTCCCCCACCAATAATTACCCATTAGATTATGTTCTACGGATCGCCGGGGAGTTAAAACGTTACCTTTAGCCTCAAGAATGGTGGAAAACTGTCAGGAAGACTCCTGGGTTCGTTCCTTAGCTCTCAAGTTTGAAAATTACAGAATAAACATTTTTGGGGTTTATTTTTGACTTTAAGTCGCATTTGTCCAGCTATAGCGGTCTCACCCCACTACATCGGCCCCACCCTAGCGGATGAAATCCCGCTATAGCGGCTTGCACAAAACAGTGAGCAATTTTAATAATTCCAATACCCTCATTTCACAACACACCTTCAACTAACGACACTCAGAAACTACCCGTTCACGCCAAGATTAGTTTTGGAAGTTCTACTCACCCGAATTCAATTTTGTAAAGTCGTACGGATTCATGTAATCAAATTTATAATTAAATCACCCAATTGCTACCAGATCTCCCTAGACCCTACACACTCTTATTTCATCCAAATCTGGACTAGGTTGGAAAATCCTAAGCTACTATGAAAAAGTTGTCCGGCCCAAAAAATTTCCCCGCTGGCTTTTCTATAATGAAGGGAACCAGTCGTTACAATATATACCAATTTACCCATCACTCGTCCTCGAGTGACAAACTTAGGAAAAATAGGCTAAAGAAGAAATGAAGTAGTACCTGAATCGACGAACAACTAGGGATACTTGTCTTGCATGTCCTTCTCAATTTCCCAAGTAGCTTCCTCAATTGGACGATGTTTCCATTGAACTTTCAAATACTTAATCTCATTGGTCCTCAGCTTCCGGACATCATGATCAAGAATGGAAATCAATCCCTCATCATACTAAAGGTCTTTCTCTAACACGATTGAGTCCCATTTTATGATGTAATCCCTATCACCATGATATCTATTCAACATGGACACATGAAATATTGGATAAACTCCCGGTAGGTTAGGAGGGAAAGCCAATCTATAAGCCACCGGCCCTACATATTCAAGAACCTCAAATGGACCAATGTATCACGGACTTAACTTTCCCTTCTTGCCGAATCTAATCACCCCATTCATGGGTGATACCTTAAGAAGAACATTCTCACCAGTCTGAAATGGCATGTCTCTTACCTTATGATCCGCATATTTTTTCTGTCTACTCTGGGCTGTTAGGAGTTAGCTTGGATGGTCCTCACTTTATCTTAAGCATCCTTCAATAAATCCACCCCCAAAGGTTTCACATCTCCAACCTCAAACCATCCTATGGGTAATCTACATCCCCTCCCATAAAGTGCCTCAAATAGTGTCATATCAATGTTGGAGTGATAATTATTATTATAAGAGAACTCACACAATGGTAAGAACTTATCCCAATGTACTCCAAAATCAATCACACATGCCCTCAACATGTATTCTAACACTTGAATAGTCCTCTCTGACTGCCCGTTTATTTGTGGATGGAAGGTTGTACTAAAAGTGAGTTGTGTGCCCAATTCATCATGCAATTTTCTCCAAAACTTGGATATGAATTGGGTACCACGGTCTGAGATGATAGAAGGGGGCACCCCATGCAACCTCACGATCTCTTTCACATAAACTTTAGCCAATTGTTAGCATTACAATTTTTTCTTACCGGAATAAAGTGGGCTGACTTAGTCAATCTGTCAACCATTACCCAAATAGAGTCAAATTTCCCCAAAGTCTTGGGAAGACCAACCACGAAATCCATGGCTATCTTTTCCCACTTCCATTCTAGAATTGGCATTCTCTGAAGCAAACTTGCAGGCCTTTAATGTTCATACTTTACTTGTTGGTAATTTTGACACTTAGCCACAAACTCCGCTATATCCTTCTTCATGCCCGACCACCAATAAATTCGCTTCAAATCTCGGTACATCTTGGTCACACCCGTATGAATGGAATATCGTGAACCATGGGATTCTATTAACAACTTCTAAATCAAGTCATCAACTCGAGGAACACAAATCCTTCCTTTGAAGTTGAGCACACCTTCCGCATCAAGAGTGGTCTCTTGTGCCTTACCAAACACAGTCTTCTTCTTGAGTTCATTCAAATTTTCATCCTCAAATTGTTTGGCCTTGATCTCCTCAAGGAACGTGGCACTAACTTTGATGCTAGCTAACACCCCTCATTTTTCTGAGACGCCCAATTGCATGAACTTAGACTCCAAGGTCTGAATTTCCTTATCCAGAGGTCGCTTGGTTACTCTCAAGCAAGCTAGACTACCCATACTCGCCGCTTTTCGACTCAAAGCATCTGCCACAACATTAGCCTTACCCTGATGGTATTGAATGGTCACATCATAATCATTGAGTAACTTCATCCACTCTCACTGTCTCAAGTTCAGATCCTGTTGAGTGAACACATGCTGCAAACTACAATGATCAATAAATACCTCACACGTAACACCATAAAGATAATGCCGCCAGATCTTAAGAGCAAATACCACAACTGCCAACTACAAATCATGCGTTGGGTAATTCCTCTCATGCACCTTCAATTGACGTGATGCATAAGGTATAATATTCTTATCCTGCATCAACACAACACCCAAACCAGAATGTGAAGCAACACAATAAACTATAAGAGCTTTACCTTCCACCGGTAGTGCTAGAATAGGTGTTGTGGTTAAGAGAGTCTTGATCTTTTGAAAGCTCTCTTCACATTTTTCAGTCCATTCAAATGGTATCTCCTTTTTGGTCAAATTTGTCAAATGTGTGGCAATGGAAGCAAAATTCTTCACAAATCAATTATAATAGCTGGAAAGCCCCACAAAACTCTTAATTTTAGTCACAAAATTTGATCGAACCCAATTTCTAACCACTTCGATCTTTTGAGGATCTACCATTACCCCTTCATTTGAAACTACATACCCTAAAAAGGCAATCGAAGTCAACCAAAATTCATGCTTAGAAAATTTTTCATACAATCTTTGTTTCCCAAAAACACTTAGAACAATATGAAGATGGTCGGCATACTCCTCCTCACTTTTCGAATAGACCAATATATCATCAATAAAGACTATAATAAACGAATCAAGAAATATTTTGAACACACCTTTCATCAAACTCATAAAGGCTGCAGGCGCATTAGTCAACCCAAACGACATAACTAGAAACTTGTAGTGCCCATAACGGGTTCTAACTATCGTCTTGGGAACATCCGCATGCCTAATTTTTAATTGATGGTAACCAGACCTTAGATTAATTTTAGAGAAGACTGATGCACCTTGCAATTGGTCAAAAAGATCACCTATCTGAGGCAATGGGTACTTTTTAAAATGGTGACCCTATTCGATTGCCGATAATCTATACACATCCTCATAATACCATCCGTTTTCTTAACAAACAAAATGGGGGCACCCCACAGGGAAGCACTGGGATGGATAAATCATTTATCAAGAAGCTCTTGGATTTGAGCCTTAAGCTCTCTTAACTTTGTCGGGGCCATGCGATATGCAGGGATAGAAATGGGGCGGGTACCAGGTTCCAAATCAATACAAAAATCTATATCTCTATTCAGAGGCATACCAAACAAATCAGTAGGAAACACTTCTCTAAAATCTAACACCACAGGAATAGATTCAATAGATGGAGACTCAACCTCCACATCCCGAATATGTGCCAAATAAGTTAAACAACCCTACCTTACTAGTTTTCTAACCCGTATGAAGGATATGATCTTAACCTGCTTAGACTTGTACACCCCTTTCCACTCTAATTTTTCCCTTCTCGAAATTTCTAAAGTTACAGACTTAGTATTACAATTAAGCACAGCATAATAGGGGGACAACCAAGTCATGCCTAAGATTATATCAAAGTCAGTCATATCCAAAATCATCAAATCAGCCCAAGTCTGAAAACCCATAAACAAAATAGGACAAGCACGATAGACATGGGTGACTCTGACCGACTCTCCAACTGGGGTAGAAACAAGGATGGAGGCATCAAATATATCATAAATCATATCAAACTCTAAGGCAAATCGCACTGATACATAAGAATGAGTAGAACCTGGATCAAATAACATATTAGTTATTCGGTCACAGACAAGAATAGCACATATGATCACCGCATCGGACGCCTCTACCTCGGTCTTGCCCGAAAAGGCATAACACTAAGCCCTATCATCGTGACGGGTGACTTCCCTGCCTGGCTGCACTGCACCTCTGCATGCGTTACCATTTTCTCTACTCACACGGCCTCGCTGATTACCTCTTCTCCCACCTTGTGGACGTCCTCGACCATTATTAACATTTCCTGCGGGTACCACTGCTCTAGACTGTTGCTGCGCGGATTCCATCATGCGCGGGTGGGGATAATCTCTCCACAATACCTAGCTTCTCCACAATTGTAGCAAGTATGATCAAAAGATGGTCTGTTGCCCTTTGAAGGTGCGACTCCCTGACTATCTTGATTCAAATTCTGAGGTGGAGTTCCAGAGTAATTACCTGTAAAAGCGGGCATGGCAGATTGATTGGTCGGGCTGCAAATGTTGGCCTCCCTAAACCTTTGGAGTAAGATCATTGAAAGTTGCCTGAATTTTTGGCTTTCTTAGCCGATGCCTTAACCTGACCGTCTCGCCTCACCCCATCCACTTTCTTCACAAAGTCTGTCACTTCATTAAAACTTTTTCCTGCAGAGGTCATATGAACATACAATACTTGTAACTCAGAATTCAGTCCCTTAATAAACAGACGAATCCTCTGTTCCTTAGTAGTCACCAATTGAGTAGCATATCTAGATAAATCATGGAACTTGGCCTCATAAGCAGCCACAATCATACCACCTTGCTCCAAGGCCATGAACTCATCCTTCTTACAATCTCTCAAGGTCTAGGGTACATACTTTTCTAAGAATAGAGCATGAAACTGGGTCCAAGAGAATGGGGGTAAAGTTGAAGATCTGCATTCCACATACCCTCTTCACCACTGCTTAGCCTCACCTTGAAACTGAAAAGTCACAAACTCAATCCCATGCTGATGGACAATTCACAACTTATGAATCCTTTCATAGTAATCTAAGATGAACTCATATGCATCCTCACTCTCGAAACCATAGAACACAGGCGATTTCAACTTCAAGAACTTAGTCAACATCTCATGCTTATTACCAGTCATAACAGGACCCAACAACGCACGGAAGAAAGCATAATTACCTACAGTTCCACCCACCTTGGAGACAGTGATAGCAATAAGGGGATTGGTGGGATCTTGAGTTGCTTGAACAGAGGGAAGCACTCCAGGACCAACCAATCCATTCAAGAATGACATGATCTGTTAAGCTAACACTGGGTCTATGGGAGGAATACATGTAGGCTCAGCCTGCACCTCTTCCTCTTGCCTTACATTCTCCTCATTCTCAACCTTGATATTCTCATCTACCTCTTCATGATGCGCAAGAAGGTTCTCATTTATGGGAGCATTCTCAACAGGAGCTCCATCCCTAGTAGGTGCTACTCTTTCATGGCCTCTACCCCTTGCTCTTCCTCTACCTCTGCCTCGACCACGACCTCTCGCTGCAGATTCTTCAACTGCAGCATTGACAAAAGCTACGTGCCTGACGCCGTTGAATCTAGTGTTAACCATCTGCGAACAGAAGAGTGAAGAAGGTTAAATACCAATTTGAATCGCCAGATACCAATTGGAATCAAGTTATAGCACGAAAGGAGACAAGAGAAAGCAGAGAGATTTCCTGAAGTCTTATAGCCTCTCGAAGAAAAGTACAAATGTCTCTGTACCATTCTGCAAGACTCTACTAGACTCATTTTGGTACATCGAGATCAACGAACCTAGGCATTGATACCAACTTTGTCACAACCCAGACTATCGTGATTGACATTCACACTAACCCTCCGGTGGGAGAACCATTAATACCAATTAGCTAATTAACTTTAATCAAAATACTAAGGCATTTAAGTTACATAAACAAGTTAAATGCTAAGAAAAGTAAAATAGGGAGTTCCCAAAAACTCCAACAAAAGTCTAACAACTAAACAAATGCGGAAGTAACACCTAGAATCTGAAAGTCAACATACCAAAACTCTAACAAGATCCATAAGTCTAAACAAAAGGGTTTACAACCCCAAACTAATGTACTAATAACTAACTAGAAAGTCTAAGTCAGAAATGTGGACTTAAATAGAAAGGGTACTCCTGGCAGCCTGGAAGAACTGGCACACCCTTGAATTCTAACGATCATAACACAAGCCATTACAACATAATAAACATGCAAATACCGAACATGTACAATATCGATTATCACATTCTCAACAACATGCAATTACAACAAGTCATTGGCCCTCCCATGGAACCCAAACTCAAACAGTTAGTGTACCGGTTCGTGGTACCCGATCCAATGTTTATGCCGGAACGTGGCAACCGATCCCAGTTAGTGTGTCAAAACGCAACACTCGATCCATTCAACAAGCCACAATCATAATCATAAGTATATTGTCAAATCATACAATCAAGTCATGATCATGACATACAATGGTTCATCTAACCTCATTTACAACTAGTGTGATCAATAATGCAACATTCACATACATACATGTATTATAATGAAGCAAAAACAAACAAACATACATCACACAACATGGAATCACAACCATCACCTACCTCGAACAACACTTGAATCCCCTAAGAAGCTTGATTATTCCCTTTCCAGATTCGTTCCGCTTGTTCTTGGTCTACAAATAATAATTATAACACGGGAATCAATAAACGATAACTAATTACCTGAATTACCAACAATCCTATCAACCCTAGATCAAACTCTCATATCCCAATATCCAAATTAGGGTTGTTTCCACCATAAATTCTATATCAAAACCCTCTCTCATCGATACTTACCCATTAGATTACGTTCTACGGATCGAAAAATAGATTTGGGGAGTTAAAACCTTACCTTTAGCCTCAAGAATGGTGGAAAACTGTCAAGAAGGTTCCTAGGTTCGTTTCTTAGCTCTCAAGTTCGAAAATTGCAGAATAAAATATTTTTGGAGTTTATTTCCGACTTTAAGTCGCGTTTGTCCCGCCGCAGCTGTCTCACCCCGCTATAGCGGCCCCGCCCTAGCGGCTGAAATCCCGTTGTAGCGGCTTGCACGGAACAGTGAGCAGTTTTAATAATTCCAATACCCCCATTTCACAACACACCTTCAACTAACGACACTCAGAAACTACCCATTCACGCCAAGATCAGTTTCAAGAGTTCTACTCACCCGAATTCAATTCTGTAAAGTCGTATGGATTCTTTGACGTCTTAACTATCTTCTCATGTAATCAAAATCATAATTAAATCACTCAATTACTACCAAATTTCCCTAGACCTTACTGACTCCGATTTCGTCCAAATCTGGACTAGGTTGGAAAATCCTACGCTACTATGAAAAAGTTTTCCTGCCCAAAAATTTTCCCCATTGGCTTTTCTATAACGATGGGAACCGGTCGTTACATAATGAACGTAAAAGAACTGATTAACACCTTCTAAGCCTTTAACAAGGTGTAAAACGTAGCGGTTTAGGCTTAAAATAGGGAATAAACGACATAGGGGAAAGACCAAAATGACCCCAACTTAAAAACTGACGGAATACCTTAAAATGAAGGCTTCACGGACCGTTTAGGGCTCCACAGTCCGTGAAACACTTCACCGTCCGTCAAGTCGTCCGTGAAACCTCGACTGCCTAACAAGGCTTCACTAAAATGAGGATAACTCTTTACTTTGAACTCAAAATGGAGCAAACTTGGTGGTGTTGGAAAGATGGCTCATAGACCTTTAATTTGATATGTCATGGGACACCTAATTCGGTATATGCCGAGAGATATGGTCATTTGAAGTTGACCCAAGTAAAATGCCATATTGAAATTCAATCGGTAAGAAAGTTTTCAACTCAAGGTTGTGTTAGGAGATTCTAGTGACCTTAATTTATATCTGAAATCATTTCCACATTTTAAAAAATTGACCTTAACTTAAAAGTTGACGGGTGACCTGTAAGGACCCTTAAACGGGCCGTCTAGGGTCCCGTCTAGGTGACTCAAAATCCTGGCAGCCCTGGGTGGTTCTACATCCCCTAAATGGGCCATAGACTCCTAAACGGACCGTTTAGAGTTCCGTAAAGGGTTCATGGTCTATCTTGAATTCGTGGACTTGCCGTTAACTTTCTTAGCCTTTCTCAAAGTCGGAGATGTTACACTTTCCATGTATAAAATTAATTTGCATACGAAAATTATCCAAATTGGAGTCAAATTTCAGAATGCTAAAAAATCAGCTTTCACAGATTCATAGGGAAATCATAGAAAATGGGGCCAGATTTCAGCTTGTGCATGTAATCCTCTTGTCATCAACTGACAACCTCTTCTGTCCATATTAGGCCAATAAAGATTCATGGAAGACCTACCACAAAACAAAATAATCAAATTAAAAGATTAACGGAAAATATATTTATAGTTGCGAAAAAGATTAAAAAATACCCCTAAATTATATTTAAATATGTCTATGTTAATCTCCATTATATTTTTGGCTTGAAAATATTCTTGTTACTATGCTTTTTACTAAAATTAAAATGTCTTCCAATTAGGCAAAAACTCAAAAAGGACGAGAAAGAAGAAGGATACAGAAAATATTTTGGAAGAGAAGATTGAATGTGTAAAACATTTTGTTTTTAAATGACATTTTTGTAATATTTAACATAACATTAATTTTAGGATCATAAGATTAAAAATTCTTCTTTATTTTCTTAAACTTCGCATTAAACCAAATTAGGTCATTCTTATGAAATTAACAGTGGATAAATATTAAATAGTCATTCAAATGCATTTTAATTTTTGAAATCTAACATATTCATCATGTATTATAAAGTTGACTTATGAAAACATTAAATAAGGGCAAACAGGTAAATTTACTTAATTTCTTAATGCAAACACAAATTAAAAAGTTGACATATAAAAAGAAATGGGGGAGTACTAGAATATGAAAGACATAATACATAAACATGACCCTTAACTTGGCGTCACCTGACAACTATGACCTTTAAATTTGAATGTGCACAAGTAGACACATAAACTTGTATAAAATTGACCAAATAGACACATTCAACCTACATGACACCCTACATGGAAATTTTGTGTCCTACGTGGCGTCCTACATGTATTATGCTATGTAGGACACATGCGTCTACTTATTCAATTTTATACAAGTTTAAGTATCTACTTGTGCATACTCAAAATTGAAGAACATAATTGTCTATTGAAGCCAAGTTAAAAGGTCATGTTTATGTAGAAGGTAATAGTGGCAACATTGGTAAGAGTAATTTGAATTTATGAGGTCTCTGTTAAGTTAGTTACGGTTTTTCGGGAAAAGAAGACTATTTCGAAGTATTCAATGGTTTATTCATCCCTTTACCCCTTTCTCTCACACACTCATCCTATCTGTTTGTCAGTGTTGTGGAAACTCCATAAAACCATAAGTGGGGATAAAAAAAATAAAAAATCATAATATATCTTCTACTTTTTTATATTCGTATATTATATTCTCTTTGTTAAATAATAGTTGTTCATTATACTATTTTGAAATATCTAATAATATTTGTTCACTTTATAAAATCAATGAATAATTTATATTTAGTTTCCAATTTATCCTTACTATTAATTATGTTTTTTTATTATATTTTTCAAGACATTATATTTATTATATTCAAAGGGTGATATAGTAAAATTACCCTTCTATTTACAGTTTTTTTAAAAGTGTATAAAGTCAATAGTGGACAAGTATTGTTGGACAGAAAGAGTATTAAATAAATGTTTATATTTATTCCATAGTTGATAAAAAATAATTTATTTTATTCTTTTTGTTACTTTCATTTATGGACTTCGCGTGATACTTAAAAAATAATAATTAATATGTATATTTTTTTCATAATAGGTATATTAATTAATATAATATTTAGTATAAAAGTCTTGAAATAATTAAATAAATAAGTAATTAATTTTAAGGATAAATCATGATTTTTGTATTCATATTTTCTCAATATATTAAAATTTATAAATAGAAGTATAAATATATTTTGAAATAGTGAATGAACTCGCACCTTGTTAATGAGGGTTCGACCCCATTTTATAATCCTTTCCTTTATCTTCCCTTCCCCTCCCCCCCCATTTTTGGGGAAAAAAAAATTAACGGAGGATGTAGTTCCAAATCTACCCTCATTATTAACTTATTTTTAATATACATTCCCCAAAATAATAAATAAAAATAATCCTATATTTATTAATCATTAAAAAAATATGTCAAAGTAATACTTTCGTTGTTCATTTTTTCTTGTCATTGTTTGACTTGACATATCCATTAAGAAAATAATTATTGATATAGGTATTTTCTTAAATTATCCCTATTAAATGATGTTTAGTATTAGGTCTTGGAAAGTAATTTTGAGAATAAGTATTAAATGCCGAGGGTAAAACATGGGAAAAATATTTTTTCTTGATATGTCAAAAGTGAGAAGTAAAATTAAAAAATTTATTTTAGGAATACGTGAAAAATATAAGTGAACGGAGGGAGTATCTCCTATGTCCTATATTAGATGAACATTTTTTTATTTTACACAATAATTAAAAAATTATTAATATATTGATTAACTTTACTATTTGTCCTTTGTTCATATTAATTAGTCTCTTGAAAAAGAAACTTTTGTGTCTAAAATTTGTTTACACTTCTAAAGGCCTGTCAAGGTAAACTGGAAAAAAATTAATTAATTCTATCATGATTTAGTAAATGATCTAAACAAATATTTTAATAGCATCTTCATCTTTATTTTTCTTTTTTTTGGTTTCCCACTCGGTGTTCGGAGCACACATTGAAACTTCGATTAAATTTGAATCGCGCACTGCAGGGCCCATTCGAAGGTAGCACTCCCAACATGATTGCTCAATCTCGAAACCTCTGATTAAGGGTGAAACACTTTCACCAGTGGACCACAACCCATGTTGGTATAACATGTCCATCTATTATGGAACAAAGAAAATACTAAAGAAGGAAAAATAGATAAATGGAGTCTGTATAGATAGACTCGATGATTAAAGAAAAAGATAGACACACATTTATTCCTTACGTGATGGATCTGTCTGTTTCTCTATATAAAGCCATCATACTACTCATCATTCCTCACACATCAAATCTCATAAATCAGATTAATTGTTTCTTTCTAGTGAAACTCTAGTTTCTATTGTTTCAGATCTAGGGTTCTTCCTAATTAGGTTTTGTGGTGGTAATAAAGTCTCTCATAAGGGTAAAAGGGCGGTGACAGAAGAGAGTGAGCACACATGGTGTTTTCAAGCATGATGTTTACATGCTTGAAGCTATGCGTGCTCACTGCTCTATCTGTCACCCCCCCCCCCCTCCCCACCGCTTTCTCTATGTCTGTTTACATTTCTTTATATTTATTCATGATGTTTGATCATATTAATTTATTGGATTAAATCATGAGCTTATGCTAGGCCTTTGGCTTCGCTTGTCTCTATTTTTGTGTCAAGTATACAAGTCTAATTGAGTGGGATGTAAAACAAAAGGGAGGTGACAGAAGAGAGTGAGCACACATGGTGTTTTCTCGCATGATGTTTATATGCTTGAAACTATGTGTGCTCACTGCTTTATCTATCACCCCCTACCATTTTCTCTACCTCTCTTTAGGTTTGTTTATGTGTATTTGTGATTTTTGATTTATATATTAATTGGATTAATTCATGAGCTTATGCTCTAGGCTTTTGATTCCGCTTTCCTCTATTTTCGTGTTAAACCTACAAATTTAATTAAGTGGGAGGTAAAACAAAAAGGAGGTGACAGAAGAGAGTGAGCACATATGGTGTTCTCTTGCATGATGTTTATATGCTTGAACCTATGCGTGCTCACTGCTCTATCTGTCATCCTCATCGCTTACTCTATCTCTCCCTAGATTTAATTTTCTTTCTCTATTATATATATCAGTTATTCCAAGTATATATGAAACTAGTTAGTACATATTATGTGCTCAACTTTCATCACGAAGAAAATTCTGTGTATGTGTTCTTTTGGCTATTTCCTGCACTTTCTCTTTTAAAGAAACTTGACTGGCGCTTAGGGCTTTCTTCCTCAAGTAGGGGCGGAATCAAGTAGGATTGAGTTTCCTGTATGGCTAAAATTATATTTTTTATCTTTATAGAATAGATATTGAACCTTTTTGACTTCTTTATGTGTTTATTTCATTAGATTTTGAACTTCTTTTTTTTTGGAAATTTTGATTCCGCCACTAACGGCTAGATCTTGCATATATTGATTCTTCAATTAATGTTCTACTCCTCGATTTCCGAAATTTGTGCTGATAAATTTAAATAGAGTGTTTTAGTGATATTTTAAAATTTCATGTGTGGCCAATAGGATTGCAGTTGAGTAATAGAGACGTGACTGTGCTTTCCACAAGGGGATCCCAAGCCACAAAGAAGACTCAATTAAGCAAAGGAATAGTTGAGGTGTAGCATGATGATCTTTTACTTTTAAATGTTATACTAGTTTCTTGTGAATTTCAAGTTATGTATGTAATACATCATTTCTTTTTTTAAAAAAATCATGTGTAACAGAAGCATATCCTATAATTTGTTATGAATTCACTTAGAGCATATGCTCTTTCTAGATTTTACATTATCTAGTGTTAAAATATGGTGATGAGACTACAATAGTACAACCCCACCAGTTTAGTCAGTCCCAAAAAGAATAAGATATTACTTAACTTTAAAATGTAAAAAGAATGAGGCATTACTTAACTTTAGAATATAATGATTTATAGTCATACAAATATTTATCACTTATTTTAGACCACAAATTTCAAAAGTTTTTTTTTTATTTCTTCAATTTCGTGTCAAGTCAAACTAACTTGTATAAAATGGAACAGACGGAGTAATAAAAAGTCACACTGCTTCTCTAATTAATGGATCCCTTTGTTTCAATTTGTCTCTTTTACTTTTACTTTTAATTCGTTTGAAAACAAGTATTATTTTTTCAATTCTTTAATTCTAATTTTTCACATGATATCTTTCAATCAATAAGATTGAAGGGCATTTTAATATACTAGTTTTTTGACACCTGCGTTGCACGTGATTGCTGATTCCAAAAATATATGTTATAGTAAATAGTATTGCTTATTTAAGCGAAAATTTGAATAATAAGCTTAGCAAAAAATAATATAGCAGATTATTTTGTGAATGTTCAATGTGGATCGTCATATATATATATATATATATATATATCTTATTCACGCAAACCTATGAAGATGGTCAATGAAAAATTTTATTAGTTAAATGCAATAATGTATATATTAATTTTAATTTGATGAAAAAATTGTAACACCCCAACTTTTCTAAACTTCTAAATTAATTTGTACATTCGTGGAAATACAACGAGGGTGAGTAATAAATTCAAAATGATGTGGTATGTCATATTTTAAGTGTTCAAGGGTTGTATCTCAAGTTTTGAAGTAAGGTAAGTCGCAGAATAAAAGTGGGCGAAAGTTATCGTAAGTTCCTTTTTAAAGATTTCTCTGAAATTTGGATCAAATATTTCGGAAGTTTTCTCCCAATCTATAACGAGTTATGGGTCCCACGACCCATTAAATCGAAGGTCTACGAGTCTAGTTTCCAATGCATCAAACGGTTTGTTCATACGACTTCAGAATAGAGAGATATTCGTATTTTTGCGAGACTGCACAAGCAGGCACATGACGTGGGTCCCCTAAGTCGGTGGAAGCTTATAAGATAGCATCTTCTTCATTTTTCTTCATTCCAAATCGTGAGAAACCATGAAAATCAGAGAAATACTCCTCAAATCATCCTAGTGTGTTCATGATCTCTTCTTGGCCTTTTATCGAAAATTGCCCTACGTCGCGAGCTCGTCGTTTTGGTATAATTTTCACGGTGAATTGAGCGGTGTAGTTCCGTGAAGGTTATGGCAGCAGAGTTTTTTTCAGTGGAGTGATTGTATTCAAGTGTTTTGGTCATTTAAAGAAAGGTAGGAATCACATTTTATCAGTTTACGGATACCTTAGGTCTTGGATTGTAGTTTACGATAGGAATCCGTATCGATTGTCAAATTGTCGTAGTAATTTTTATCCTTATTTACTGATTGATTTTACCTTTTTCTTTAGTGTTGTAGTGGTGTGGACAGAAGTGTTTTCAGCATAAATTATAAAGGAAAAGATATGTTAAGGCTACTCCCTTCGTTCGGAATGTTTCCTTAGAGCTTGGGAGTGATATAATAGAGTAGTTAATGTTAGTTATGTTGTAGATGTAATTATGAGTGGTTGGCTGATTGAGTGGTTATAAACCCTCATTTTAGGGACTCATAATCTGTTCAGAACAACCCTAAGTTAGGAACGACTTGGACATTACTCATATATATTGTTTATAGCTAAATTGCTCACCTTCAGCCTATTTAAATATTTGTTGTCGCCCTTGGGGCTATTGTGGTTAGTTGTTGAGCTATGAACTGCCTATGGGGGCTATGATGTTGTCTAATAGGACTATGTTATTGTCAAAGAGGGCTATGTGTTGCCCACGGGGCTATATTGATGCCAAAGAGTGTTATGTGTTGCCTACGGTGCTATTTTGAAGCCAAAGAAGGCTATGTATTGCCTACAGGGCTATGTGATGCAAAAGAGGGCTTCGTGCAGCCCACAGAGCTATGATGTTGCCTAAGAGGGCTATGCGCTGCCTATGGGACTATATCATTGCCAAAAAGGGCTATGTGACTTCTTACAAAGACAAGGGACTACCTATAAGGTTATGTAGATTGATTTGGCACCTTCTGGGCTTATGGGGGCCTAAGTAGGTGGTATGTTGTTTGTACCTACCGGGCTTATGGGGGCTTGGTTAGGTTGATGTTTGATCATTTAATGTATTTTATTAGATTCAGTAGTGGGTTGGCATGTTTATTTAAATTTGATTTCCTTACCTAATTGCTTTTGGTATATTATGATACTTGCTCATTTAGTCTACAACCTTTCATACTCTATACATTATTTTGTACTGATGCCCCATTGCCTGGGGGCGCTGCATTCATGCATGCAGGTCCTGACAGACGACCGAGTAGACCTCCTCAGTAGCAGGATTGACTTCTATCTGGTTGGCTTGCCCCTTTCCTCCGGAGCTGCCAGAGTTTGGAGGTTTGTTAGCTTTTGTTGTGTATATTTTTATGGGTAGGCTGGGGCCCTGTCCCGCCAATCTTTACTACTCTTTGAGGCTTGCAGACTGGTGTGTGGGGTGTATAGCTATGTTATGGTCATACTAGCCTATGTTGTTGGTTTGTTGAAGCTTGTGAGCTGTTTGATGTATTGTATTGAGATATACCTGCTTTTAGTTTTGGTATAGATATCATGGTGGCCTCGACGGCCCAATCAAGACTTATGTGCTAGTTGGCTATTTATTTATATGATCTCCTGGAGTATCTGTTTCTTTTATAGATCAGTTGACAGGGGTCTTGCCGGCCGAGGGCTTAGTTTTAAGCGGAGATATACTTGTTTATTTTCTTGATTGCGTGTTGCTGTCATGCGCTAGTAGCAAATGGTTCAACAGGGTCGGCTCGGGCCTGAGTTTTGGCATTAGGAGCCAGTTGCGCCTCTCGAGTTTGGGGAGTGACAAAAATAATTATTATATCATCAAAATTATTTTCCTCAAGTACTCAAAGTTATGGAATATACCTGCTTAGGATAGAATGAATTACTTCATCAGAATAGTGGTACCTTATATTCCGCTAAACTACGAACTCACTCAACGACAATAAATCACACAAAAAATATTAAAATGCAAGAAGAAAAAGAGTAGAAGATTAAAAAAATTGTGGTGGAAAATTGAGAGGAAGCCCCTCTATTTATAGTAAACAAAGGGTAGTATGAACAAATGCTTTTTTGTGTCTTATCTGAAAAGTCATGATTTTTTCGAGAAGTCACAACCTTTTGGAAAAGTCACAACTTATTGAAAAAGTCACAACTCTTTGGAAAAGTCACAACTTATTGAAAAAGTCACAACTCTTTGGAAAAGTCACAACTTATTGAAAAAGTCACAACTCTTTGGAAAAGTCACAACTCATCGAAAAATCACAACTCTTTGAAATAGTCACAATTCATCAAAAAATCACAACTCTTTGAAATAGTCACAACTCATCAAAAAATCACAACCCTTTGAAAAAAGTCACAACTTATCGGAAAAGTCACAACTCATCGAAAAAGTCACAACCTAAGTTAGGAATATTATAGTAATTTAACATTCAAGTTAGGAGTTCATGTTTTTAAGGTAATATAGATATAGATTATACATATATTTAGTTTAAAACCACTAGATTCAAAAGTTAGTAAAACCACCTAGTGATATTTACGATATTGTTCAAGAAGGGGTTGATAATGGTCTTATCAACATTTCTAGTGCCAATCATTATGTTAATTGCTTATATAAACTTTGTTAGTATTAGTTTAAAAGGATCAAAATAATATCACAATTATTCTTAGTCTCACGCAAAAGAAAAAGTCTCATGGTGTAAAGTTGAATTTGTACGAAAGATTTAAATTCATCACAACATAGTTATCTACCCAAATATTTATGAAAAAGATTTTCAAGAAAATCATATAGAAGGTAGGAAATTAATAAAAGTAAAATAATACTATGTTTAAGTAAGTAAAACTTTTTCTTAATTAAATCCTTGGTTTGAAAATGTTCTTCCATACATATTTCTAAACGTGGCATGAAGAAGGATAACAAAACAGAATCATATAATTTCATAAATATCATAATTAATATTTTTTCTTATGAGCTATAGAGATATTGATTTGTGTCCAATGTATCTAATACTCACTTTTGACTTTACGAATGGTAAAATAATCTAAATACTTAATCTTATTCTTGTGCAGTCTCTTGATACTCACAACTTTGGTCTCTAGCTCTATAATCATGCTTGAAGATATGGTAAAGAAATAAGATACAAACATAATTTTGTCACTTCATAACTATTCATTGAAAGAAAATGTTGTTGCCCAAATCAATTGTACCATTGGGACATCAAATTTTGGTGGAAAATTGAGGAGTCTGGAACCAAAAGGGCAACAAAAATTTTAGAAAATTCCAAAAGGGCAACTCAATTAGTTATGAAATCAAAAGGGCAACAATTTGTAACGGCGTCTAAATCAGGATTTCAAAAATGAGGCGCAAAAATCGATGAGCCTTACAAGGCGCAACAACTTTTAGACTTGTAAGACTCAGCCACCATGAGCCTTACAAGTTGTCAGCGCCTTGCAGGCTACTTTTATAAAAATCGTTTTATTTTCTTGTTATTTTGTATTGTAATATTTACTAGAGTTATATATTGAAAAATTTGTATTGTAATATTTACTAGAGTTAAATATTGTTATTTTGTATTGTAATATTGAAAAAAAAATCGTTTTATTTTCTTGCTATGGTTTTGAGTTAAATAGGCATTTTTATTTTATTTTTTCCGTTTGAAAAAATAATGTACGTTTACTTTATTGGTATTGTAACTGTTTCATTAACTAAGAATTCATAAAATTATTTAGGCCAATTTTAATTGCTATCAAACGTATTTTCATCTTTTTAAAATGTATAAGAAAATGTATAAAAACAAACGTATTTTTCTTCTTTTTAAAACGTATTTTCTTCTTTTTTAAACGTATTTTCTTCTTTTTAAAATGTATTTTCTTCTTTTTAAAATGTATAAGAAAATGTATAAAAACAAACGTATTTTCTTGTTTTTAAAATGTATAAAAAATAGTAATGGTAGTGTTGATATCAATTAAAATTGGCCTAAATAATTTTATGAATTCTTAGTTAATGAAACAGTTACAATACCAATAAAGTAAACGCACATTATTTTTTCAAACGGAAAAATAAAATAAAAATGCCTATTTCACTCAAAATCATAGCAAGAAAATAAAACGAATATTTTTTTTCAATATTACAATACAAAATAACAATATTTAACTCTAGTAAATATTACAATACAAAATAACAAGAAAATAAAATGATTTTTTTTTTAGAAAAAAAAGTAGCTTGCAAGGCGCTGACAGCCTTGCGCCTCGTTTTTGAAACCCTAATTTAGACGCCGTTACAAATTGTTGCCCTTTTGATCTCATAACTAATTGAGTTACCCTTTTGAAATTTTCAAAAAAATTTATTGTCCTTTTGATTCCAGATTCGAAAATTGAGTATCTTCTTTATCCACATATTTTAGGATAAAAAAACATGGCGACTCCTGTACTATTTTTAGATATTGTTACAAATTTTTTATTTAACCTTTTCAATTTCTCCAAAAAAATCTTTAATTTCAACCAAACACAAATTCTAAGAAAAGTTACTCTATTCTTGAAAAAGCAACAATAATGGTAAATATTACTTTCTCCGTATATTTTTCCTTATTACATTTGAATTTGATATAGTCATTAAAAGAAAACTAATGACATGGAATATTACGTTTGAAAAATAATTTGACAAATAAGTAATTAGTGCTCACAAAGGCATGATTGAGTACTAGTTAGGATGTGGGTCTCCCATGTGGAAAACCTGAGATCAAATGCAGCCTCCATCTGCCACTCAATCATGAGCTCGTCGCATGAGGCTTGCCCAATGCAGCAGTTGAGATAACATATATTACTGATATTGTTTTTGCTAAGTAAATGGAAAGCACAATAAGAATGGAAACAATGCATTATGAGATCCAAGAATGAGCACTTCTCCAACTTTTGACTTTGCCGAATACGATTAAACATTCTCTTTGAAAAATAAAAACTTATGATGATTTTGTAAATAAAAAAGGTTTAATAAATAATCAGCTTCTTAAAATTTTCAAATTATTTCATTTTGACATTCAAATTAAATATTGATTCAGTTGAACATTTCAACTTCTAATAAAGTGTTCCACACTTTTGATTTAATTTTTTTTTCTTTGCGTGTGCTTTTCCTCTATTACATAATTAGACATTTTCAATTCAGATTTCAATTATTATATTTATTTATTTTTGTATTTGCTCAATTGCTCTTATTCCTCTATTTCATACTCCCTCTGTCCCTAATTACTTGTTCACTTTTGAATTGACACACTTATTAAGAAAACAATTATTGACACAGTGTGTTTACCATTTTACTCATATTAATTATGAAGTTGATGAATTAAAAACTTAAAATTTTCAAAAAGTTCTACCTTTTTCAAAGTAATTAATTGAGGGTATAATAGGTAAAAAAAAAATGTCCTTTCTTGATTTGTCAAAATGGACAAGTAATTAGAGACAATTATAAAAGGAAAAGTAGACAAGTAATTAGGAACGGAGTAGTTAAAGTTCACCACAAATATAATATTTTCTTTAATAATAACCGTTTACGGTTTACCTCAATAAATGGTAAACCCCAAAAATTGTATTTGTATTAAGCCAATTAGAAAAGAAGATACATGGAGATTTCTTCCAACTTTTTCCTTCTCCCAACATTACAAGTTCCGAAAGAGTTCTCCGTTCGTTTAAAAAATTGGATTTCGCACGGATAAATTTTATAGTTAAACAATAAAATTTATTCCAATAAATTAATAATAGATTTTCATTAATTACGAACAAAATAACGACGGATGAGCAATAAAATTCGTAGCTAATTTCGGTGTTTTTTTTATAGTTTTGATAAATATGTGCGGTGGTATTTCTAGAGTTCTCCTCCATTCCATTTTCTTTTAAAATGTTTCTTTTTTTCTTTTTGAAGCATTTTAATTTCAAATATTTTTTTAAAAATAAAAAAATTAACATTTTTTTAATATTAACTTTTCACGTGACATGTTTAAGATCACAAAATTAAAAGATATTTTGATATATTTTATGTATCTTTAATTTAAAACTGGGAGATTGAAGAAATCGTTTTTATTATTTTAAAACTTCATATCCCCAAAGGATGTGGTGCATTAGATGGGGTTGTTCCTCCATTAATTAATAGTCTCGACTCTCAAGTTTGAACCCTAGGTATGTAAAAATCTTTGATAGAGAACACTTTCCCTTGAATGAAGTACTATGCAACGCAAATTTGAATTAATCAAACTTCCATGCATATATCGGTTACCAGATGGAAAATCAAAAAAAGAAAAATTAAAATTAAATTGAAAGGGAGGGGAGGGAATACTATGTTCACATATAAGTCATTATGAGCCACATGCAAAAAAGATGATGTGCCCTTCTGTTTTTGCTAACTCAATGGAAAAAAAGAACTCCATTTCTGAGACTTTTGATGATCTGATGGGAGTTGAGGGTACCAAGATTCCAATGGCCGGTGGTTTAATATATTTTCTTGTGATTAAAGCAATGTTCATTATCTTCTTATGGTCTTATTCTGATCTAAAGTAGCAGCATTTGTAACTATCTACTGTTGCTTTTCTGGCGCAACATTATACATACCCAATATTAAATTACATCAAATACACAAAAGCTCTCTACTTTTTTCTTCTTCTAAGTTTCTTTCTCCAACAAAACTTTATGTTGGTGGAAAAGAAAATATTTTCTACTAAAACTATTTGGTTTTTAATTTATTTTCTCATATTTGTTGGTGAGGGTAACATATTTTTTTAGAAAAATATATTTTGGTTTTTGCTAAAGAGTAGAAAATACTTTTTAGCAAAAAACTTTTTGACCTGAAAATGAATCTCGATAATCGATCCGGCATCAGATCCCAACATTCGAACTAGGACATGATCCTGGCAACCAATTCAGGAGCCGACCCTGACACCCATCCTACGACCTGAGCCCGAATCTCGATCAGGGACTCGATATTTGAAATTGGGATCCGACCCTAACACCCGAACGGGGACACAACTCTGATGATCATTCCGCGATGTGACCCTGAGATCCAACCTCTTTATTAGAGACCCGCCATTCGAATTGAAATTTGATCCCAACACCAACACCCGAAACAAGACACGAACCTGGCAATTGATCTGAGATTCAACCCCGATATGTGACCAAGAATTTGACCCCGACTTCTAACCTCGGAGCAAAAAGTTGAACTAGGATCCGACCTAAACCCAACAAACCTAGATATGAACCCAACGACTAATTTGGAATCCGACCCCGACATTCAGTTTTGGACCTGACATTTGAAGTAGACCTGATCCTAATTAATATCGATACTTGACCTCAATGATTGATTTTGGATCTGATTTTGACTTCGATTCTGGATCCAACTTTCAAATCATGATCCAATCCTGACACCCGATGTAGAATCCGTTTATGAACTAGGACCTAACCTCAACACCCGAATCCTGATCTAGGACCTGACTTTCAAATCGAGAACCGACATCAATGCTTCACCAAGTATCCGACTTTCGAATTGGGACCCTACATGAATACTTAATTTTGCATCTAACTTCTGAATTGAGATTCGACCTAGGGATTGATTAGGAATTCGACTCAAATTTCTGACCTGGAATCCGACTTTCAAATCGAGAACCAACTTTTGAATTGAGATCCCAACACACCCGACTCTAACGAATGCTTTGAGACATCTTAACCTGACTTTTGAATCAAAACTTAACCCTGTCATCCTATCCAAAACTTGACTTTTGAATTTAGATCTAAACCCGATATTTGATCCTGATAATTCATTTTCAGGACTCAAACCTAACACTTGATCTGGTATCCAACTCGATTCTCAACTAGAAATTCAATTTCGTCACCCAATTTAAAATTTCACCCTATACCTAATTTAGTATCCAACCTTGACATCAAATTTGGGATTTGACCTTGAATGTTTATTAGGGACCTGACACCCAAATCAGAATTCGACCCTGACACAAGACCCGAGAGTAGGTCTCAAATTGAGTTCGGGAGTCGATTCCCAAGAGAATCATGAATCGGATTTCAAATTAGAATTGGGAATCGGTACCCGAGACTTGATTTAGGGTGGAGAGTTGAGGTGTGAAGTTAAAAAAGAGTTTTGAAAATTATTTTACTTATTATTATTTTTTGGAGACAAGTCATTTTACTAAGAATGCGGCTTAGTGCTCGGTAAAAATGAGTCGAAACCATAGGAGAGTTCGGCCTCATATTAATGAACATCTAAATTAAGATATTTTTTTATAGATTAAAATATTAAAATTATTTATTTTCAATATCTAATTGTGCATTTATTTATTTTTAAACCTAATAAATATACAATTTAAATAAAATATAATTAAATATTATTAATATCTATCAATTGGGAAAAAAAACAATTATACCTACAAACTATCGTAAATGGTATACAGATACCCTTTGTTATACTATTGGGATATAGATGTCCCTGCCGTTCAAAAATTAGAACATATTTACCCTTCACTCTAACGGAAGACTAAATTGGAACGTGATGCAATCTTACGGAGAGACCCGTTTGACCAATTAATTAAACCCAAAATTAACCTAAAAAAAAATTCCCCTCAAGTTGTTGGTTGACCACTTGATAACTATCAATTAGTTATATGTGGTGCTACGGTTGATTATAAGCAAACTATTGGTGAGGTTGATCCAAACTATTGTTGAGGTTGCCCTTCAAAAAGATTATAATATCCCCAAATTTGATCTATCTGTCGCTTTGTCTCTCACCTTTTCCCCTTTAACGTCAATCTTGAAATCTCCATTAACAAGAAAAACTAATAACATAAGAAAGAAAAGAAGAACAACCCTTTTTCAGATTTCCAGCTTCTTCATCGGAATCGATTGCAACTTTATCGGTCTTACGGTGTCTCTTTTGTTTTTTTTTTTAATTTTATTTTGAGGTGTTTGTTTGATAATTCGAGATTTGTTTGAAAAGAAAAAACATGAAGAAATTGATGAGCAAAGGTTTTATGTTGCCTTCGTCTTCTGATTGTAGTGAATCTACATGGGATCTATTCTTTTCCCAATAAATCGGTCAATCTTTCTTGCCTTCCTTCGTTGAAACTTTCATCTTCTTGTTTGCCAAGAAGCCACTTTTGTGGTCTTAGATTGGTTATAAATGAAGGCGTATCCAAGTTCAACCGAAGAAATCCCCAAGTTGTTGATATCACTGCTCTAGTTTCAGGGGATTTTTTAGGTTTTTGGATGGGTTTGTTCAAGTGTAAGTAATGGGTTATACAGATGGGTTAACCAGGTTGATGGGAGCATATGGGTGTTTATTTAAATTTAGGGTTTAATTAATTGGTCAAACGGGTCCCTCCGTAGGATTGTGTCACGTGTCTCTATTTAGTCTTCCGTTAGAGTGAAGGGTAAATATGTTCTAGTTTTTGGACGATAGGGGCGTCAATGTCCCAAAAGTATAAAGGAGGGTATTTGTATACCATTTACGATAGTTTGGGGGTATATTTGTCCCTTTTTCCCCTATAAATTAATAAAACAAAATAATTATTTGATAAAAAAAACATTTCTCTTTTGTTAGAGGTAGTATATATTGGTGAAAATTACACAACAAGGCAAACATGTGATATGTATATACGATAAATCACTATAATTTAAATAATTACAATTCATAGCTCTACGTAGGGTTTTCTATCAAATTTTTCTCTCTTTCTCTCCTCCCACTGCCCCCTCATTTCTCTCTCTCTCTCTCTCTATTCTAAACAACTGCAGCCCATAAAACATCCACATAATATGACAATTGTATTTTTATATTATGTATCAAATGTATTTGTATTTTATATCAAATTATATTTGTGATAAAGCTTGATACAACAAATACAATATGAAATCATCTTATCTGCCAAATATATTATGTATCAATTGTTTTCAATCAAATATAAGTGAAAAAATTGTATTTTATATCAATTGTCTTCAGAAACTATATTTGTATTTTGTATAATTATATTTGTATTATGTATCAGTTGTATTCGTGATACAACGAATACAACATGTATTCATCATCTCTCAATCTCTCTCTGCTCTCTTTCCCTCTCTCGATCTCTCTCGCCTCTCTCCTTCTAATATGTAGCTAAATACATTAGTTTTTGATACAATTGTATTCATTTTGATACAAATCAGTTGTATCAATATTCGTGATATATACAACTATTATAATAAGTATTCAACCTCTCCCGCCTCTCTCCTCTCTCTCAGATTTCACTTGTCTTAGCTTCCTCCCTCTCTAGTGAGGTCTCACTCACTTTTCTCCTCCCTCAAACATGTAGCTATAATTTGTTTTAGTCATATTATCAATGCTTTTAAAACATGTTGAAACTAGGACTAGTATGTAAATATATATATCTTGGAGTAGGAGTCAAGTATTAGTCATAAGTCTACTCTAATTCTACTTGTCAACAAAGTATTATTTGTATCTATATATACCTCTATTATGAGTGAATAAATGATGCGAAAGGAAAAATATTCTCTAAACCTAAAAGCCTACATGGTATCAGAGCAATAATATTCATAAAAACAAAATTGAATCCCCAACCTCGTTTTTTTCCATGATGGGCGATACTACGCCTTCCTCTGGCACAACGAAAAACTCTACCTCAATTATAGTTTAACAAGACAACTTACCCTTTCCAACGGGAGTTATCCTTGATGAAACAAATTTCTCATTATGGTCTCAATTGATAGAGATGTGTATCGGAGCTCGAAACAAGGTTGGTTACCTTACCGATGAAGCAAAGAAACCCGAACAAACTGACTCGGGTTATGCAATTTGGATTACAGAGAATCATAAGGTGAAGAGATGGTTGATTGACTCGATGAGTCCCACCCTGATCCAGCGGTTTATTAGGCTTTCCACGACAAAGGAAATTTGGGAAGCAGTTGCCAAAACGTTCTATGATGGTTAATATGAAACTCGATTGTTTGAACTAAATAAAAAATCATTCACCACATGCAGAACGAAAGACTCATGTCCACGTACTATAACGAATTGGTTGTTATTTTTCAGGAAATTGATCACCGAACAAATACACAGAATGGATCTGTTGAGGGTACTCTTCAGATGCATTCTATGATGGCAAGGCTACGAGTTCATATATTTCTCAATGGACTTGATGCAAAATTTGATCAAGTATTTGGTGAGATTTTAAGAAAGGACCCAAAGCTTGACTTTGAAAGTACATATGCTTATGTCCGAAGAGAAGCTCAACAGAGGCAGACTATGGGCAGTGCTCGGCTAATTCCTGAGAGTTCTGCCATGGCTGTCCATCGTAGCAGTTCTGTTAAAGTTAGAACTAATCAGTCATCTGGTAAGCATACTAATCTTATTTGTAACCATTGTGGTAAATCAGGACACTCAAAACAACGATACAATGAGATCATTGGCTATCCAGATTGGTGGGATTTCTCGAAGAAACCTCGCAAGTAATTCCAAACAGAGTTGTAGCCACGACTACATCATGAACCAATCAACCAAACAATGATGGTAAAATAGAACCTCGTGTCAATATGACACAGCCATGTATTACCGGTAATAACAATGTTAATGTTACTGTACTTTCTACGAATAATACTTGGATTATAGATAGTGGAGCATTTGATCGCATGACTAAAGACCCAAGTGAATTACAATCATTAAAACCATCTTCTTAGCCCTTTATTTCTACCGCTAATGGTGGTACTTCTCCAATTATCGGAGAAGAACCAGTTGTCTTAACAAATGCTTTAAGACTTGACACTGTTTTGGTTGTACCTACTCTAGATCATAATCTTCTATCCGTTAGCCAAGTTACCTCCTCTCTCAATTGCATTGTAACCTTTTGGCCTCTTTTTGTATCTTTCAGGACATTCTGACTCGGGGGACTCTTGGTTATGGTGTTAAGTGACAGAATCTCTACTTTCTGGAATTGACTAAAGGCGGAGAGAAGAAATTCAGCCGTGCATTCCGCACATATGGGGTTGAGAAAACATGAGACAATATATGGTTATGGCATAGAAGGCTCGGACATATCTCGTTTGGTTATCTTCAGATACTTAAACCAGATTTGTTTTTAGGTTTAGATAGCTTAGTTTTTCATTGTGACATTTGTGAATTAGCGAAAAATCATCGTGTTCCATATTTACCAAGTTTGAATAAATGTTCTGAACCTTTTGTTGTTATACATTCTGATATTCGGGGCCCTGCGAAAGTTGAAACTTTGTCTCAAGCTCGTTATTTTATTAATTTCATAAATGAATGTACTAGGATGACATGGATATCATTACTTCTAAAGAAGAGTAATGTGTATATTGCATTCAAAGATTTTTATAATATAGTAGGCACTCAATATCAGCGACAAATTCGTGTTTGGCAATCTGACAATGCCATGGAATTTATGCAATCTATTGTTAACAAAAACCTTCGGCAACGAGGTATGCGTCATCAAACATCTTGCACATACACACCGCAAAGAAATGGCCTAGTAGAAAGAAAAAATAGACAAATTATGTGTCACGCCCCGAGCCTACACCCTGGACGTTGGCCGGCACTCGAGAACCATTGTTGGCCCCAAGAGAACCCTTGGCCTGGCTTACTAACTCAGCGGAAGACTTAAGTCATGAATAAAAATACTTTTAAAAGTAAACTGAACTACTCAATAAAACTTAGAATGTATCAAGATAACATTCACTGGTCAATAGTGGCAACTCAAGCCTCAACCATTAAAACAGGAAATAGAAAACTCAAGAACCAACATCTGACTGTCTATGAAGCCTCTAAAACAACTGAGATAGATGTTGGTACAAACCCCACGACATCCTAATGAACTAATAAAATAACTGAAGGCAATAAATGAAGTCATTCGGAATGCAAGGAGGCTCACCAACTGACTCTGGAGTGCTCACTGGATCAACGATGTGTTGGATGTCGATCCTAGTTACCTGCGTTTGCATCATAATAAGATGCAGGCCAACTGGCATTAGTACATTGAATGTACGAGTATGCGAGTTGGAATGCTAAACAAAACATAAGCTTGAAAAGAATCTGAAGAACTTACCTGTCTCAACTCAACTCAACATAACTGAACTCGTTTCAATATAAAACAGTTTAAAACAAATGTAATATAAAGAAAAGTTGTTTAAAACATGATGTCAACTCTGTGTGTATGCAAAGACACATATAACTCTGAAATGTATCTAAAAATACAATAAACTGTGTATATAAGAATACAATTACTTATGTGGGAGTTTCTCTAACCGACAACCATCACGTAAGAGCTATTATGATAATACAGTGTTTTGCCTCACGCTGCCAGGGCCGTCTTATACCTTGCTGGGGGAATAGAACGTGAACTACTAAGTAGATCTACTAGTCTGTGCTAAAAAGCACTAAAGGAATCATCTAAAAAGTATGACCCTCTTTCTACCCATGATGGCTACATGGTTTATGGGGGCTATGAGTTGTCTGAACTTTCCCCCATATCGGTGCTCAATACTACTCCCAAATATATGATATTAGCTCTTATGTTTAAAACATACTTCTTTCTGTGATTTGAGATTAGTGCTCAAAAGTTTAGCTCAAAGGCTATCTTGAAAAGCAAAGTTTCCTCTCTTGCTTCATTAGAAAACGATTACTCTTTTCTGAAAACTAGCTCAAAGGCTCTTTAGAAATCAAGGTTTCCTTTCTTGTTTAAATGTGAAAACATTTTAAACCCTTTGGGAATACATAGTCCCCATATAATTTTGAAGAAATGACCTTCAAACTTTACTCTTTAATCTTTACTCAACTTGAACTTTAAGTCTTAAAACAAAGTTAAAACATTTGGAAAAGACTTTTTGAAAACTTAAAGAACTTCTCTTGACTTGCTTCTTAACTTCTAACTTGGCTCTTAACGTACTTTGAATTGAATTATGGAATCAAGGATTGTGATTTGTGATAGGAAAGATATCATTATGTTTAGGAATGATTTTAGATAGCTAAACATGAGAAAAGATCCAGAAATCACTATTTGAGGGTGGGTCCGCTACGCGGAGAAGTATTTAATTTTTTGGTTCGAAAACAACCTTTGAGGCAGAACGGTCTGTGACCGCTCCGCGTGCAAAATGAATTTTCCCAAATCTGAGGAGTAGGTCCGCAGCGCGGATGCACTGCCCAGATTTGTCTGACGAAAGTTCATCTTCGTTTTTCAGCTCTAAACCGTCTAAACTCCATTGGTTCTTTCCCCAAACACTTAGAATCATCTATACCCTCAAATAACATCAGATTATACTCGAAAACACAACTAAAAACGTGAATCAATCTCAAGAAAACTCCAACAACACAACCAACAAGGATTCAAAACAAACTTCATCAAGAATTCAAGGGATTTACTTTCAAATCAATATACTTTGCTGAGATTGAGTCAAATTGGGCGCGTGGGTGAACTAACCCAATGCTATGTGATCTCATATACCTTGTAGGGATCACCCCTGACGAAATCCACAAGCTAAACTCGACGATTTTGACGAATCTTGCTTCTCTTCTCCTTTCTCCTCTTTTTTTCTCTTTTCTCCAAGCCCTAGTGTATTTTGGTAAAAGCGTAAACTGATCTAATTCTGATTAGACCTAACTTAATTACCAAAAGTGAAATAAAATAATTGAGCAAGGAAAAGACCAAACTACCTTTTCAAAATCCGGATTGGACTTTCCTTATCCCAATAGCCCAACTTCCAAAGGGGATAACTCACTCACATAACTTCGGAAACACGCAAACTCAGCGGCGTTGGAAAGATCATTCCAAGAGATTTCCTACCATATCTGGAAGTGCCTCTACCTCATCCTGAGCTAGAAGTTATGGCCATTTGAAGTTGGCCAAAACTCAACTTATTCTAACTTAACAGAATTTCCAGATTTTCATTCTTTCCAAAAATGACTATTTCCAATTATTAGTTTCTTCCTAGTTATTTCAAATTGCGAGATGTTACAATATCTCCCCCTCGGGAACATTTGTCCTCGAATGAGATTACTCTTACTAGTCAAAGGGTGTCACATGCAACATTCAATTCAAACACTCACAAGCAAATGCAAAACAACATGTCAACTTATAAATAAATACTAAGGAAGGATTAGTACCTTAATTCGGAACTTCTCCGGATTCGAAGAGATGTGGATATCTCTTCTTCATATCCTTCTCAGCTTCCCAAGTAGCTTCTTCAACAAATTGGTTCATCCAAAGGACTTTGACTGATACTACCTCTTTTGTTCTCAACTTGCAAGCTTGGCGATCTAGAATCTGATCAGGAATCTCCTCATAAGATAAATTATCCTTGATCCCAATATCTTCAGTTGGTATGATCAATGAAGGATCACTCATGGACTTCTTCAATATGGAAACGTGAAATACCGGATGAACTGCTCTTAACTCTTGGGGTAGCTCTAACTCATAAGCTACATTGTCAATCCTCTTGGATATTCTATAAGGCCAATATACCAGGGACTAAGCTTCCCCTTCTTATCAAANCTCCTCATAAGATAAATTATCCTTGATCCCAATATCTTCAGTTGGTATGATCAATGAAGGATCACTCATGGACTTCTTCAATATGGAAACGTGAAATACCGGATGAATTGCTCTTAACTCTTGGGGTAGCTCTAACTCATAAGTTACATTGTCAATCCTCTTGGATATTCTATAAGGCCAATATACCAGGGACTAAGCTTCCCCTTCTTATCAAATCTCATAACGCCCTTCATGGGTGAAACCTTTAACTACTTCAAACTCTAACTCCATTCTCCTAACATCAGTGTAGGATTTATGACGACTCTGTGTTGTTCTCAATCTCTCTTGAATAACTTTCACTTTTTCCACAACTTAATGAACCAGGTTTGTTCCTAGTAACCCAGCTTCACCAACTACAAACCATCCAATAGGAGATCTGTATCTTCTCCCATAAAGAGCCTCATATGGAGCCATTTGGATGCTAGCATGGTATCTATTGTTGTAAGCAACTCAATGAGAGGTAGGTGATCATCCCAATTACCCTTGAAATAAATCACACAATCCACCTTAATACCTCAAAAACACTATCTCCCCATTGTTCAAAAACCATCACTTTTTGCTTATGAACACTTACCTTTAATTCAAGCAATAAAGGATCTTGGTCTTGCTTCTCTTTTACTTCTGACACTAATGATGATTCAACCCCATTCATCACCACTACTCCTCCTTCTGTGGAATCCATTATTCGAACTCCAAGTCATGCAAGTCTATGCACCTCTTTTGCTAACTCTTTCTTATCTTCCTCAAATTGGGCAGTACTACCCATATATAACTTATTCAAGGCATCAACAACAACCTTAGCCTTACCTGGGTGATAAAGAATACTCATGTCATAATCATTAAGAAATTCTAACCACCTCATCTATTTGAGATTAAGCTCTTTTTGACTAAACACATACTGAAAACTTATGATCGGTGAACACATCCACATGAACACCATAAAAATAATGGCACCATATTTTCAAAGCAAATACTACGGCAACCAACTCTAGATCATGGGTTGGGTAGTTCCTCTCGTGAACCTTAAGTTGTCCAGAGGCATAAACTATAACTTTGCCATTCTACATTAACACATAACACAAAACACAAACCAACTTTGGAGGCATCACAATATACCAGAAAACCTTGAGTACCTTATAGTAAGGTCAATACTACGGCAGTAGTCAACCTATTTTTCAATTCCTGAAAGCTTGTCTCACAAACTTTAGACTATTGAAACTTCACTATTTTCTAAGTCAACTTGTCAAAGGGGACGAAATAGATGAGAACTCCTCTATGAACCTTCTATAATAGCCAGCCAAACCCAAGAAACTCCTAATGTCAGTTGGAGATGTGGTTCTAGGCCAATTCTGCATTGCCTCTATTTTCTGAGAATCAACTTTAATTCCCTCTCCAGACACAATGTAGCCTAAGAGTGCCACAGACTCAAGTCAAAACTCACACTTAGAGAACTTGGCATATAACTCTCTACCCTTTAAAGTTTGGAGAACTATTCTGAGATGACTAGCATGATCTTCTTCATTCCTTGGATATATTTGTATGTCATCAATGAATACGATAACAAACATATCTAAATAAGGTTTGAATACTCTATTCATAAGGTCCATGAATACTGCAGGCGCATTGGTCAAACCAAAGGACATAACTAGGAACTCATAATGACTATAACGAGTCCTGAATGTTGTCTTTGGAATGTCACAATCCCTTACTTTCAACTGATGGTATCTTGATCTGAGATCTATTTGAGAGAAACAAGTAGCACCCTGAAGTTGATCGAACAGATCGTTTATTCTCAGAAGAGGATACTTATTCTTGATGGTAACCTTGTTCAACTGACAGTAATCTATACACATTCTAAGGGAACCATCTTTCTTTCTCATAAATGGGACCGGAGCGCCCTAAGGTGAGATACTTGGTCGAATGAAACCTTTCTCTAAAAGATCTTTCAACTACTTTTTCTAACTCTTTCAACTCTGTTAGTGCCATTCTATATGGCAGAACAGATATAGGATGAGTAGCTGAAAGAATATCTATACGGGAGTCTATTTCTCTCTCAGGAGGGACTCCGGGAAGATCATCTGGAAAGACTTCTGGAAACTCTATTACTACTGAAATTGAATAAATAGAATGTATCTGAAAACTAGAGTCATTAACTCGGACTAAGTGATAGACACACCCCTTAGAAACAAACTTCATTGCCTTAAGGTACGAAATGAAACGACCCTTAGGGAATGCTGAACTACTTTTCCACTCTAAGACTGGCTCATTTGGAAACTGGAATTTGACTACTCGAGTTCTACAATCAACTGAGGCATAACAGGCATAAAGCCAGTCCATACCAAGAATGACATCAAAATCTACCATGTCTAACTCAATTAAATCAGTCATGGTACTCTTGTGATTAACGGAAATGGGACAATCACGAGAGACTCTCTCTGCTAGAATAGACTCATCAACAAGTGTAGAAAAAATGAATGGTTCACTAAGTTGCTCAGGAATAACATCAAAATTCATAGCAATATATGGAGTTACAAAAGATAAACTCGCTCTTGGGTCTAGCAAAGTATAACAGTAAAGTCAAAGACTTGGATCATACAGTGACAACATCTGGTGAATTTTTCTGTTCTCGACGACTAGCAATAGCATAAAGACGGTTTCCTTCTCCGCCTACCCTTGAAGTAGCTCATCTAGATGCAGCTCTATCCGGTGGAGCAACTGAAGAAGACTGGGTTTTATTTCCCCCATTACCATTATTATGTCTACTCTTACGACACTCTCTCATAAAATGACTATTCTTGCCACACTTGAAGCAACCAGTGTAGCCATCACGACACACCCTTGAGTGGCTCCTACCACACGTAGCACATGCATGAGTCTTAGTACCCCCTTGTGCCTTAGTACCTTACGAATGCGCCGGTCTAGCTCTGAAGTTCTAAGAATTCTAACTATTGTACTAACATTTGATCCTTGGTGCAGGTGCCCTAGCAGATGATGGAGCAGGTCCTTTCTGCTAATGTTGGAAAGAAGACCGGTTCGCATTACTCTTTTGCTGCCCGGAATCATTCCCTGATGTCTTAGCCCTCTTATTCTTAAACCCTTCTCTGTCCCTCAGCTTGTCATCCTCAACTTGTTGCACATGGATCATCAGCTTTGCTATGCCCATGTCACCTATTAGTATGACTGCCTTACTTTCCTTATCTGACAGACGAGTCAACCCAACTACGAATAAACTCATCTTGCTCCTCATGTCAGCAACCATCTCTTTGCTTCTCTTAGCTCACGAGGAAAGAAAAACCTCATGAAAGTACTCTCAAAATAGTCCAACTCACAAACAGTTACACGCAACCACGAGTTAGAAAGAAACTTTTTATAGATAAAACTATAACGTACGAAATGAATATGAAAGAACTGAAATATTTCCTAAATGTTGCAACCTCCTAATTATAGATGTGGCGGCTTCACACCGATAACCAGGACGCTACAAACACGGCTTCATAGACACCCTAGGACTCTTGAACTCTAGGTTCTAATATCAAGTTTGTCACGCCCCAAGCCTACACCTTGGACGTGATCGGCACTCGAAAACCATTGTTGGCCCCAAGCGAACCCTTGGTCTGGCTTAGTTACTTAGCGGAAGACTTAACTCATAAATAAAAATAATTTTAAAAGTAAACTGAACTACTCAATAAAACTTAGAATGTATCAATATAACATTCACTAGCCAATAGTGGCAACTCAAGTCTCAACCATTTAAATTGGAAATAGAAAACTCAAGAACCAACATTTGACTGTCTATGAAGCCTCTAAAATAACTGAGATAGATGTCAGGAGAAACCCCACGACATCCTAATGAACTAACAAAATAACTGAAAGCAATAAAAGGAGTCCTCCGGAATGCAAGGAGGCTCACCAACTGACTCTGGAGTGCTCACTGGATCAACAATGCGCTGGATGTCGATACTAGTTACCTGCGTCTACATCAAAATAAAATGCAGGCCAACTGGCATCAGTACATTAAATGTACGAGTATACGAGTTGGAATGCTAAACACAACAAAGGCTTGAAAAGAATCTGAAGAACTCACCTGGCTCAACTCAACTCAACATAACTGAACGCATTTCAATATAAAACAGTTTAAAACAAGTGCAATATAAAGAAAAGTTGTTTAAAACATGATGTCAACTCTGTGTCTATGCAAAGACACATATAACTCAAAAATATACGTAAAAAATACAATAAACTGTGTATATAAGAATACAATTACTTTTGTGGGAGTTTCTCTAACCGACAACCATCATGTAAAAGCTATTGTGATGATACAACGTTTTGCCTCACACAGCCAAGGCCATCCTATACCTTGTCGGGGGTATAGAACTTGAACTACTAAGTGGATCCACTAGTCTATGCTAAAAAGCACTAAAGGAATCATCTAAAAAGTATGACAATTTTATACCCATGATAGCTACATGATTTATGGGGGCTGTGAGTTGCCTGAACTCTCCCCCATATCGGTGCTCAATACTACTCTTAAATATATAATATTAGCTCTTATGTTTAAAACATACTTCTTTCTGTGATTTGAGATTAGTGCTCAAAAATTTAGCTCAAAGGCTATCTTGGAAATCAAAGTTTCCTCTCTTGCTTTATTTAGAAACCGATTACTCTTTTCTGAAAACTATCCCAAAGACTCTTTGGAAATCGAGGTTTCCTTTCTTGTTTAAATGTGAAAACATTTTAAACCCTTTGGGAATGCATAGTCCCCATATACTTTTGAAGAATGAACTTCAAACTTTACTCTTTAATATGTACTCAAGTTGAACTTTAAGTCTTAAAACAAAGTTAAAACATTTGGAAATAACTTTTTGAAAACTTAAAGAACTACTCTTGACTTGCTTCTTAACTTCTAACTTGGCTCTTAACTTACCTTGAATTGAATTATGGATTCAAGGATTGTGATTTGTGATAGGAAAGATCTCATAATGTTTAGGAATGATTTTAGATAGCTAAACATGAGAAAAGATCAAGAAATCATTGTTTGAGGGTGCGTCCGCGACACGGAGAAGTATTTAAATTTTTGGTTCGAAAACAACCTTTGAGGTAGAACGGTCCGTGACCGCTCCGCGACACGAAACGATTTTTCCCAAATCTGGGGATCAGGTCCATGACGCGGATGCACTACCTAAATTTGTCCAACGAAATTTCTTCTTCATTTTTCAGCTCTAAACTCCATTGGTTCTTTCCCCAAACACTTAGAATCATCTATACCCTCAAATAACATCATATTCTACTCGAAAACACAACTAAAAACGTGAATCAATCTCAAGAAAACTCCAACAACCAACAAGGATTCAAACGAACTTCATCAAGAATTCAAGGGATTTATTTTCAAATCAATATACTTTGCTGAGATTGAGTTAAATTGGGCGCGTGGGTGAACTAACCCAATGCTATGTGATCTCACATACCTTGTAAGGATCACCCCTGACAAAATCCACAAGCTAACTCGACGATCTTGACGAATCTTGCTTCTCTTCTCTTTTCTCCTCTTCTTTTCTATTTTCTCCAAGCCCTAGTGTATTTTGGTAAAAGCGTAAACTGATCTAATTCTGATTAGACCCTAACTTAATTACCAAAAATGAAATAAAATAATTGGTCAAGGAAAAGACCAAACTACCCTTTCAAAATCCGGATTGGACTTTCCTTATCCCGACACCCAACTTTCAAAGGGAATAACACACTCATACGAATTCAGAATCGTGCAAACTCATCGGCGTTGGAAAGATCATTCCAAGAGATTTCCTACCATATCTGGAAGTACCTCTAACTCATCCTGAGCTAGAAGTTACGGCTGTTTGAAGTTGGCCAAAACTCAACTTATTCTAACTTAATAAAATTTCTAGATTTTCATTTTTTCCAAAAATAACTATTTCCAATTATTAGCTTCTTCCTAGTTATTTCAAATTGCGAGATGTTACATTATGGAGATTGTCTGTGCATCTCTCTTTGGCATGAATATGCCAACTATCTATTGAAGGGAAGCGGTTAAGTCTGCAGCTTATCTTATTAATCGAGTTCTATCTCGAGTTATTAATTTTGAGACTCCGCAGCAAAAGCTCCATTCTTTTTGTTCTCTTCCGCATCTACCAAACTTAAAGCCAAGGGTCTTTGCTTGCACAGTATACACTCACATTCCCAAAGATCTACGAGGAAAATTATTGGATCCGTGTGCAAGACGGTGTGTGTTTGTTGGCTATTCGAAATTTCAGAAAGGATACCGGTGTTATGATCCACAAAATAAGAAACTATATGTTACTCTTAATACATCTTTCTGTGAGTCAGAACCATATTATAAAGGTGGAGCACTACACCAAAAGAGACCTTTAGCGACAATTAATTTTTCTTTTAGCGGTAATAGTTATTGCCACAAATACATTTACCGGCATTTGATTAAATGTCATTGGATCCAATGTCGCTAAAGCCTTTAGTGGAATTTGTGTCGGGTGCCAATAAAGACCCTTATTATTGCCGCTAAAAGTAATTACTTTTAGCATCTTTTATTTAGTTGCCTTTACTATTGCCATTAAAGCTACTTTAGAAACAAGCATATTTGTGGCATTTGCTATTGCCGACAAAGATAATAATTGTTGCTCAAGAAATTATTGTAATGACTTAAAACTGATCATAAATTCACCTTGATTAACATATTTAACCCTCTTTTATAACATCAAAAACAAAATTCACAAGAGAAATAAGTTCAAAGGTAGTAAAGAAGAATTACCAAACTCAAAACAATGTCATTCACTTAAAATAAGAACAAACAATCTTAATACATTCAATTTCTTATCTTGTAGAGGTAAAAGAAACTATGAATTATCAAAATAGAAAAGATGTGTTCAACAATGGAGAAAATAAGGCAATTAAGCCAGTGTTTGTTCCCTAATGCAAAATGTGACAGCTTTCTGGATCAGTGTGTCATTCCTTGAACAAGCTCACCATTTGAATGATTATGCCATGTACACATATAGCGATAGATGGTTAGAACACAAAAAATTGACATGCATATTAGATATATTACTCACTATATAAAATCATAATGGTTTATATACTCATTCATGAGATGCTTCATTGGTGTTGTTGCTATTTATATAGCAGTTTGAGGAATAATATGATTAAAGCCAATGAGTTGATCACTAATCATGATATAAGGATACAGAGAAAGGAAGGCAGTAGCAGACCACTTAGCAAATTATGACTTTGAAAATCAGTAAACAACAATTTAAACAGCAATAGCAGACTACTCATGCCAAAAGATTTGTTAACATACATAAATCACAACTATCAGCCATCAGAATTACAGCACACAGGGAAAGGTAAGATCAACAATGAAAAATCACAATTAAAGAGTCCCAATTACTTACAATTGACAGCGGAATTGTAGTTTTTTCAATGTCAAGTGTGGAAACTTTTTCACAGTATTTTGTTATCCAGGGTACAACAAGCTATTTCAGATGCCCAATCTGAGAGTACTTAACTGGCAATGTAATCTCAACATAAGTATCAACATGAGTAGGCCTTAGAAAATCAAACAAAACTCACAGGCCGTAGCATCTTGCACACTTAAAGACATGATTTTCCAGAGATAACCACCAGCCTAGTGTTACCAAGAAGAACTACGATGTGGCATGCCAAAGGCAATAGCCTCAAAATTCAGTATAACAAGGAAATAGATTTGGAGAAAGACATACCTGACATAATCCCAATGTTCTACCTCCCAGAAACATGGCCTATAACAGATGCAAAAATGAGGGAGATTTTCAGTATATATGTGATAGTGGAAAAGAAGAGAGATTTCCACGGCTCACTACAATATTATCAAAAGCGACTTTAAGATAACGCATTAAAACAATCATAAAAATAAAGAGCATAAGCTTAAGACAAGTAACAGAAACTTGGCTGGAAAAATAAATAAATTGCAGTAGCTTTAAAATAGTTGATATGCACTCACCTTCTATTGGAGGAATTTGAAATTTCAGTTCATAACGATTTCTATACCATCAACTCCACATCTTATCCAACCATTGTTGTCATCTTCTAAATCACGAATATTTTCTAACATAATTAAATCGGTTGTATCACACTGCATTGATGAGTCAAATCATTTACTATTTTCTTCTCCCATATCAAAAATGTCTCGTGGTTTAATTGACCTAGGGACAAACCACTCATGACCTTCAGGATCTTGAACAAATATCACTTATTGAGCTTGTCCAACAAAAACAAATGGCTCATCACTTATCCGGTCACCTGAATGTATTAGATATGAGAAGTTCACAAGTGTGAAACCTAAGTCGTCTTTCATAACTCCACGACCTTGAGTTACATCAACCCAATCACATTTAAACAAGACGACTTAAAATTTTTCATAGTAGATCAACTCAACAATATCATTCAATCTGCCATAATATGTAATATTTCCTGATTTCGGAGCACTGTCACTAGTACTTGCATAGCTCTCTGTCATTGAGACAACCAGAACCCCACTATTTTGTGTCTGCATGAACTTTTTATACTGTTTTGTATGAAATCGATACCCATTATTCATATGGAATGCCTTGAATCTTCTTGCGAAGTAACATGGACATTGTGCAAAGGCTTTAATATCATTTGAGATATTAGATGTGAGATCCAACTCTAATATCTTGTGCAAGGGCTTTCTGTAATAGTCCACCACATCTTATTCACAATTGAAACGCACATATCGATGTGCTTGCACCCATGTTTTTTATCCAACTTATTTACTTCTACAGAGCCATATGATTTTCCAATAGTAGGAAAAAGACATCCTTCTTTATCAACCTCATGTTTAGTATCATCTTTACTTTTTCTAGACCAATAAGACCTTGAACCGCCACCTTCCATATACAGTAAGCAAGATTGCAGACACTCATTTGCAATATATGCTTCAGCTATTGAACCTTCTGGACATAAAAGATTGCGAACATACAATTTTAATTTACGCAAGTACTTGTTGCATAAAATCATTACATCAGTCTAATATTTTAGCAATTAATAACTTAAAATATATTATTAACATATAATATGATTCTACATACCCCTGAATTGGGTACATCCAACGATATTGTATCGATCCCGCAATTTTAACCTCTAAAGCCAAGTGAATAACCAAATGTACCATGACAGTTAAAAATGATGGAAGGAAAATGGTCTCCATACTACTCATAGTTTGTGCAATTTTTTCTACCAGTAACTCTAACTCTTTGAATTTAAGACCTTTGCTACAAAGCACGCGAAAATATAAGCATAATTGAATTAAAATAGAAGTCACCTTTTTATCTGCCGACCTCCTCAAGGCAATAGGAAGAAGTTCTTGCAATATAACATGGCAATCATGAGTTTTGAGTCCTAACAAGTTTCATTTGCGAATGCAACGCGAGATATTAGATGCATAGCCATGTAGAAACTTAACATTTTCTAATACTTTGTAGAATAACCTCTTTTCTTTCGGTGACATTGTAAAATCAATAGGAGGAAGATATGTCCTCCCTCTAGATCGTTGTTGAGGCCATAAGGCTGGTCTTATATTCATCTCTTTTAAGTCCAATCGAGCTTCCACATTGTCTTTTGATTTTTTACCCAGACCCAATAATGTATAAATCAAGTTATCACACACGTTCTTTTCTATATGCATCACATCAAGATTATGACGAACTAAATTATACTCCCAGTAAGGAAGGTTGAAAAAAATACTTTTTTTCCATGTATTTTTTGTCACCCCACTTGCCTTTTTACTTAACTAAACAAGAGTGAACTTTATGCCTTTAACTTGATTTAGAACTTGTGACCCAGATATAGGAGAAGGTGCAGGTCTTAATTCTTTAGTCCCATCAAATGATTTTGCATCATTTCGATATTCATGTCCTTGCATCAAGAAATGCCGATGGCCCATGAAACAAAACGTTTTACCATGTTTCAACCATTTAGATTTAGTGTTTATGTTGCAGCAGGGGCATGCAAATTGACAATGAGTACACCATCCTGATAGAGAACCATATGCTGGAAATCATTTATGGTCTACATGAAAGCAGCTCGCAATTGAAATGTCTCATTAGAAAAGCAATCAATGGTTTTTGTCCCCACAGGCCACAAATCATTTAACTTTTCTATCAAAGGTTCTAGAAAGACATCAATATTATTTCTGGGTCCTTTTGGTCCAGGAATGAGCAAGGACAGAATGAAGAACTCTTTTTTCATGCACAACCACGGTGGAAGATTATATGGCATTAAAATTATCGGCCATGTACTGTAAACACTTCGCATAGTACCAAAAGGATTAAAACCATCACTAGCCAATCCTAACCAAACATTGCGAGGATCTTTAGCAAATTCTGAATGTCTGATGTCAAATGCTTTCCAAGCTTCAGAATCTGCAGGATGTCGAAGAACTCCATCCTTATTCCATTCTTTGTGATGCCATCGCATCAATTTAGCTATTTTTGAAAAATAAACAATCTATGTAGTCTTGGTTTTAGAGGAAAGTGCCTTAGTACCTTGGTTGAAATCTTTTTGACACTGTTTTTCCATCTAGACGCGCCACAAATTAAGCATTCATTGACATCTTTCTTAGCAAATTCATTCCTAAAAAACATGCAATCGTTGGGACAAACATGAATCTTTTTGTAATTTAACCCCAAGCCCTCAATAATCTTCTTGCTCATAAAATGAAGATGGCAACTTCTCACCCTTAGGTAATGCATCCTTTAATAAACCAAGCAAGGTATTAAAAGACTCATTCGACCATTTGAATAATAGTTTTATGCGGTAAAGTTGAAGCACACACGATAGTTTACTGAACTTTTTGCACCCAGGGTAAACTTCTTCATTTGAATCTCTCAAGAGTTGTTCAAACTGATCTACCTCTGGATGAGGTTTATTTCTTAATGGATGAGGAGCATTTTCCTCTACATTTGGCGTTGTCTGTTCCCTTTCACTAATGTTATCATTGAACTGGATGAAGCTTCCAAAATATCATGTATTATTTCTCTCATATCAGTGCTTCTTAAAGCTTTTTGTCTGTCATTATTTTCTCCAGTACTTGTTGATCCATTGAGACACTCTCCATGACAAAACCAAGTATTATATGATGGCATAATGCCATTAACGACGAGATGATCATATGCCACTGCCCAATTTACTTGATAGTATAGCACACATTTTGTACAAGGGCATGAAATTGTTCCACCATTATGGTTTTCACGAAATGCATGGTTTAGGAAATTTTCTACTCCATCTAAATACTCTTTACTGACTCTACTGTAATCCATCCATCTTCTATTTCTAGAATTCTCCATGATTGTTCAAGATATTTCTTACTTTTCTCTAATTACAAAAAAAATAGCATAAAAGATCAAATAATCAACATAGTAGTTCGAGATATAGTGTTTAAGCTTGTGTTAGCCATGTCTAAGCTTACCAATAGAGACTACTATATTGGAAACTAATTACCAAATGACATTCAACATCTTTACGTATTACATCTTACCTCAAACTAACTTATATAACAAACAAATTATAACATCTGATGTAGAGACTATATTGGAAACTACTTACCAAAAGACACTCAACAGCTTTACATTTGATTCTTCTAAATCAACCAAACTGGTTAGATGGAATCTAAACACTGATTGTTGCCTATGGCTAGGTGTAAGTTGTGATTAAGAAGGTCATGTGCTTGTTTTGGAGCTAGATGATGAAGTAATCACTAGTGGAGTTCCAGAATTTATAGCAAATTTTACAAGACATAACACTATTCAAAAATAAGTTTTAAATAACAGTTTATATTTACAGGACTAGATCATAGTAAAATATGTGACAATTTGTCAAGATATTGTTTAACATACAATAACTTAGATAGAAACGACAACCACAATGGGGTTGGTCTAGCTGTTGAAAAATAGGAGAAACCACCTTAGAATCCTAGCAGAACACAAGCTGATAGAACAGCCACGAAGGTAATCTCATTTGGTTGCAGCCCCTTTGCCCTCATCTTGTCATACATGAAACAGGGCTAAATTAAGAAAGGGAGATTTGGTATATAGCTTAGAGAGAATTTGGGTCTCTTGAAGTGTAACAACCCAAAGCACAAAATACTGAAGGAAAAGGCTTTAAGAACCCTATTTGGCTTCTTTGTTTTTTTTCCTTGGAGGAAAAGGCTATGATTTGCCCTAGCTTTTCATAAGTAATACTCATAGCTTGTCACAAGTAATACTCCCACTATTTCAATTTATTTGTTAAGGAACTGAAGAATTTAAGAGATGCGGGGGATCCAACCAACAAAATGATAATTCATACAAGGAATTGTTTTCTCAATTTAAAGTTGCTAGAGAGTTAAGAGGCAAAAAAAGATCACCACCGCCACTAGATCCTAATAAGGTAACTCAACATTTTTCGTACTAGACACAACTTAAATGTCAAGTGTGCACCTTCTCAACATGAAAATATTTTTGGGCTTGATCAGTTGATATTTCTATACTTTGCTTATGAACTATGATGCTATCTCTTGAACATTCTATTGTGGATGTTTATAATTAAATTTGTTTTAAAGGGAATAAGGCGGAAAAAATGGTCAGCTAGTTATTGAATAGCAACATGAGAACCCGGATGAGGATTAGGATACATTAGGAAGTGGTTAATATAGTTGTACATGCTAGCAAAGACCAATAGCTTGACATTTCTGTATCCTTCGACCAGAAAGCAATTGAGAAAGGGATGTCAACCCCAAAATGGAGTTGAGTTGTGAGCTAAACAGATAAAAGGCACATTTAAATGAATAAAAGAGACCACATGTCAAACTTTTGGACTTTGTTAGCTCTATCCATAACTAAGGCTCATTGTAATGGAGCTAACAAACTCAACTCTTATGTACCTATTTTGCTATCATGTATACAATCTTTCATTTTTTATGATCATGGTGCCCGTGCCAGCTTTTGCACCTCGACTAATCCCACGAGATACCTTTCGGTATAAAAAATGGTCAGTTTTCATCGTCATCCAGTGTTACAGTAAATTTGATGAATTTAGTTATTACGACAAGCAGAATTCTAGCTATACAAAACACCTTATTGGGTTAATTTAGGTTTAACATCAAAATCCCACTAAATGAGTTATAGTTGAGAACAGATTTTAAGCAAAAGTCTTAAGACTTCTACTAGTTTTACTTCTTAAAATTAAAACCAAAGTGGTCCATTAGAAAACAAAGAGATGTTTATTGTTTGGACATGAAAACAGTCTCCAAACAATGCCTGATTTACCTTTTCAAACGTATTCGAGTTGGAATGAAAAGCAACTAATGCTAACAAACATTTAAATTCTCTCAATTCTGTGGAAAATAAAGCCAACGAAACTTCAAAATTAAGCTAGTTCCTTCCATGATACCAAGATTTAAATGTATACAACTAAACATATCAATGAGCTTAAACATGTGATTTAGATAAAAGGGAGAGGGAATTACACTTGAGCAAAACAGAATGCAGGAAACAAAACTAAGAATGCAGTACCCAAAAGTTGAATTCTAACAAACAATAGGAAATAAATATGAGCTTGAAAAATCTAAATAAAAAAAAGAAGTAAGTTATATGGCATTTAACCATTAACCTACATGTTAAGCACTGACTAAATCAAAACAACTAAAATAATTAAAACGAACACAAAGCAAAATCGAGAATTTAAAGAGATAGCGGAAGCAGATTACCTGGTTATGGGTAGCGAACTTGAGACAACGAGTTGAAACGAACTATTTCACCACCACATGAAAAGAACTCCGACGAAAGCTTCCGATGACAGAGAGCAAAGAGCATAAGACGAGAGCTCAAGATTCAAAATTCTTAACTTAGCAACTATGGAAATCAGTTGATAGCATATGCATGTAAGCATTTATCAAAAAAACACTGAGAAAAGGAGGATTATCAACTAGAATGAGACATTGAGAGATCGAGCGGAAAGAAAGAGAGAGAGATTACCGCTTACCGTGCTTCAATTCGAGCAGTAAGAAAAAAATTGATGCGTGCTTCAGCTCAGATCGATCGTAGCCATGGAAGGAAGCTTCAAATCAACCTAGTCTTCAGATGGAATGGAGAAGATATATCGAGTATTTTGAAAATTTGAGGATGAAATAAAATTTGACTAAGAATGTTTGGGTATTTGAGGGTAAAAAGAGGATATTTCTTTCTATTTGCTTTTAAAAGTAATTATTATTAAGGGTTATTTTTAGTGGTTTTAAGGTAATTTCCGGTACATGTTGCTTTAAAACACTATTTAGCGTTAATTATATTATTGCCTCTAAATAATTGCCACTAAATCCTACTTTTGTTGTAGTGGAGTTACATTTCGGGGGGAATGGCATAGAAGAGACTAGGATGAATAGAGCTTTAGGGGGGAGAAACTAAGTTCTTGGAATTAGAAACTCACGAGGAAAGATTAAATACACATTCTAATATCTCAGAACAAGACATTGTCCCACATGAAGACAATGAAAGAATCAGGAAAGAAAGAGATAACAATAAGGAAGTCGTAAATGAAGACAATGAAGGAATTATTCCAGAAAGTACAACAATTACTCCATTAACCAATTAGTCCTCTCAGAATGTTCTACTTGATCATATACCTCAGGTACCTCTTAATTACTTTTCAAATGAACTTGAAACTATGCCTATGATTCTCATTCTCCTACTTCCCATTATCCAATCAGAAAAACTAAATGTATACCGAGAATACAATATGAACCTGATCATAATGCCAATTCAAAATATCATATTAGCAATTATACTTCCACCAAAAGATTATCAACCTCATATGCTCTAATTGTTAACCAATTGTCCAAAGTATATATTCCTAGTGGTGTGCAGGAAGCATTAATAGAAACACAATAGAGAAAAGTGATGAATGAAGATGGAGGCCTTGTAGAGAAATTGAACTTGGGAATTGGTTTCGCTACCCGAAGGAAAGAGGATTGTCAAGTGTAAATGAGTGTATATTGTAAAGCTTAAAGCAAATGGAAGTATTGATAGGTATAAGGCGAGGATGGTAGCAAAAGGATACACGCAGAAATATGGAGTGGACTATCAGGAAACATTTTCACCAATAGCTAAACTTAATACTATTTGTATCCTTATATCAGTTGCAGCAAATAGAGATTGTCCATTGCGACAATTTGATATAAAAAAATGCATTCTTAAATGGTGACTTGGAGGAAGAGGTTTACATGGATCTTCCACCTGGAATAATGCAGGAGCACACTTACAGAAACAAGGTATGCAGATTAAAGAAGGCATTATATGGGTTAAAACAGTCACCACGGGCATGGTTTGGACGTTTCACAACTGCAATGACATTGGTGGGTTATAAACAGAGTAACTATGATCACACTTTGCTTATCAAACACAACGAATGAAAGGTAACAACGTTGATTGTATATGTTGATGACATGGTCCTGACATGAAATTATTCCAATGAAATGGATCAACTTCAGAAGTTCTTAGCATCAAAATTTGAAATGAAAGACCTAGGACAATTGCGATATTTCCTATGCATTGAAGTATCAAGGTCAAGACAGGGAATTTCCCTTTCTCAGAGAAAATATGTACTAGACTTGTTAATAGAGACAGGGATGCTAGCATGCAAGCCAATTGATACACCTATGGAGACAAACCACAAACTTGGAAACTCTTCGGGAGAGAAAATAAAATATGTAGGCAGATATAACGTCTAGTAGGGAAATTAATCTATCTGACTCACACAAGGCCAGACATCGCATATGTTGTAAGTGTTGTGAGTTAGTTCATGCAGAACCCAACAGAAGATCATATGGAAGTTGTCTATAGAATTTTGCAATACTTGAAGAGTGCTCCAGGAAAAGGACTGTTGTTATTAAAGAATGAAAAAACTGTCATCGAAGGCTACACAGATGCAGATTGGGCAGGAGATCTCTTGACCAGGAAAACAACCTCAGGTTATCTCACTTTTGTCGAAGGAATCTTGTCACGTGGAGAAGTAAGAAGCAAAAGGTTGTAGCGAGGTCTAGTGCAAAAGCAAAATTTCGAGGGATGGCCAATGGCTTGTGTGAGCTATCATGGATTAAATATGTTCTGAAGGATCTTGGAATTGAATGTAGAGGACCTATGAACTTATTTTGTGCTAACAAAGTCACAATTCAAATAGCACAGAACCATGTTCAACATGATCGGACTAAGCATGTTGAAATTGATTGACACTTCATTAAGGACAAGTTAGATCAAAAGATTATACATTTTCCATTTGTCAAGTCTGAAAGTCAGCCGGCAGATGTACTCACCAAGGTTGTATCAGGGAAGGTCTTCCATGAGATGATTGGCAAGTTGGGCATGACATATATATATGCACCGCCTTGAGGGGGAGTGTTGAAACTAGGACTATTATGTAAATATATATATATCTTGGAGTAGGGGTCAAGTATTAGTCCTAAGTTTACTCTAATTCTACTTGTCAACAAAGTATTATTTCTATCTATATATACCTCTATTATGAGATGAATAAACGATGCGAAGGGAAAAATATTCTCTAAACCTAAAAGCCAACAAAACATCTTGAGTGGCCACATATAGGGTTGTAGTTTTGTAATTCAGACATGTCCCAATGCAGTATTGTGCCATCCATGTTAATTAATGTGATACATTTTACTTTTTATTTTGTTTATAAAAATATTAATTTTATAGAATTTTTATTTTTATTTATTTTTTATGAAATAATTTATAGCTACATAAATATTTAAAATTTACTAATTCTAAAATTCTTTCTTTTGTTTGTCTACCAATTTCAAAAAAAAATAAAATTATTTTTAAAATTTTATGCCTAATTAAATGATAACACATAAAATGAGATGAGTTATCAGAGGCAAAGGTAAAGTTCCAAAAAAGCTTTGGTGATATATTTTTAGTAATTATATTTGACTTGTCGATGCTAAAAATAAGTGTTTTATCTGAACAAGATGTAGTGGCTGATGTAGACATATCTTGTTCTTTGTATTCTACAGATTTGGAGCAGTACTTAGTGTAATGTGGAACAAATTAGGGATTATGACATCCAACATTGAGCAAATCTTCAAACAATATATTTCCGTAATTCGAATTAACATGAAAAATCATATGTCATCATCATTAGTCCATCAATCAACATCATATCTTTCATTGATCTAAGTATATGTGGAATACAACTCAATATGTTGTTTTCTTAAAAAATAATAATTTAATTTATGTGATATAGATAGAATTTGAAGAGTATTTTTAGATATTTAAAGTTGTTAACTATTACTATAATTTATAATATTTTTTTATGTAACTTTCAATAATATATTTAGTCTATTTGTCTCAATTTATGTGGCATTTATAGATTTTCAAAATATTTAAGTTGTTTAATTATTGTGGCTTATATTACATTTTGTGTCATTTTAAAATAATATATGTTACTTGCTCAATTCCAATTTATGTTGCACATAATATTTTGCAATAAAAAATTTATGACTTTCAAATATTTTAAATTGTTAATCATTTTAATTTATCGTACCTTTTACGTAAAATTTTGAAATAAAGCGTATTAATACATACATATGTTTGTTACTTGACCTCATTTAACATTTATGTCAACTTTGGGTGTGTACAAGTTGGCCGTTAAACTTGTATAAATTGAACAAGAGACACACACGTCTGCTGTGACATCCTACATGCCACATAGGACTCATTTGTACACTTGTTCAATTTATACAAGTTTAAGTGTCTACTAATGCACAATCAAAGTTGAAGGATATAAATGTGAAATGAGACCAAATTAAAGGGAACATTTATGTATTGTGCCTAAATTCTATTTGAAATAATTAATGATTTCAAGTTTAAATTCACGGTCAAAATTAAAAAATTTGACCCTAAAAATTAAAATAATTCCCCATAATGGAACCCAAAGGTAGGGTTGGACATAAAATATCGAAGACTGATGTACCAAATCGATCAAAAATTTTGGTAATTTGGTATTCGAGAATTCAGTATTTGGAAGTAACTTTAAAAATGCTCATAAAATAGAAATAATAATGAATAAAATGAAAAAAGCTATATAAGTGTAACACAAAGAGAAATTAAGAGGATTATGATTCTTACTTTAGGTTTTGACGTTGGTATAATGTGAAATTGTGAACTCGAAGTCACAGTGAAATATGAACTGAAGGCTAAATGGTAAAGACAGTCTCTAGTAAGGTATTGAAATTAATATTAATTATTATGTAGGTAAAGTAGTAAATTACTACATTCTTAATGGGTTATCGCTTTTGTAGAATTCTCACGTCTAGGATTAGAGAAATCAAGGATTATATTGATGATTAAATTGTTGAGTACGTCCTCCTTATAAAAGAAGAAAATTGTAGAGTCCTAAGTTAACTATACCTATAGTCGCACTACAATACCTATTACTATTATAATAATGTAATTATAAATAATCTAATCCTAGTCGTAATATAATCTTAGTTGTAATCTAATCCTAGTCGAATTCAGCTAGTACAAGAAGTAGAAGCCTAGTCGATATAATTGACCTAAACCTAGAGTAATTCTAACTTCGTCGTAAATATTTGGACCAGGTTGTTCAACTTGTTTCATGTCTTTAGTTACCATTATCCTTTAACACTTCCTCTCAAGCTAGAAAGTAGAGGAACTGTTACTCCTAGCTTGCTTCAAAAATCCAGCAAAAACTTGTTTTGCCAATGCTTCAGTATGAATGTGACGTCAAGTGTGGTTTATGATAGTTCATCTGCAGATTGATACGAGTAGTCCCACCTATAAATATACTTAAGAGAAGTATGATTATTCCTACGACAGATTTGACATGACTCGGTATTCTTCCTCTCCTTATTTTCATTTGGGAAACTTTGATTGTTCGGAAAACCAGGTCCATATTGACTATTCTGAGAACCTGCTTCCTATCCAACAGGCTTGAAACCTCTTTCTCTGGAGTTGAAGTTGTTGTTTCTCTTCCCCTGCCCCTTTGGGCAGAGAATACCATGTTATGATTTTGTTGTGACATCTCTTCTTCATCTTTCCCCTGCCCCTTTGGGCAGTCCTGAAGGTCTCGTATTTGAGACCTAAACCTCTAGCAAAATTGATTAATTTGCTATCTTCATCCACATATTTGTGAATGGCTACAAGTCCATCACATATGCCTTTAAATTCCTTGATGTATTCATCAATCTTTTTGGTTCCTTGCCTAACACTTTGTAGTTGTTGTTTGAAGATAACTTTCTTCCAACTATTCCCACACCTCCTTGGTAGTTGAGCAGCCCACAATTAGGTACATGCTTTCTTTTGTCAAGGTTCCTAAGATCCAACTCCTTAGCAACACATCTTTCTCCTTTCAGTCATCAATACTGCCACTATCTTTTGCATCCTTCTCAACCACTACAACTTTCCTAGTATGGAACAACTACATTTAGTTGGTTTATTTTCTATGATGAAATATGTTAGTCTCATCACCTGAATCAATTGAGACATATGTGTCCTCCATATGAGGTGGTTTGTTGACTTAAGTTTAATGGAGCAAGCGACAATAAAATGGTGAAGTGAGGAGGTCGACATAGTGTTGGTTGAGGGGGTCATTGCAGTCGAACGTGTGATTCTTTTTTTTTATTGATACTCAGAGAGAGGAAAAGTTTATAAGCTCTGATACCATGTAAAGTTCTCACGTGTAGGATTAGAGAAATCAAGGATTGTATTGATGATTAAATTGTTGAGTAATACTCCTTATATAAGGAGAAAATTGTAGAGTCCTAAGTTACTATACTTTAGTCCTACTACAATACCTATTACTATTATAATAATAATGTAATTATAAATAATCTAATCTCAGTCGTAATATAATCTTCATCTTAATTTAATCCTAGTCGAATTCATCTAGTACAAGAAGCAGCAACCTAGTCGATATAAGTGACCTAAACCTAAAGTGATTCTAACTTTGTCATACATGTTGATTAGACCAGGTTGTTCAACTTGTTACATGTCTTCAGTTTCCTTTATCTTCAACAACTTTACCCAATAACCCAATATTTAAAACTAATACCGAATCGATAATCCGATAATATTTTTTTATAAAATTATTAAAAATTTGTTAATCCAATAACCCAATAGTAAACCAATAACACTTTTTTGGTTTGGTTTTAGCACAGTCCTAAAGGTCATATATCAACATATCAATTACCCATTAGTACAAATCCAAAGAGAAAGTTAAAGAATAAGCCTGAACAATCCAAATACATATGTCTTTTAGTTGTATCAATTTGATTTTCTTGATGTCTTCTTACTTGTTGATTTTTTATTATATCGTGTATCCACATAAAAATAGAAATGATTGGAGAAATATTATTAACTTTGTAATGCAACCGACTATAACTTTAATACGATATTACCGCATACCATATGCCAAATTGAAGTTTAATTTATCGTTTACCGAATTACCGAACCGAAATTTAAAATTTTTGTATTTGATATCTACTTTTAATTAACTACCAATTACCGAATTATCAAACACAAAATTTGAAAAATCTGAACCGAATATCGAACGTTTATCCCTACCCAAAGGAGTAATAGTTACTCTCTCTGTCCCATATTAATTGACCATCATATTAAAAATAGTTGTCCTATATTAGTTGATCACCTTACTTAATCAAGAAAACAATAATTAATTTTTTGTTTATATTACTCTTACAATTAATTCTTTTTTAAAGTGTTTACATTTATTTATAAAAAATTTAAAAAGTTTTTAAGGAATAAATTAGTACAATTATCTTCTAATTTCAATGAAAAGTGGTTAATAACGGAAGGAGTAATGCTTTATAATTTTGTGAAGTGATCTTTATTATGGATCAAATTTTTAAAACTAAATGGACCAGAGAAAGTAAAAGATATTTAGAATTACGAGAAGTATCGATAGCAGTAATTTGAATTTATGGAGGTCACTGCTAAGTTGGTTAAGAATTTTTTTTGGGAAAAGAAAAGATGATCAAAAGTTAATCAATTGCTTGTATCCTCTGTCTCATGTATAATCTGTTTTATTTTATTTTTATGTAAAAGATACATTTTTTTATCCGTCGTTATATTAAAATTAATTTCACATTTTAATTGTTAATAGTTATTCCTTCATCCACTTTTTATTTATCATTATAATAAAAAAGATATTCATTCCTAATGGTTCTTAGATAATTTATCATTTAATTTTTATTATTTTTCGAAATATTAAATTTATTATACTAAAAAGGTCATATAATAGGGGGGGGGGGGGNGGGGCTACTTCATTCTAGTTGTGTCATTTTACCTATAATAATCTGACCCAGCTGAAAATGGAATACCTTTTACGTAGTAATTTTTATGTCACTCCTTTTTCTTTAATCTCCTTCGAGGATTCTCCTCAAATTCTGCACATAATATCTCATAATTTAGGTTTAATAACTCTATTTTTAAATATTTTAATTATTTAGGCGAATCTCTGCACCCATATCAATACATAGATTCATATCCCCGAATCTTGAAAATTAGATCATGAAGAATCCGACCTCTAGATCTGCACCCGTATCAGACACTTGCATCCGAGTCCGAAAAACTTAAGTGTATATGTGATGTATCTATATTGTATATATATAGTGTATATCATATATATTTGAAGAAGCTTTACTGACTAATGAAATCTTTGAATTTTGGCCAATTCAAAATCATCTCTAAACAAATTCAAGTTTAAGATATGAGCTTCTCTTGACTCCTCTTGATATTTTGAGTATTTTTATATATAATTCATTCGAAACAATTCATATTAGTGGCACGTCAAATTTTAAAACTTGAAATTCAAAACTCTTCGATTATTCCATTGAAGAGCAATTGGAAGCATCAACAATCTCAGATGTCTGTAAAAGGTAAGGACGGCAACGATCGCTGATACAATAATTTGTATGAGTAATTTTTGGACCATACAAAGCACTTCACCTGAAACAAAAAGAGTCGAATGGTCATATATTTATGTTATGTAATAAATGATAATATAGTAATTTTTAATAAGTAATTTTGGATCTAATAGACATTTTATCTAATAATTTTCTATGATAAAATTGTCATTTTATTTTTTTCTTAAATAATGTGTAAAGTTAATATTGGACAAGTTGATTTGGAGGTTGGTTATCCACACGGATTACCCGGGATCGATCCCCCCTCAATTCCTTCTGAGTCGAGTCCGTCGCATTGGGCTTACCTAGTGCGGTTTACATCCCCTGTACACAGTGGGGGGTTTACCCAGTGCGCACAAAGTGTTTACCCGAAGGGTAGAAATTATAGCGGTTGCGGGTTATATATTCTGGGGTTCCAAAAAAAAAAATTTGAACAAGTAAAAATAGAAAAAAAGAGTATTAGTATACATATCAAATGAAAAAAAATTCTTTTTCATTTTTATTCTTAACATTAATCACGTACTTAATATCCAAATTATTTTCCAAAACATAAAGATAAAACATCAATTAGTATAAATTTAATGGTAAAATTTTATAAAATAGTTAATACAAATTATTATTTCTTAAAGAACGTGCAAGTCCAAACGGAATGAATAAAAGTGAATAGAAGGAGTACATATGATATCGTTATAAGTTAGTTGACTATTTGAACTTGGAAAAGGGTTCGAAATATATCTAAACTTTGACCGAAATTGTTGTAACAATCATAAACTTTGGGCAAGACATAGTACCTCGTGCACTATTTAATAGTGTGCTTTAAAGATATATAGGTGTTCACATGGAAATCATAAATATTGCATCATTATAAAAGTAACTTGTCCAGCTAGACACTTATATATCTTTAAAAATAACTATTAAATGGGAAAAGGGTCTGAAAAATATTCCAACGTTGGCCGAAATTGTTGTTACGATACCAAACTTTATGAAGGACCTTTTACCTTTTGCATTATTTAATAGTGTATTTTAAAGGTATATATGTGCCCACGTGGACACATTACTATTTATAATGATGCAATATTTATTATGTCCATGTGGGCACATATATACCTTCAAACTACACTATTAAATAGTGCAGAGGGGTAAAAGGTTTTTTCCAAAGTTCGATATCGTAACAACAATTTCATTCAAAGTTCAAATATATTTCAGACATTTTTCTCCTATTAAATAATGCAAAGGTAATAGATCCTGCCCAAAATTTGAATATATTTCTGAACTTTTTCCCATGAACTTTTATGTGAGTAAGAATTCGATTCCATCTTCTCTCATACCCCATTATGTTATATATACTGTACAAAGAAGATGTGGGACCTTGAGAAATAGTAATAGTAGTATATATTTAGGGATAGAAAGGGACTTTGAAGATACCAGATTAGTGGTTGGGGGATAGACATATAAAGAAAGAGATAGAGATAAAGATAGACACATTTATTCGTTATGGTGATGCTACTGTGGTCCTCTTCCTATATAAATAGGCCACCATCATTCCTCACACTACACCCACCTAAATCATCCATCTTTCTAATAAAACAGTATTCTTTCAAATCTAGGGTTTCTATCTCCTCATGTTTGCTACACACAAGGATTTATGAGATCACTAAAAACGGTAAAAGAAGAAAAAAGGGCGGTGACAGAAGAGAGTGAGCACACATGGTGTTTTCTGGCATGATGTCTATATATATGCTTGAAACTATGTGTGCTCACTGCTCTATCTGTCACCTCCCACCGCTTTTTCTATCTCTCTTTAGATTTGTGTATTATATTCATCATGTTTGATTAAACCATTTTTGTACTTACTTTTCATTGTGAAGATGTACTGTTTCTTTTTCATCAAGTTGTTTTTAGTCCTCCTAACACCTCATACATCAGATTTAAATCATTAATTAGTTTCACTTGGTTGGGGCAAAGTTCCATCCAATATAAATAAACATTGGATCTGATAACTAATAAAGTTTTCTTCCATATTTGTTTACTCTTGGAGTTTCTGGGGCAGTTCCAGTTCAGTATTCTGCTCTGCAAGGTGGTAAATATGTTCTTTTGTCAATCTTCTGCAATTTCACTTGGAAAATTCTGTCTTTCTACTTCAAATGGATTCCCAATATTTCTGTTTTTGTTATGAGATTCGATCTCGACCTACTCTGATACTATGTTGATGTTGATGTTGAAGTGTGTGGTCATTTCATCTCAAAGCTTTTTATTATATTCTCAACATTTTAGCAATTTAAGAGTAATTTTTGCATTTTAGAAATGAAAAAAAATATCAAATCTTCAGTTACGTACTATTTCACAAATCATTGAAGTGACAACTATGTACAGTACTGTTTTAGAAAACATCCAGAAATGGCCACCTAGGATTGTAGGGTAAGGACAACTGAGATTTAGTGGCTTCCACAATGATCCCAAAGTGTTTAAGAACATATGAGCACAAACAAATTAAAGTTGAGTTGATTTTATTTGACTTTGTAGTATATGATGCTACTAAACAAGCTAAGTGGTGTCTGATGTAGACATATCTTCTTTATTGCTGCTACAGAAATCAAATTATGGATTTTCACATCCAACAAATGAACAATCCTTTCAATCAATACACTTTACTAAAATGGATTTTGGATCTAATTCAACTCCAAAAACTAATTTACTACCAAATCTCCCGGGACGCTCAATGGATTAATCTGTCGTGTTCATAAATTCCAAATTCGATTGATGATACAAGTTTTGTTTTCAGTATTTGGATTAATTCATCTATTTCATGTTTGATTGGAATAAAATCGCCACATAAACCTTAGTGGATGTTATATCAGGCTTAACAGTCAACTTCAGCCTCTACAGTCGAAATTTAATGGTATGTTTTACTTAACTCATAATTTTGTTTGTAATTGTTTCTTTAATTTTTTCCATTACTGTCCACATATATATAAAATTTCTCACAATTTTATGTGTGTACATGACTTTTCATAATCATATACTAGAGATCATCCAATTAGTGATGGGTTGTTTTCCTATCCTGTAATTCTAAAGCAGAAATTTTCACTTAGTTGTCTCATGCAATTAACTATATAAATTTCCTATATTAGGGTTAAGAGAGATTAAAATGAATTATATAGTCACCAATCTTATTATCACTTGTCAAAAGTTATTTAGCACAATAATATAATTACTATTGTATTATATTTAGCACAAATAGTAAATATTTTATATGAATGTCATTAAAAGTTTTAGTGACTCTAAATGCAACGATATTAATACTAAAAAGAAAATTTATTGCCACTAAATGTCACGTTATAGTGTGTAGTGACTTGAGTTAAATTTGTTGATTCCACTTTAAATTATATTTGCGTGAATAGAATAGAGTGGTCCTAAGGTTAATGCTTCAGAGGCTGATATAGGGAAAATGTCAGTGTACAGTTTGAACTTTGAAGCAGTTTACTGCGCCTTTTGATGGAGTCTACTTAAATTAAATTACCAAGTTTATCTTTTATAATATGATGTACAACCTGTTGGAATATCATTTGGGGAAGAAATTAAGGCTTTTTCAGTTTATCATTTTTTTTTCCTGAACACAAGAGGAAAATATAATCTATTTACTTGTTCCAAACTTGATAACATAAAATGGCCTATATATTTACATCTAGGTTTTTATTTATAAAAGTTCATTCTTGTATATGTACCTAATCTAATACATACTCTTATGTCTCTAATTACTTGTTCACTTTTGAATTGACACACCTATTAAGAAAACAATAATTGATATACTGAGTTTATCATTTTATTCATATTAATTATGAAGTTGATGAATTAAAAAACTTAAGGTTTTCAAGGAGTTCTACATTTTTCAAAATGGATTGAGGGTATAATAGGTAAAAAAAATTGTCCTTTCTTGATTTGTCAAAATGGACAAGTAATTAGGGATAACTAAAAAATGAAATGTGGACAAGTAATTAGGGACAGAGGAGGGAGTATATCTTAATTTAATTTGATCTAGATCGACTTTTCTCTTCTTTTTTTCAATACCTATCAAAACCTACATGCATCTTCATATTAAATAAACTCATGAACTTGAGATCAATCTACCGATTCTCGGGAAGTCATCTCAATAGCTCAGTTATTTAACTATGTGAACTTTCACCTTATTGATAAAGTTTGTAATCCCCTCCCATTTTTCCTTTCCTTAGAAAAAGTAAAAATAAAAAATCTATTGATTCTCTTTTTTCTTCAGATGCAGGAACATTTGAAGATTACATATTGTAGAACCAGAAACTATTCCATCTACAACTTAGGATATAGATATTATATATGCCAGCATAGTCCCTAGAGTTTTTCTTCTAGTTTCCATTTATGAGAAAATTAGCTAAGTTGATTGACTATCTGAAGTTTCATTTTGGTTAACATTTTTGGAGTATTCGAAAAATAATTTTATAGATTTGTATTTCACGGGTCCTTCCTGAAATGATTCAGAATGAATGAACTTTTAAAGAAGAAGCAGAAAAGAGAATGAAGAAGGAAGAAGATGATCACATCATAACAAATGTATGTGTGGAACTCTTAGTGTTTTAATGAAGGGTTGTAATTGCAAGAAGTAACACCATTATGTAACTAATCCTAGGTCTCATTTGTTTCCATCTTTATCATATATGATCAATCATTAAATTTGTAAGATTAGGTCTCATTTGTTTCCATCTTAATCTTAATTATTCATATATATCAATCAGTAAATTTATATATTTTTCATTCAGAAAGTATATTTGTTTTTCTTATTTACAACCACTTAATGAGCCTGACTGATTTATAATAAATTAAAGTCTTTAATATCATTTACATCTCTATTTAAGAATTTCTATAGAGATGACAATTCATTGTTACATACTCCATCTACTTTCACTCACTACCCACAATTACAGATTCCTTCAATCACCATAGGACAACCACAATCATCACTTTCATCAATCACCAAAATCAATTATCATCGACAGGGATTGGATGGAGGATCTAAGAGAGACTGTTGTTGAACCACACTATGCATATGGTGGATGACGGCAAACAGTTGTGGAAAAAGTTCTTTTTTGCACTCTCACTAAATTTTGTGTGAAGTGGGGGTTTCTATATTTGTAGATAGTGGCTGCAGTGTCGGATCCTATCTTCCCTTATCATTGTTTTTATCGAGTTGTATATTTTGGAGCTTTGAATAGTACTTTCTTGTGAGTGTATAAGGATTATACAATAATATATCTAGTGAAATCTCATTAAGTGGGGTCTAGCTAGGGAGGGTAGATTGAGTGCAGATCTTACTACTATCTTGTGAAGATAGAAAAGTTGTTTTTATAAGACACTCGACTGCATATGAATTAGTAAACGAGCATTTTTTTTACACTTGCGCTCATAGATTTGATTTTGAATATAACTTGTCATATTATAGTCGCTATGACCATGTCTGTCTTAGAAGTAAAATTGATCCATTTTAATTGACACTTGGGTCATGTTAGGTGAAGAATTCTTGTATATTCCATGGTTTGCATCTTAGTCGAGAACTTGTCCTACATGTTATTGAGGCGAAATAAAAAATATTGCTCTAATTGAAGATGATAATAGGTTTTTTTTTATATATCTTGTTATACTTTAGCTCTTTAAGATATTATACCACTAGTTATCACTTTGATCCCGTAGCTTGTTAGTTGGTAACTATATTTTCGCTTTGGTTGAATTCCTAAATTTTACACCCTACTTTTTTTTTTCACTACAACGTAAACTTGTGGTAAATTGTGAAATGTAAAGATAATGAATGATATATTGTTGCTAATATTTTCTTTTATATTAGTTTATCATATGTATATCAATTAATCAAACTCTACTAAAGTATTATGTGTTTTTAATATACTCTTTTGTTCTTTGATTTATCATTGTTCAATTTTGTATAGTTGATATTTTTTCTGAGTTTTTTTACCATAAATAGGTTTTCCTTTTTCTAAAAGGAAAACATAAAGTCTCCATATTTGACTGCTCCTTTTCTTTTAGAAAAAAGTTTAGGACTCTAATAATAGAGACTCGTTCCTTCTAACTTAGTAGCATTCACAATATATTCCTAGGGGCTTTGAGAGTTTTGTGTAGGGGGAAACGGTGTAATACATTATCACTTATGTGAACCTCTTTATTTCCAGTGAACTGTGTGAGGTTACTTCTCTCGCTATTGTGTACTCTCATATTTATAGTGAATTGCTCATCTCCTTTGTGGATGTAGGTTTGGTTGACCAAACCACGTTAAATATGTGTCTTTTGGTATATTTTCTATTTGTCTTTTTACTCATGATCTTTCAAGATAAGTTTTGTTATCTTCTGTATGACATCTAATTATTTCGATCAAAACACGCCTGACACAATTTTTTAATTATTTTCCCTAATGAAAGAGTCCAGTTACATTGTATGTACATGCCAGAAAGGTGAAGAAGCTAGTATTCACATTTGGTTGGATAAGTTTGGTTTGTGTTTTTTCTTTTACCAACATACTGCACATCCCCAATTGGTTCTTAATTAGGTTGATCAGATGTACACTGCTATTTTCATTGACCGATTTGAGTGATGATGCTACCCACATGCACCACTGTTTTTGCTGTCTCAACGTAAAAAACAACTATTTTCGAATATCTCTTATTAGGGAACCATACTATCACTTACTTTATAATTACCTTCCTCCGTTTCAAAAAAAAAATAACCTAGTTTAATTTAGTACAGAAGTTAAAAAAAAAATAAAAAAAAATATATTAAATATATCAAAATATTTTTTAATCTTATGATCTTAAACATGTCATATGAAAAATTAAAATTAAAATATTATTAAAAAAAAAGTCATTCTTGTTGTTTATTATTTGTTGATTAAAGTTAGTTGCTTTACTTATTTTAACATATTATTTCGATCTAATCAGTTAACACTGTTGCTTTTCCGGCGCAATATCATACTTTAAACGAATAAATATTAAATACATAAAAGTTCTATGCTTTTTGGTGATATTTTTAAAATAAAAGTTGCAGGACTTATTGTTCCCCTTTTTTTTAAAGAGTAGCTGTGACTAATTGTTTCCAACAAAACTTTGTTGTATAATTGGAGAATAACCGGTGAATGTGTATATAGATTTTTTATATGGAAGAAAAAGCTTAGAAATATCACATGCCAATTCCTTTTTGCCTCTCTTTTCTTCTTTAAAAATAAAAATATCATAAATTAATTTAGTCTTTTTGTTTTTTGTTTTTTTCAATTTAGACACATTATTTATTTTCTAGCATTTTGGCCAAGAAATAATAATTTATTTTCAAGCAGCTAACTAACTTTAATTTCTTTCTTTGTAAATCTTATTTTTCTCTTTTACATACGTTAGATCGACAAATTTATATATGAAACTTATACATCCAATGTATATAGCTAGCTAATATTTAGATAGTATTCATGTCACCTTTAAATCTTTCCTCTTATAAGAAGTCAGAGCTAGCCAATAACATTTGGCTTAATACATCGACAATCACTAAATTTTCTATCGACTTTTATTTACACACTTAAACTATAACTTATTGATGCTTAAAACCTATCAAATGGGTTGGACCAGCAGATCCAACTCATTATCAATTTTTGTACCGAGGGTACCGATTGCGAGCTCACCTGCATGGGCTGGTACGGGCCGGGTTTGGGGTAAAAGGATGGGTGTCTAGCCCAGCCCACGGTCTGCCTTCTTCATCTTCATTTTTATAAAAAATTCGACATATCAATGTGAATCGTTTCGAGCGAATTATATGTCAAAGACTTGAAATATTGAGAAGATTTCATATGTAAAATTTGGGACTGTTTAGAGGTGATTTTGAGTTGATCGAGATTGAAAAGTTAATGTATACTTCATGTATAGTTGGTGTATACTTCATGTATAGTTAAACTATATTCAGATTGCGAACAATAGAGGAAGGGATTTCAGTACAAGAAAGATCAAAACCCATGGAATTCTGGCTACATTCATCATGATTTTCACCCACGAAGTCAGAAGCTCATGATATTAAATTAACGATGTCATCAACAAGGGTTGTGATGAAGTGATAAGTACTCTTTCCTCCTTAACCAAGAAATCACAGGTTCGAATCCCCTTGAATATGAAGTAGTTTTTATTAAGGAACGGTTACAATTGCAAAAGATAAATTTATGCATTTGGTCAAAAGAAAAGGAAAATTAAATGTATGGCACATTGAGAGTGGACCACAAATAAAGGATGAGATGCCCTCTCACCCTTGGTCAAAAGACATAAATTTTAAAAACATTAGTTTATGAAGCCACAACTTAAAGTACATATGCTTTATATTTTTATATATCAATAAAACAGTATAAATTAATTATAAAGAAAAAAAAAGAATATTTTTGACAAATTTTGATAGAAAAAATCTGTCAAGTGTCAACTGCGGAGTCTGCGGGATGTCTCACATTTCTCGTAAATGTTTGATTCCATCTTGTGGGGGATTAGATTTGATGCTTAATGTATAAAGTAGGTACTCAAAATACTTGTCTTTAATAATCTTGATAGGATTAATTAATTAAATTTAAGTATTTGTTTTGTTTCATAAGCATGATTCCAACATCTGTAATCACATGTTCCCGAATGCTAATCAACCCAATCGTTAAGCTCTTGGGGCTCGTTTAGTTGGGAACATGTTATCTAGAGATTAATTATCTCAAATTGTTATTACACCCTCAATGTGTAATAAAAATAACTCTACAATTTCAAAATAACTAATCTAGGAATAAGTTATTCCACGATTTTATCTCAACCAAACATGAAATATATTATCCTAAAGTTAATCTCGGGATTAGTTATTCCTTATCATTCCTACAAACCGGCCCATATTTATATTGTGTTTATAGATTTTATATTTAGTCCAAATTAAGTGAGTTTTCATATAATCAAGAAGATATTAATTAGTATTTTCAAATTTACATTTATTTTCATAAGGCGATTTTTACCTAACCAAGACATAATATTAAACAGGTACTAATATTTTAAATTATGGATAATTTAATGAAAATATCTCTTACTTTTGAAGGGTGAATGAATTTCGTTAAAGGGGCGTAACATATTATTCGAAATTTAAAAAAAAAAAAAAACACTCCTATAATATGGACCGAAGGGGTAGTAAATTATCAAACAACCCTCTTCACCGTTTCCTATGGATTGAGTTGTTTGGCATTCCGAATTAGTGAGACTTTATAACCATTTTTATGTTTAGATATTAGATACATAGCACATCGATCACCATTTACCACCAATAAATTTGCTAGTATTATTGATGTATGTCATTGTAATACTTTAACGTTGTTTTAATATTTATTTCCCACAAGTCAAGATGGAAGAGATATTGGTTTTTTTTTTTTGTTTTTTCACCCGATTTTTTATATTATATTGAAATCTGGATATTTCAGATTCACGTCACGTAGGGTTTCATTCGGAAGGAAGCTTTTTCATAGTCAGAATTTAAATCTGAATTTTTTGATTAAATGAGGAGCAACCTCATCTACTATAATATTATCGTTTAGGGGTGATGGAAGGGATATTGGTCTAAAGTTTGGAGTAAAATAAGAGGAAATGGTATAAAGTTGGGAATAAAACAAGAGGAAAAGAGCCAAAATGGAAGAGATGGTCCGTATTTTCTTTCCTTTGAAGAGTTTGAGGGGGTGCAAGTACGGAAATTTCCTATATTGTTAAAATGAACAAAAAATATTCTTTCCTTTCGAGAGTTTGAAACGTATTCAATTATTAACGCTTGAAATTATCATTATAAATTTCAAAATTCATAAAGTTAAATTTTAATTTCACTCTTTGAATAGTACGCCTCACCCTTATCATGACTAGGGTGTGTATAGGTCGGTTTGGTTTTATGTATCATCATTTTAATTTATCGGTTTTCGATTTTTAAATATGTTAAACTAGTAATCAAATCAATACGATTTGTTTTGTCGATTTTGGTCATTCACGGTTCGATTTTCAGTTTAACTAATAAGAAAGTGCTTATAAAACAAATATATGACTTCTCCTACAATTTTACGCGATAAGACTATAATGTAACTTTACAAATGTTCATAATATAGAAAATAACAACTCAAATGAAAGAACTACACAAGTGTAACACAAAGAGAAATTAAGAGGAATAGAGTTCTTACTTTAGATTTTGACGTTTTGTATAATGTGAAGTTGTAAACTAAAAGTTATTGTAAAGTGTGAATTGAAGGCTAAATGACAAAGTCAGTTGTTAGTAAGGTATTGAGATTAATATTTAGTAATATTTATGTATGGATAAAGTAGTAAAGTACTACTGTCTTAATGAGTTATCGATTTACCCAATAACTCGATATTAAAAAACCAAAACCGAACCAAATAACCCAATTGTAAAACCACTAAAAAATCATGCGGAACCTTCACATATAGCCACTCAAAAATAGCCTAATTACTCTCCATAGCTATAGTTTGATAATTACAATTTGTAGCTACATGTTATAGGGAGGAGAGAGGCGAGCGAGACTGGGAAAGAGAGGAGAAAGGCGAGTGAGAGGGCAAAGAGTGGGAAAGAGGTGAATTGTATATGTATATTGGTTAGATAATTGTATATTATACATATGTATTTGTATATGCGAGATTGGGAGAGGGAGGAGAGAGGCGAGCGAGATTGGGAGAGGAGGAGAGAGGCGAGCGAGATTGGGAGAGGAGGACGAGGCGAGCGAGAGAGGGCAGAGAGAGGGAGAGAGGTGAATTATATATGTATATCGGTTAGATAATTGTATATTATACATATGCATTTGTATATATGGCAAGCGAAATTGGGAGAGGGAGGAGAGAGGCGAGCGAGATTGGGAGAGGAAGGAGAGAGGAGAGCGAGATTGGGAGAGGGAGGAGAGAGGCAAGCGAGATTGGGAGAGAATGGGAGAGAAGTGAATTGTATATATATATCGGTTAGATAATTGTATATTATACATATGTATTTGTATATTCTGGCGAATTATACATATACAAACATGACTAATTATTCAAACTTGAAGTCAGCCCATGTAATTAATGTATAATGTTAGTCGTGAGTGATAATTATAGCAAACTATAGCTATGATGAGTAATTAAATAGTATAAATTTGCTTAATCGCGTAATTTTCCCAAAAATCATTAATCCAATAACCCAATAACAATAACCAATAATATTTTTTTCGATTCGATTTCTCCTCGCTCTTAATCATGACAAATCAGGCTGCCATTTTTTAGACCTACAAATAGACTTTCTTTCCAACGGAAAATAATTAACACAAAGGGGGGAAAAAGGAAAAAGTATTTGAATGGGTACCTTTTAATAAATAATTACTGATTTTAGTGATACTTTTTATTTATTACTTACAATTTATAGCAATACATAACAGTACTATGTTAAATCTGCAATATGTATTAAAAGTGAATTATGTATGCAATATATATGTATTATAACTATTTTTTTTAAAATATATTATGCTTGTTTGGTAAGAAATTGACACATTGTATTATAAGTGTATTTAAATGTGTGATAAATGTATTATCTATCACTAAAACTTGTATTATATGTGAATAATAAATTGTTCTTTGTAATATGTATTATAAATGTATTAAAAGTGATCAAGTGAAAAAAAAATAGTTATTGCTATAAATGGTAAATATTTTTTAATATAGTATATTTATGTTAGCTTCCCAAAAAAAACTGACCCTTGCTAGTTGCTAGCATTCCTACGGTTCCCTTTTACATGTATTTGGTATTTTCCATTTCAAAATAAAATACTTGGTATTTTCATTCATAAAAATAAGAGAGAATTTATAAAAGGGAATATAAGACAAGTGAAATAAAATACTGCACATTTTTTAGGACAAATTACTTAACTACACTCTTTTACTTACTTTAATATCCATTTATCCCTGCTTATTTCAAAAATTTCAAAAATCCCTTATTTACCTATGTACCCCGCATGTATCTTGTGCACAAAGCTATGTATTCCGCTATGTGGAATGTATCAAACGTTATGTATCCCGTGCACAACGCTATGTATCCCGCATGTATCCCGTGCACAATACTATGTATCCCGCTATGTGGAATGTATCAAACCTAATGTATCCCGTGCACAACGCTATGTATCCCGCTATGTGGAATGTATCAAACCTAATGTATCCCGTGCACAACGCTATGTATCCCGCAAACATCATTTTTAAGGGATTTTTGGTAAATAGAAAACTAGAAGGGATAGGATGTTATTTAGTACTTATAATATGTGGTTCCTATAATTTATACCATTTTTTATTGTATTCATATATCCTCGTTATAAAAGTGTATCACATATATACACATACTTGTATCGTATATATGACACACAAGTCAAGAATATCAGTTATTAAAAATAATTTTGAATCAAGGGGGGTCAACATTTAACACCATATCAGATTCAGCTACAATTCTTGGGACTAATTATAGTCTCTACACTTTGAAGAAAACAATTGTAGTTTCTACATGAAGTTCGAAAAAAAAAGTGCAAACGAAGAGGAAGGAAAGTGGTGGATAGTAGTTTTTTTTTTTCTATTCGAAAGGATTTAATTAGTTAGTTAAAAATCGTAGTAATGAGTAAATTGGTAAGATTGTAATTATTTTAAATAATAATAAATACTGACCATTATGTACAAGCAACAAAAAATATTTTCAATAAAATGGTCCTTTGCATATGTAAATTGTGATGGATCCATATATATATATATAATGTATCAATAATGTATAAATAATGTATAATGATGTATAAATAATGTATAACTATCTATCAGAGAAGTATATACATTGTTAATAGTTAATACAATAAAGTATACAATATTGCAAACCATATTTTTCAATTTCAACCAACTCAAATATCCTCTAAACAATCCCAAAATTTAGATATTATAACCTTTTCTTGATGTATCAAGTCTTTTGATATATTATTTTACTCGAAGAGATTCACATTTGCGACATGTTGATTGTTTAAGTCGAGCTTTAAACAAACTTTGAAGATGGAAGACTAAGGAGGAGGAGGAAGGAAGAAGAAGACAACACACCAAGGAATAGTAGTAGCGAAAAACCATTACGCTTGAAATTGAAAGTGGTCGAATGAAGATTTTATGTAATTAATGATAATTGGGTTATTTTAGATTAAAAAATTGACCAAATGGACATTTAGTCTAATTTTCCCATTTAAAAGCAACAAGTTCACACACATGTATCTTATTATGAAAAAAAAAAAAACAGAAGTGCATTATTACAAAAGTATAGTAATTAAAATAAAACATGTTAGTGATGGTGGTGTCTGTGAAAGTGATGAGAATTGGTTTGCTTGTGTTGATTATTATTGTCTAGGTGATGATCATGATGTTGATGTTGATGATAATCTGTAGTGCCATTTGCATTATTATTATTATTATTAGTATCTGATGATGCTCTACCCATTTCAGACCAACCTCTACTAGGGTTTCTTGTCAGCTCTAGCAAGGTGTCCCTCACATGATCAGCTTGAACCATTTCATTATCCCTTTTCTGCTAACATACAATTAAAACAAGAAACATTTTCAGACTCGAAGGAGTGTCGTTTGGATAAGAGAGAATTGCTCAGATGGTAAGCACGTCCCTCCACCTTTATCCTTATGGTTGTTTATGAGTTCAAATCACCAAGAAAGCAAAAAGGTAGTATAATAAAAAAAAGAAGGAATATTTTGACTTACTTCAACTTTGAAGATACTTGATACCAAACAAGTATGCCTAGTTGCATTAACATTGGTAACCTCCAAGCCCAATGAGTTCAAAGCCTCCAAAGTCCTCACAAATCCACCAGCCTTGTGCTCACGAAACACCTTCACAAAGAATTCATTCCCATCTAATTGTGCAACTTCCACTTGTGGCTACAAATTTAATCATATCATTAATAAACATTTATCAAAGATTCATGTCATTCTAGGGATTGAAAATATTATTATCTAAAAAAAAAAAAACTCTACATGTTACGATTTTAGTCATAACTCTATATAAATGACGTTACATTATATTTAGTGGCAATAATAATATGAGTACTTATAACTAGAAGCGGACCCACACTTGTAAGTGGGGGTGCACGTGCACTTGTTAACTTCCAAAAAAAATCATTGTATATATGTATATCTATCTTGACAAACTGATAGAAATTAGAATATAATTAATAGTGCACCCAAGAGAAGCATATGAGTGCCCTTGTGTTGCCTCTACAAGCTAGAGGAATCATTATTGAGACCAGGGTTCAAATCTAGTTGAAGCCCTTTTTCACTGTTTTTATTTTAAGTAGCTGAAAAGATAATATTGGTGCATCCGAAGTCTTTAATTTCTGGGTTCGCCTCTACTTATAACCAACACTCTAGGCTTTAGTGATATTGTATGCAATGACATTAACATATTTTTGCAGCAATATTTAAAAGAAAAATCTATTACCACTAAAATGTTTATTTTGTTGTAGTGACATGTGTAAACTAGAAGTGTTAAACAAAAAGTACATTATAAGAGGTCACCTAAAAGAGATAATAAAAAGTGGAGCTAGTAACTCAAACGAGCTACTGTCAGTGTTTATAAGTNATATATATATATATATAGGAGAAGTTGTACCTCCATTTGCTGCAATTTGTCATTCTCTTCTACCTCTTGATTTTTTCTGGAAGGGTCAGTGCTGCCATTAGAATTAGTTGATATTTCTCTATGGCTTCCATTTGTAAGTTTTCCATTTTCTGATTTAGGCCTGTTTTTAGTTCTATTATGGCTTAAAACGACCGGGTGAATCTGGTCCGGATTCCTTCCTCCACCGTCGTCATCTGAATGTTCTTCAAGTTCAAGCTGCAGATCTTTCACTTGCTTTTCCAATTCAATCACATATTCAATAGCATCTCCAAGGATAGATGCTCTATCCAACTGTGTACATAAATTTGACGATAAATATTTGCCAATCAGGAATTGTAGCTAGTAGAATTTTGTTATAATCCGTATTGGATTTTACTGTTTAGTTATAGAATTTGTCTGTCGCTAATTTTGAAATATATAGTGTGTTGCATGTATTCATAATAATGAAAAGGAATTGTGATAAAACAACTAAAAGAGAGAAGTGAAAATACTTCATATGCATGTACTTCTTTTGTTCCAATTTATGTATTGTAATTGACTGTGTACGTAGTTAAGAAATGAGAAAATTTTGCAATATTTCAAAACTACCCTTAAAAAGAGTACACATTAGGATTTTTTGTCAAATAAGTGAAATCCAACTAGGTAAAATGTTGATAAGATTATTAAATATTAGTCAAATAAGGAAATGTGTCATTCATTTTGAGACAGACTAAAAAGATAAGTGAGTCGTATAAATTGGGACAGAGGGAGTAAGATTATATATTACCTTGGAAATTTTGGGAACCAAAGCTCTAAGAGCATAGAGCCTTTCATTTAGTTTCTTCCTTCTTTTCCTTTCAGCCATAAGGTTCTTGGATTGAGGACCTTTTCCATTTCTCCTTCTATACTTAGGATCATCTTCTTCCTCATTTTGATCACTATCAGATCCCGAATTGGATCTTCCGTTATCATGCTTGACAGATTCATCATCAATTCCAGCTTGAGTACTACTACTTCTCATCATTTGCTTCTGTAAATAAGCATCCATCTCACTCATGTACCTATTCTCCGAGAAATGTGTCGCATCACTTGTGCTCTGATTAAACAACATGTTTCCTCCTGTGTTGTTATCGACTTCTGGTGTGCTGTAAGTACTGAATGGAGGAAGGAAGTTCATCGAACAAGTATCCAATTGTTTTCGTTTAAGTGGGAAATCATATGACAAGTGATCTGATGTAGCTGCAAGGGAGACTATCTGTTGGTAATGATTTTGGGGATCTTTTATATGATCGTCTCCTTCTCCTTCTGTTGCGAAAGGCTTTGATGTGTTCTCTTGAACTCCATTTGAGAAAGTTGAATTCATCATAGCTTGCTGCTCCAAGTAGATATTGCATTGAGCTGAGACAAATTCTATGACTTTCTCATCTTCTGCTAGCTGTAAAATTTGTTATGATGTTTGTTTTAGGCTTTCATTTGTATATACTATCTTATATCAAAGTATTTAATTCCATGAATATTTTTGAATACTACTTAATCATTCTACATGATTACCATTTACCTTCCTTATGTATGTCGTAACTATAGTTAAGACAGTAATTGTAGCTTTTGACATAATTTTCTCGGAGTTAACATCAAAAATAGGGAAGAAAGTAAGTAATAGATGAAAAAGAGGGTAAGATGGAGGAAGCATATGTTTTACTTGTTGCGTACTGAACAACTCGAGCAATCCAAGAGGAGATGGAATCAAAGCTCTGGTTCCCATTATTTCCTGCAATTAACATCAAACAACATTATGCAGAAAAACAAGGTGCTTTTCAATGGAGATCAACTATGCAATGAAAATCGACAGTAACAACGTAATTCTTACATTAGAGATATTTGATTCCGAGAAAGATACAAAGTTCATCCATTTTGCTTGATTAGATAGTAAGGTCTGTGCATAAACTCTGCAATTTTATTGCAAAGAGTTAGAAATGAAGGAGAGTCTCGTTCTCAGACTCTGCGCATAGCCAGAGTTTAGTGCACTGAACTACCCTTTATTTGGATAATTTTCTTGTAATAGAAAGGAAGAAGGTATATAGGCCAAACATGTACCCGCAGTCTAGCGCCAGAGAAGGCGGGACCTGAGCCAGTAAATCACAAGCAGTTGTTGTTGGATGCTGAAACATAACATCTCTACAAGTTGAAGTAGAAGAATCAGGAAAAAATATCTCTTGCTCACAGCTATGCATATTTTTCTCAGCTCCACCACAGCAGCAACAAATCCATTCAAGAAACCTGCATCACACATAATTACACAAGGGTCTTTCGTTGTCGAAAGAGGAAGAGGAGGATCTAGAACGCTCGTACTATGTGTACATATGCAATAAAACATCTAAAAAGAATACATATAATCAAATTATACTGTGTTCTAAATCCGCGTTACCTTTGATCTTCACTCAACTTCCATAAAACACAGTAATCCCAGCTTTTTAAGCCCATAATAGGCCTAAGCCTCTCCATTAGATGCATGAATTCCATATATGTTTCCTATTTGGGAGAAAAACAACAAAGATTATAATAGGACCAAATGATCTAGCAAAAGAGTAAAATTTTCATCAGCAGATCAAAACAATATACTAAAGTCAAAAATGTTTGTCCTCTTCCCACAAATGAAATCATTTATACTAACTTGTCAAGTCAGAGTCTTTTTCAAGTAAATAAACAGCTCAAAGAAACAAAGGAATGAGAAATATATAGCTCATGTTTCTCCTTTTAACTGAACAAAACAAAAGAAAACAAGGATGACAACAAAAGAGATACTAAATTAAAACAATAAAAGTAAAAAGGCAAAAGATACCATACAAATTAACTTCAGCAGATAGCTATGTTTAACTGATGTTTTCTTTATCCAAACAGAACTATGTAAAAAAAAATTAAGAAAAAAAAGGAATAAAAACACACTTCCCCTTTAATCTGAAAAATCTTCACTTTGTTGTGTTTAGGGGTAAAATTGTTGTTTTTAATAGAGAAAATTAATTAGTTAGGTAAAAGGCAATGCGTGCATGAGGCTTTGGTTTGTTAGGATAAGAGCCTCTCTAAGAAACAACAATACATCTCCTTAAGTTATTAGCTGAACACTCTCTTTGTGTTTCTCTTTATTTATTCTATTTTGCAAAGAATTTAACTTGTATACGCTGAAAAAAAATTATAGACAACACGGATTAGTTGATCATTAAGTAATATGTAACTACATGTGGTTCCAAATTTTAATCAGTAAGTGGAGGATTCTATACTACCCACTAATCATGTATGACAATGTGTACTTACCAGTAGAACAATGTATACAAAAATATGAAATTTGAAATTGAAATGTAAATAACAGTAAAACAAAAATATCTGAAATGAATTGCTAAAAAAGATATGATAGATAGGAAGGAATATTAGCATGACCAGCCTTGAAAGCCATTTGGTCATGTAAGATATGGGGATAAACTGTTTTCTCATCATACATGACATGATTTGATCTCATTTATGTTTATGATCTCACCATGTCATTTTATATGAGCCAGAGCCTCCAGTATATATTTGTTCAACGTAAATATTCTCAAAAAAACAGAAAACTGTATACCGTATGTCAAATTTCAGCATCATAACAAACTAATATAAAGTATACATCTCATTTAGTCGATGAATAAGTTCCTGAATCTTGGCAAAAATACGAGACGAAAAATTATGCATGAATTCAAGAGATATAGGAGCTTCACTATAACTCACCAATATCAAGTATATATAACTCATTTTGGATAACTAAAAGCTTCCTGAATCTTGTAAATATTTGAGACAAGGGAAAGCATGGCTTCATTATCCTTCCTATAAGAACAGCTTCAACTTCCAAACGACGATAATAGCATATTTAGCTATATGCAAATCAATTTGCATATATAAGCAATGGACTAACACGAAACACAGATTCAATGCTTGAAGCCTTGAAGGTTCAAGAACCAGGACCGAAGAACTCTTGACCAGCTTTCTGGAACATTTCCCCTTTCTCTGGATGCAGATGACAAAATTCCTCCAAGATCTAAACCTACAACTTGTGGAAATACTGAATATTGAGTGCAGTGGTAGGAATACAAGTTTCAAGGCTGCCATCGGAGAACCAGCTTTGGATTATGTTCTGAGATGTACTAGTTGAGGTTAGTGCATTAGGCCACCTATCCACCAACTTGAAACCAAATTCAGACGCTGCTGAAAGTATAGATGGTTCATCAACTCTGCGGAAGACGTGACAAAGGATTAGAGCTGGTGTACTATCCTCCTCATCGCCTCTACTGGGTCGGATCAGCTCTTTTGCAGTTGCAAACAAAGGAGCGATTGCTTCAGCAATATAAGTGACATCTGTGCCTATTATGACATCGAAACCTCTGTCATTTAGTGTCTTGATGGATTCTACATCATCTCTGTTTCCCCACTCAAGTTTTTTTGTTATTAGACTAGCAAGAGTTGGTACATGGAGATTCAAAGCGAGATTCTGGTTTAACAGATCAAGTGTTTTTGTGTCTCCATCAGTGGCGACCACAAGGTTAGCAGATCTAGCAGCAACCATGGAGCAAATGCCCGCACATCCACAACCCAGCTCTAGAACACTTCTCCCTGAAACAATGGTCTGGTTAGCAGCAAGCACAGAAGCCATAAGCCGAGCTGATTCCCATAACATTAAGCCAGTTGATTTGCAGGTATGCTGATACTCTTTTGAGAGGACCTTTATCTTGAAAGAATAGTCTTTGGAGATGACATCAAGAATCTAGAACGTTGACAAGTATGGAAGTCAGTGACTGGTGGAAAATATTTTGAAACATCTAAAAATTACTTTATACAAGCTTTTATGGGGGGATCCAGCGCTCCCAACTTCATATTTCTGAATCAATTACGACTAACCACCTGGTTCATATTAGAATATGCTACCCATAATGGAGGAAATTTGATAACTGCTATCCTTAATTCAACTTGACTAGAGTATCAATCTTTGAAAAATGGAAATTACTATTAAATCAAGAACCTGTATCTACAAACTCGGATCAGGTCCCAGAAGTAAATTTGATGAGATACAGCACAAACGTTGGTTTATTTGAATAATAAAAAAAAAGGATCTACATGCCACTCTTGGATCAATGCATGAGCAGTTGAGCACTAAATATATGCATTGGTCATGATTGCCCAACTATAATGTCAGTGTTAATGCATAAAACCACAAATGTTAGTCACACTGCCTTCTGGAACCATTAACTCTGTTATCCTCACAGTTTCTGTATCTCTCATAACAACAGGAAGGAATGAACACTAGAAGTGAATGAAAGTTCATACCTCCTCCTTAGGAGATGAAATACCAAACATTTCAAGAGCCATCCCCTCAGATATGTCAACTTCTGTCTCATTTGCGGAGTCTTCAAGGATAATTTTTGGTATTTCAGGCTTATCATTATCCTTACCAAGGAATTTCACCTTGCTTTCGGTTTTCCCTCCAGATATTCCACTACCAACACGGAATACAGCTTGAACCCAGCGCCTGAAACCACAGCACCAAAGTATGTTTTTATCTAATACATCAAAAGTACACCGAAAAATGGATATGAGATGTTAAGGGGAAACCCCAGTACAAGATAGTATTATTAATGAAATACACACTCTAGCATTGATCTTCATCCAAGCCCGTCAGATTCTTTATAGTGTGTGCCTAATGAAGTTAGGCTCCACAAAGTCACAAATAACAGTTTTAGAAATTTTGAAACATCTGTTACCACATTTGTTCTCCTATCTGTCACCTCTACATCCCAAACTCAAGTTTGAGTGTTAACATTTTGTTCAATATTGTTGGCTTTGCAGCTTTTGCATTCTAACATCAATAATTGTGGAAAGAAAAGTTAGCTTCCAGTGTGTTCAAAAGAAGATCAAATTCAGCCATGAGTATATTGCATGTTGATATTACTCCTCGTCTATCTGATGAACTATTATGTAAAATCCAAAGCAACGTGTGCTTTTTCTGATGAACCTTTTAAGCACATTATGCACCTGTCCATGGGTATTGATTTACTCATTTTTGGTCTTGTTCAAATCACTGATGTCCTTGGCTTTTTGTGCACAACACCCTTCCCTTGTATATTCCAAAACGCTAGATTTTTCTACATTTCAGTGACAAACCTCTGATCTGTAAAAATATTTTTCACTATCCTACCACGGTAGGAGTTGAACCCACACCACAAACCCAATAAATTTAAGCACTGAAAGAGCCACATGTTGGCTCTAAGCAATATCAAGTTTCCATTATAAGGAAGATCTCCACAATTCCCCTACAAGTTGCCTCTCGGCTCATGAGAAAATGTGATATACTTGAGATGAAGGTTGGAGGGGACAGGAAAAACCCTCGGAAAAATTCTAAAATCTTTGGCAAACCTCCAATGGAGGAACTGCACACACAGGAAAAAAACAATTCACTTCAATAAGCAAGACTTGGACAATGGTCAACTTGGGAGGTAGAGCAGGGGGAAGGAAAGATAATTACCGACTGCTATGGCCTATAAGGGCCAGTTCACAGATTAGAGAAGAAATATTACATTTCTTTACATGTCAACCAAAGGAATTAAGTGGGGATAACCAATCTAAATAAGGATTGCTGCAAGTATTCTTCAAACTTGTTCCTTCTTCACATTATGAATCCACTTGACTTAGTCAAGACACTTATTTATGTTTGAATGAGGCCATAACCAGGAACAAAACTATCACTTTCATCAAGTTAGGGGTATAAAACCTTATACCTCCCACTCCGTGATTAATGTAGCTCAAGATGATCAGTATAAGACATCAACAAGTGCCCTGACAAGACACAAACTAGTCAACTATTTACGTATCTTTCACCATTTAAGAGAATTGAATGTTCTGTCCAACATAATATTCCATAGCAGAAGAAACCTTTTTTAAACCAAGGAATCCCTAAGGGCCACCTGGCGTGCGGTTCAAAACTGGGTAGATAATGATCAAAGGAACTTTACTAAGGATAAAGTATAACATAGGATACTGATCAAATCAGACGTTTAAAAATAATACTCCCTATGTCCCAATTTATGTGGCCCTTTTTGTTTTTCGAGAGTCGAAAAGTTTAAGTTTGACCAGGTTTTGCGCATGAAATCTTTAAAGTTTTTGAAATGAAATTTATATATTTATAAACTATGTAAAAATTACTATAAGTCACAATAATTGACAATTCAAAATATTTAAAAGATATATGAAAAATTTTACGGTCAAGGATAGACTTGTTTGAATCTCGAAATCAGAAAAATGCCACATAAATTGGAACGGAGGGAGTAAGACATTAAGCTTGCTGTAAGTGTTACTTCCAGTATTTATGCTGAGACAGATGTAAATTCGAAAGGGGAAACTGAGGTTCTCTGAAAGTCAAACCAAATGTGGAACCATCGTTACATGAAAGTTAAGATATAAGATGTAAATTCAAATGTCCAATAATGCATGGCCAATCTACCTAGAGCTCATAAACAGAAAACACCACAGGTATAATGAAAAGTATATTTAAATCTACCAGAGAATACAGATCACACTTCCTCAGTTCAATTGACCTTTTTATTTTGGGGTGTTGCAAAATATTTGACACCTTATTTTCATAATATTCAAATTTTCAAATTCATTAATAAAAAACAACTATACTAGCATGCTTCAATCCAAATAAGTTAGAGATCAGCTCTATGAATCCTCACTGACCATATTTCTCCATTTAAATTCATTTCAGGCCAAAACTATACAAGATAAAAATGAAAAGTACTAGAAGTTCTCTATATTTTCTAACATAATAAAAATATCTAATAGTGTGAAAAGACTCCTAAAAATCATACGACCTAAAGTAAAATGTACTAACATGGCTAAAAGATATTCTCAACTAATTAATATCTCCTATATGAATCTTTTTTCTCCATGGTGTCTGTTGGTGTTTTTAAAAATGGGGCAGCAAATATGTCTAAATGATTTTATTAAGTGTAGGAGGGCATTAAATAGCCAATTTGAGAACATAATATGCAGAAAATCTGCAATTCAAAATTCAAAAAAGCTAGAATTTCTCAACAGCTAAAACAATCTAGTAAAATATAAATCTCAAATTTATCCTAAACCTAAATAATTTATTATATCATAAAGTACTACAGTAACTAAAGTAAAATTCAACACTCCTCCTTTGCTTTAGTTACTGCAGATGAAAAAACGTTCCTCCTCAATTTCTACTTTGACAGTTGGCGTTGGCGCTGAATTCTGTTTATTGTTTTTGAACTTTAAAAATTTCTTCTTTTTTTTTTTCCTTCTTTTGGCGTTATGCTGAAAAAATACCTTGAATAACTTGTCGTGTCTAAAAGCTCTTTTGAAAGTGCTTTAATCTGAACTTTTGTAGGATTTGCAAAATATTGTTGTAAGAATTTTTCTTCCATCACATATCGCATAGGTTTTAAATTATGGTTTTATTCTCACAAACCAAATTTGATTGGTATCGCCTGTGGAAATTTGTGGGGCATTGAAAGAGAGTATGCTGCTGGCCATTTTTCAGGTTTAAAATTGGTTGAAAAAAGCGCGGGTTGAAAATAGCCCTGATGGGTTAAAATGGATAGAAAAATAACCCTTGCAGGTTAAAAGTAGCCTAACGGGTTAAAAATGATATGATAGTTCTTTGGAAAAACTCACAGATCCCGTAAGATCAATTAAGCTCTTGATACCACTGTTGGTGTTTTTAAAAAGATGAGGCAGCAAAAAGAGAGTTGAAAATGTCTCTCTTTGGATTGAAATTACTTTCAATGGTTTTCAGTTTTTTTTTTTTTTTTTTTTTTTTTTGCACCGGGTGTCCGAGTCTCTTTGAGCCCCGACTAATCCCGGGGGTGCACAGGCCCTCGGCAAGGAGTTTCCCGCAAATGCACCACGGTTAATTCAGGTTTTACCCAGTCCGATGGCCCTCAGAAATTGTTTTCAGTTTGAGCACATAAATATGCAGAAAATCTGTAATTCAAAATTCAAAAAAAAGCTAGAATTTCTTAACTAAAACAACCTAGTAAAAATTTAAATTTCAAATTTATTCTAAATCTAGACAATTTATTGTATTAAAAATTACTGCAGTAACTAAAGTAAATTCAACAGTATCTTGTCTTTTGCTAAGTCTGCATAGCTTCCAAGAGATTATGTCTTTCGAAACAACTTTTTTCCATGTGATTTTACATCTCGTGTCCTCTTTGACACCTTTACTAACCATGATTTCACATCTATAGACTAGTGCACCTTGAGGTCAACCATGACAATGATCAGATCATCTCAAGCAATCTTCTCTAAGTTTATCCTCAATCTGTGCCACTTGCACCTTCTAAAGAATGTATCATTTTTAATCTTGTCTAATCTCATATGACCCCACATCCATCTTAGCATCCACATTTTTACAACACTCATCTCACTAATGTGTTTTACTTTTGTGTCCCAACATTCACTCTCATATAACATTGCTAGTGTTATAATTGTTCAAAATTCATTTATTTATTAAAATTTAGACATGGATGCGATATTTACTCTATCAATATATCCAATTTATATGACAGTTCCATTTTGATGTTAAAATATGTTGGACATCTCAATTTTATACAGCTGTCACAACTTTCAAAAATTCAAACTAGTTAATCAATTCAAATTTTGAACTTTTAAGTGATATTTCTCATTTAAACAAACAAACTTCACAACAACTTTAATTTTTTCTTTCAATATCACTGGTGTAATATGCAAGTCAAACTAACATCAAATTATGCAATCAAATACCATCACATACAATAGAATGGAGGAAGTAACAAATAGAAAGTACTGATCATATACCTATTCATCACCAACTCCCTTGACCGATTTTCCACTTGCTTGAAACACAAGAAGTGCTCCTCAGCATCAAAACCATTTTCATTGAAGAGATTTATTAAAAACTCATCAGAAAAGTAGAAAGCCCTCTGTTGACAGAAATAAGCTGCCATAAGATGCGCATCAACAATATAAGGCCCATTCTATGAGAAATATCAATTTGTAACAGTAGAACTTACAGTCCCATCACCCCGGACATAGAAGTTATCACTGATTTTTTGTTCCTTGGAGGTAAGCCTTTCCTGGTAATACAAACCTTAGCTGTAAGTATACATCATTCCCAAATATGCTACATTTTCAGTAAGTCCAAAGATAAAATAAACAAAAACCTGATATTACAACCCAAACTTACTCAAGTTAAATTCAAAGGTAGCCATCCAATATCACATGTTATGCAAAATACGAAGGCAATTAAGTAAATCCAAAGTTATTAGTCCCTCCGTCCCAATTTATGTGACACACTTCCCTGTTTAGTCTGTCCTAAAAAGAGTGTCACGTTTCTATAATTAGAAACAACATAACTTTAAAAAATCCTTTTTACCCTTAATGAAATAATTTCTAGCTATTTAGACCACAAATCTCAAAAGTCTTCCTTTTTTCTTAAACTTTGTGCCTAGTCAAATGGTGTTACATAGATTGCGGTAGAGGAAGTACAAAATCAATAAGTTCATACAATATGGTGAAGAAATAGATTAGGATATTATATGGTGAAGTTTAAACCTGAGCAAGGTCACCAGTTGCATAGTCCCGAAATAAGACACAGCCATCTTTCTGGAAAGGAAAAAGGTATAAGAGTCATAATAATGAAATCAAAAGGTGCAAACCAACGAAATTAAGAACCGGTATCTGACCTTCAGAACTTTTCTGATGTTTTGTAACATCAGAGGCATCTTCTCAGGGGATACTGCAGATAGAACAAATATCTGCTTAACAAGTCAGCTTATTTGTTTAAGTAAATATATGCTGTGCGGTCTAACTAGATTTGGAACAAAAACAAACATTCAAGAACAAGGCATGCTTTTAAGTAAATGATTATGAGACAGCATGATTTGTTATGCAGAAAGTATGTCGATGCAAATGGGATAGCCCACAAATTATAGAAAAAAACTTTTGTCTAGTACCATGGTAACAACATCCACTGATGAAGGAGAAATATGCTGGATCAGGTCATCCACTGTTGGATCACAGACAAATGCATTCACCCGAGCATCATCAAAATCCTTGTGCGACTGCAATAAATTCATAAACTTTTAACACAAATCGGTGTTATGTATTTTCACTTTTGCATCACATCCTAAACAAGAAACTTACTCTTGGCATCAACCACAAACTAACATGCAACTTATCAAGAAGAATGAACTTTTTTACTAACACCAACCACAAAAACTAGCTCATCAACTAAGCATTGTCCAAGACCATATAAGAAAACAACAACTCATTCCCTCAACCAACATGGAAGACTCTTAAAACTCCCCCACACACTCAAAACTGAACATCTGGAGCTTAGACAACAAAAAATAAAGCAGTTTTCCAAAGTCTCAAATTTAGGGCTTGGTTCCAGCCTTGTTTTGTAGTGAATTAGAGGTTTAGTCAGCAATTGTCCTATTTTCTTTTTTCTTTTCTTTGAATTGGCTTCAATCGAGATTGCTTCAGCTTCTTAGGCACATTGCTATTTCGTAATCCTTGCGGCCAAGGATAATGAGGCTTAATCATGTTCAGGTTCCAAGCGTTACAACTTTCTTCTGCAATGATTCCATTATTGATTTCGTGCTTTGACAAATGCCACCAAGTGCTCCTAGGCAATGAGGGGATATTGCAGAAAAAAAAAAGAAAAAGAAAGTCATGCTTAGCCCCTTAGATTTGGCCACGGGATGACAGCCTTCAATGCCCTAGGGAGCAGCTTTCTTGTGGTAGTAATTGTGGAAGTTCAAATCCTTCTACTTTAGATGATGAGCACCCGATCCGACTTCACAGATCTTTTTGACATTCCATATAAGGAGCAGCGTTCATCATCCGGGGTGATAAAAATGGATATATATCATGAGCAAAACAGAAATAGATCAGGATCTCAAAACCAAAAGAGACTAGAAAGAAGATGGTGCAACATTGGGTAACCAAGAATAGAGATGGTTCTTTTTCTTTATCAAGTAAGGTTTGATGTCATGAAAAGAAGTGATTTTGAGAATGAATGACTTGACTATACCCTCAAGTTTGGTGGGATTTAAATAGACTTCACAATTATCTCAAGAAAATAACATATAAGTGCATATTAAGTCTCTTCTTAATCACACAACTATAGGAATTGTAGATATTTTTATATTTACATGGTATACACTCTTATCATATTTATAAATCCTTAACACAATCAAATCAGATGTTCAAGGAAAACCTTTAAAGCATTGGAAAAATTTCTTTGATATATTAACTTCTGCCTTTGTGAAAACATTAGTTCTGGCTTCTAGCAAGTGTTACAAAAACATTGTAATGTGGTGATATGTCAAAATGAAAGAAATGCAACATAAGCTTTTTGATAAGATAAGTGAAATTATTAACAATGGAAACTCCTGTCTACAAGAGGTATACCAAAAAAGTAGAGAATCTACATCAAAATATGATTCTCTATAAAAGACATTCAATCATCTATGCAAGAAGCCAGAAGGAACTACAAGGGTGCACCAAAAAGCAACCAAAGTAAAAAGGTTATTTCTCAAGTGTGCAAACTCATTTTTGATCCCCTCAAGAACTCTCATATTTCTCTCTTTCCATATGACCCACATAAAGAGTTAATGGAGCAACCGTCCATGCTTTTTGCCTTCTACAAGTATGTCTTCCAACCTAAATATGTAGAACATATCTAACGGTACCCGACATTACCCATTGTACACCATAACAATTCAGAACCATCCTCCACAAAATCGATGCCACTTTACAATGCACCAAGAGATGATCAACTTCTTCACCAGAACACTTGCACATGGAACTTCAGCTAACATGAGTGATATTTCTCTTCCTTAAGTTATTGGTTGTCAGAATCGCTCCCCTCGCCGCCAACCAAGCAAAAAAGCACAACTTTCTAGGTGTCCCAGGGATCCAGATTGAAAGGTTTGGAAAAGACATCTTCTCTCTCGCGAGCAAGCTCTGATAGAGAGATTTGACAGTGAACAAACCATCGCTACTCAAGGCCCACCTCCATGAATCACTAAGATTGTGCCTGATGAGTTTGTAGAGCAACTCCAAAAGCCTTTGAAACTCATCCATCTCCCAGTTTGGAAGTGATGTGACCATCGAAGTCTTCCCACCCATTCAGAATGCTCCTTCACATGCCACAGCCAAACGGGACAGTAATAGCCCAAGTCCTCCACCCTCCTTTGGATGAGCCATATTTCTCTACCACTACCTCCCTCATAAGGCGTTCTCCTCCACCCTAAATATTCGCCATTTCCCTAGTAAAATTCTATTAAACACCTTAAGATCTCTCAGTCCTAGACCACCCCATTCCTTTGGAGTTGTAGCAACCTCCCAGACTCCCATTTAACCTAGTGATTTTTTTAGTCCCATAAAAAGTTCCTTTGAAGCCTTTCTTGTTTTCTGAAACTATCATTGGTGCTTGCAACAAAGACAATCAGAAGGTAGGGATGCCCAATAAAGTGTTTTTTATGAATACTTCCTTGCCACCCTTCACAAGTATCACTTTTCCCAACTTGCTCATCTCTTCTCAACTCTTTCAATAATAGGATTCCAAACTGTGAGGTCCTTATGCAAGGCAACCCTAGTCCTGTACGTTACAGGCATTGTAAACTTTTCCAGACACTTGTTCCAAACCATTCTCTCCCCCTCTTCTTCCTCCTCTCCTTCCCTCCCTATGAAGAGACTCCATCACTTCCCCCATCTCCAAGCGCCAGTGCCAACGCCAGCACCACTGATCAAAACTCAGGGTGCAACCATATTCTAAACCCACACACAGAGGTCCCCCACCTTCTTGAAGAGGTCAAAACACCAAAGATGGACAGAGAGACCCACCAAATTCACCACCACAATGTCTCTCGTAAAATGTGGATCGTCACACCCAGGAAGTTCCTCCCATCCTTCCAACTTCAAGAAGGTGTCACCCATCCACCTTCTCCCCCTTTGAAGAATTTCAGCAGCTTGAAACTCATCTGCAAAATGAAAAAGAAACCGAGAATGATTAACCTTCAGCACATTAGCTACACCCAAACAGCTGCCGCCCAGTTTCCAACAGCATCCGGTGAGCCCACCCATTTTGGGAAAGTCCCGAGCAATACAAGAAAGTTTTTTCTTTGGACATATTTACTGGACAGCGAAAAATGGGGTTCCCTATCTGATTCCACCTTGCAGCATCTTCCCCCTAGTTCTAATACTGGCTCCTTGAAAGACCTTTGTTCCAGCTTCCTTGATTCTAGAGGGAAGTAGGAGCCTCTCTCTCTAGACATTTCAAAATTGATGTATCTACAACGTAAGCTAATAAGACCCACATATAATGGACTCGTAGCATCCTAATGAGCCTTGGTTGTACAAACAATATAGCATGCCAATGTGAATAATTTTCTGAAAAGAACCAAATATAAAAAATCTCATATGATAAATATTACTCAAGTAAATATATCCAAAACAAAAAAGAACGCTTATCCAACACAAGCAACAAGATGAACTAACTATCGTCAATGACTCCTTAGAAATATCTTTGCTACAATTTTTGTGAAATAGGCACGCCAACAAGCTGAAATATTCTCAACCTCCCACTCATTCCAGATCACAATTAAACAACTAAAGGGAAAATACTTTCTTCAATTGTTACTTTGAGAGGCCACTGACACGAACTAAATATGTACCTTAACTAAGTTCACAGCTCGAGGTGAAAAATCGCAGGCATGGACGAATATGTTTGGTATTGTAGCAAGCAAAGGAAAGATGGTATTTCCAGCCCCGCACCCGACCTGTAATCAGCAGTATTCCATCAGTGCAAGTGTAACAAGAGAACAATTGATCCTTCAACAAATAATATTACATAAACATGTGTTAGATTGTGATCCGCATAACAAGAAAGGTAACTACAACTTGAAAAAGTTATGAGCACTTTCAACAGCACTCATTTGATTGCTTGAAGAAGGCAATATGAAAACTATAATTCTCTTGACGAACACCAAAAGTTAAATGATAGTAGCTAATAGAGCTCTTAAGAAACTACAGGACATAATCACCATATGCTGAAAATAGACATGCAAGTACTTAGATGTAGAAAATATTAACAAGAAAAACATACTGTCACAAAATTGTGCTGAACGAAATACTGAGATAATCATTAGTTATACCTCAAAAAGATGGGCTCAGAATATTCGACGGATAAAAAGAACAAATGCGTGATAAACTTGAATTACCTCAAGAATGACTTTCTCGTCAGTCCCCTGCAAAGAGTAAGAATAGGAACATATCATTATTTAATGTACCATCCTCCTTAACTTAACACATTCATTTAGAACAAAACTCATAATATTCATTGTCTTATTCACTCACAGAGAAGTATTGACCCCATTCCTTGTCCAGATAATGCCTGTCTTTAAAGAACTGTTTTTTTTTTTTTCAAATCGAGAAGGAAAAACACAGCAGAAAAAGAAAGAAAACAGCAAAACAACATCAGTAAGGAGTTGCAAAATTCAGACACTGAGCAAATACAGATCAAAGGGTTTATTAGAGAGTATAAGAAACTTACTTTATCTTGATGGCGCTTGTAAAAGATATCCCAGTACTTCTTTGCATCTTTTTCGTACTTGTCTCTCCAGAAAGGAGATATTTCACCAGTGGAGGTGGGGTATATCTGTATCTTTTGTGATGCTGCCTGCTTATTTTCCTCCATTCCAAAACCTGCAACTCTATATAACTTGGAAAATATCCTTTTGCCGTCAAGATTTGGGGTTTTCTTCTAGGGTAGGAGTAAGTTTTTTGGTAGCTAACAATGGAGGCTTAAAAAAAAACAAAAGGCAATGGAGATTTAAAATGCCCCGACTAATTTGCGCTACACTCTCAGTCAGTCAATGCAATAAGGTTTTAATCGGAGTCGAAATCAAAAGGGTAATAAAAAATTTCAAAAATTTCAAAAGGGTAACTAAATTATTTTTCAAATCAAAAGGGTAATAAATTTTAACAGCATTTAAATCAAGATTTTCGTCGTAAGGCGCAGAAATCCATGAGCCTTACAATGCATAGCAGGTTTAAGCCTTGTAAGGCTCAGTCGCCTTGAGCCTTACAAGACGCAAGACTGTCTGCGCTTTGTGGGCTATTTTTAAAAAAAAAATTAATTTTATTTTCTTGAGTTGTTATTAATATACTAGATACATACCCCGTGCCAGCACAGAGCCCAATATATATTACTCTTTGTGTTTTAATTTATTTATGTGATATATGTGGAATTTGAAGTTAATCAATTTCTTAACATGTTTTTCAGTATTAGAGTCAACCAATTTTATATATATAGAGAGAGAGAGACAGACAGACAGATTTTTTAAGTTGCTAATTATTGTGATTTATAATATTTTTTACGTAATTTTCATATAATATATATTACTCCTTTTGTGTTGATCATGTGATACAAATGAAGTTTCAAAAGTTAATCATTTTTTTTATAAATTCTTTTTTATATTTAAGTTATTAATTATTGTGATTTACAATATATTTTATGTATTTTATATAATATCTCTGTCTCTTTATCCCAATTTCTGTGGTATAGATGAAATTTTGAGAGTTAACAATTTTTTTTTATATATTTTCAAATATTTTGAAGCTATTAATTATTATGATTTATAATATTTTTTACATAATTTTTTAATATATATAGTGATAAAATACAAATTATTAAAAAAGAAAACTTTAAATTGTCAAACTACCCCTGACTACAAGCAGGCATGTTGAAACTTGAAAAGTTATTCAAAATTTTATATGATTTTTAAAATTATTTTAAGTTATTAATTACTGTGATTTATAATGTTTTAGGCGATTTTGAAGTAATATATATTATTTCGTTCTCCCAATTTATGCGGCATAGATATAATTTCAAAAATTAATCATATTTATGTCTTTTAAATTGTTAATTATTGTAATTTGTAGTACCTTTTACGTAATTTTTAAATAATTTTTTTTACTTCTCATGTCCCAATTTATGTGGTATTGATATAATTTTGAGAGTTAGCCAATTTTGTTTATGTCTTTTAAATTTCGAAGTTGTTAATTATTGTGATTTATATGCTTTTTATGTGATTGTCAAATAATATATGTCATTTCCTCTAACCCATTTTATGTGTCACATATAGAATTTTGAAAGTCAAATGATTTTTTTATATTAATTTTAAATATTTTAACTTATTAATTATTGTGATTTAAAGTATTATTACTGTAATTTTCAAATATATAGCAGGCTAAAAAAGAAATGTAAGACAAAATTAAAAGGAAAAAAGTGCAGACTTAATGGTCAATTAATGTGATGCAAATGAAATTTGAAGAGGCAGCTAAGTGTTGTATATATTATTATTTTTAAATTAAGTTGTTAATTATTGTGACTTATAGTACTATTAGGCTTTTAACATCATTTTTATAAATAACACATGTTTCTTCTTTTATCTTAATTTATGTGGCACAATAGAATTTAGAGAGTTAATCATTTTTTTATATGATTTTTCAATATTTGAATTCAATAATTACAATAATTTATAGTACTTTTTATATAAACTTAAAATAATATATGCTATTTTTTCTATCCTAATTTATGGGACATTAATAGAATTTTGAGTGTCGATAATATTTTAATACTATTTTTAAATATTGGTAATGAACAATCATATTATCATTTAAATTTAGCTTTAGTAATGAAATATGAAATATTAAATTTTATTAGTTAATTTTATTTTACATGATCTCAAACACAATAACAAAGAATGCCTAAAATAACTGCAAAAGAATACAGTACTAAATATGTCTACCAAAAAAAAGAATAGTACTAAATATTATTGATGGGACGTGTGGGTCTGAGTAAGTGCTAACATCAGCACCTTTTGCCTTTAAGGTATTGAAAAAAGCCTCACATTTCAATATATTTACCAATATGTACCAGTGGATTTATTGTAAAAAGATATCAAAGAAGGGGCAAATAAAACTTTGAAAAAGTACTGCATTATCAACAAAAGGACACTATAGGAATTAGAGGGAAAAAATCATGAAACACACAATTTCCAAAGCAAATTGTATAAGCATTCATAGCAAAGTATATAGTAGAATTAGATAGTAACTTACCAAATTACCCTTATCTAGGAAATTATCAACAAAAGGAAACAATAGGAATTAGAGGGAAAAAATCATGAAATGCACAATTCCCAAAGCAAATTGTATAAGCATTCATAGCAAAGTATATAGTAGAATTAGATAGTAACTTACCAAATTATCCTTGTCTAGGAAGCAAGCATGTTGACAAACAGCTGCTTCCTAGACTCATCTATATATTAGTAACTAGACATCGGAGCCCGTGCTAGCACGGGCCCAATATGTATCATTTTTTATTTCAATTTATGTGACAAAGACAAAATTAAAGAGTTAATCAAACTTTAATATTAATTTAAAATAGTTTAAATTTTTAATTATTGTTAACTATGGTAAAAAAAATTTTATGTCTTTTAACATTCTAAATTGCTAATTATTGTTGTATGATTTGTAATATCTTTTACGCAATTTACAAATAATTCTTCTTTCTCAATTTATGTGGTACTAATAAAATTTCGAGATTCAATCAATTTTTTTTGTCTTTAAAATATTCTATTATTAATTACTGTAAATTATTGTACTTTCTAAGTAATTTTCAAATAATATATATTATTTCATTTGTCCAATTTATGTGTCAACGATAAAATTTGAAGAGTTAATCAGATCGTTTACATATTTTTATATCTTTTGAATATTTAAGTAAATAATTATTGTGATTTATAATATTTTATACAATTATTTTTAAAAAAATTAAACAACAAACAAAACGAATTCATCATAGGAAAATTACCAAAGCATCCTTTAATACATTAATAATGGGTCCCACTTTTTGTTTAAAAAAATATACATATTGGGAGGATATTTTTGTCCAAATTGGAAATAGAATAAGTATTAAAGTCTTTTAAAATTTTAAATTGTTAATTCTTATTGTATGATTTGTAATACTTTTACGCCGTTTTCAAATAATAGAGGTCATTTCTTCTTTCTCAATTTATGTAGTACTAAAAAAAATTTGAGATTCAATCAATTTTTTTTGTCTTTGAAATATTTCTAGCTGTTAATTACTGTAATTTATAGTACTTTCTAAGAAATTTTCAAATAATATATATTATTTCATTTGTCCCAATTTATGTGTCACCGGTAAAATTTGAAGAGTCAATCAGATCTTTTATATATTTTCATATCTTTTAAATATTTAAGTAATTAATTATCGTGATTTATAATATTTTATACAATTATTTAGTATAATAAAATAAATTTAAAAGAAACAAACAAAACGAACTCATCATAGGAAATTACCAAAGCATCCTTCAATACACAATAATGGGTCCCACTTTTTGTTTTTAAGAAATTGCACATTCGAAGGATATTTCTGTCCAAAGTGAAAATATTGTGTAAAAAATGTGCATTTATTGTGATTTTGAATGTTTTGTGGGGTAATAGGGCGCACGCAAAGTTAAGGTGTCTTTTTGAAAATCTGGGACAACTTCAAGTATCACTTAATGTTTTTTCTCAAAATCTAATTTACTTTCGTAAACTATGTGTCAGATCAAAATCAGATTAACAAATTCAAAAGGAATGAGTAATAAATAGTTCATACAATGACATATTTATATTTTAAAAGAAATATCTCTTTTGATTGAAAGCTAACAAGATAGTTACAATGTAACTAAATACTATAAAAAGCTTTGCATTGTACCTTATATATATATATATATATATATATAAAAAGGAAGAGCGTATTAAAAAAAATATTCAATTGAATACTATGAATAGTAAGATAAATTGTTCTTTTCTTCCTCAGTATCCAGCTATACATTTGACTCTTATTGTATTAAAAAAAAAGGATTTATCGTACAATAAAAAAATAAAAAAATACATATTCAAAACTATTTGCCTAGGTGTTTTCGTGTCTGTCACTCTTATCAGGGCTAAAACAACTCTATATAAATCTCTTTATATTATAAAAAATAAATAGATGCACGATCATTTTATTATATTGAAAAAACTATAATATTTATACTAATATATGGACGATGCTTGCGTATAACATCTTTCTTTATACATCGATCACTACAAATAGTTAGAGCCATTCCATGCAAACTGTGTTTAAGTAGTCAACAAACTAAAGGGTATCAAAAAACACACATCATAGGGACATGACACAATACAACAAATATGATATATTGCTATAATATTATTAGCTATAACATGAAATTCGTCACTAACTATTTACTTTTAGTGACAAAAATTATATTTAGTACCAAATCTATATTGGAAACGATAAAAATAACTACAAGGAATGGCTCAAATATTAGTTTTGAATTCAAATGTATCTCTCTTACCCAAAATATGACTTACGTTCAATTTCTAGACTCAAATATTAGTTTTGAATTCAATGATGATTTTAAAATAAGAATAAAACTTATTGTTATATATATATATAACAATTCAAGAAAAAAAAATCAATTTTATTTTTTTAAAAAAATAGCCTGCAAAGCACAAGCAGCCTTGCGCCTTGTAAGGCTCAAGGCGGCTGAGCCTTACAAGGCTAGAAGTTGTTGCGCCTTGTAAGGCTCATGAGTTTCTACGCCTTGCGACGGAAACTCTGATTTAAACGCTGTTAGAATTTGTTGCCCTTTTGGTTTGAAAAATAATTTAGTTGCCCTTTTGAAATTTTCGAAAACTTTTGTTGCCATTTTGTTTCCGGACTCGTTTTAATTGTCGCACTTTGTTTGGATGGTTTTTGCTTATTTTTCATAATGTATCGTATTTAAAAGCATCTTGTTTTATTTAGTAGAAATATTATTGTAACTAAAATTGTGAGGTTCACCACGTCGATTTCATGTGTAATAGTATAATTTTTTATTTTTTTACAACGTCATATGCCAAGTTGTTCTTAGTTTAGCTGCAATAATATTTCTACTGAATAGAACATGATGTTCTTCTTCTCACCTTCTCTCACATAAAGTTATTATTTCTACTAAATATATAAAAGATGATTGAACATCTCATACATCAAATTGTGGACAAAATCAACGTTAAAAAATAGGGAAAAGTTTGGGGGAAGATAAAAAAAAAAATAACCAACACTAATAATGAGAAACTACTAGTGCTTCATGTAAAACTCAAGAATGACTTTGAATTTTAACCCAAAGATAAGGGACTATTTTTTACTTTTTCTCAAGAAATTGACTTGCCTTTTAGAAGTACAGAAAACAAGTTGGTGGATTAATAGTTTATTGTCTCTTCTTCATCTATCCCCCCCCCCCCCCACAACCACCACTCTTGACCATCCCACCCCATGCCACCCCCGAACCTTCACTCATATCCCATTGCATTTCATCTTTATAATATTTTGCTAGATAATATGAAAAAAAAATGGAATAATATATTTTTATTTGCTTATCAAACACTAAAAAAACAAAGAAAAATTAACTATTTTTCAAGGAAATATTTTCCTTCGTACCAAACACACCTTGAGAGTTACTCAAAACATAGAACTTTTAATTAGCGCCCAATAATATAAAACATCAACACAAACAAGGATAGCAAACGTGCAGGCGAATCAAATCCGCATAAACTTGCTAAAACTTCGCATGCCCTGTTGCACATAACAAAAATTATTTGAGAAATTTTCATAGATAGTTATAGTTTGTATCATAATTATGAATATCAAATTATAGTTTACTTAATTACAATTCATAGCAATAGTTTGAGAGAAGTGAATGAGTTTGAGATTGAGAGAGAGTTTGGAAAGAGAGATGAGAAATGCAAGATATAGATATTGTATCTGAGATACGACCTAATATAGTATGTGTATTGATACAACTCGTATTTGTACATCTCTCCTATATGTATCTCTAAAATATTGTTCAAATCTTTCTCTCAATATTGCACGTCGATACGTATAATATTAACTTTGAAACTGTAACATAGATATATAGATACACATATGTATGAATTATCAACCAAACACAAAAACACACATGTACATGTATATCTGATAGATGTATGATACTAAAAATTGATACATGCACTCTATGAAACAGATACACGTTGATATAAAAAGAGTATAAAACACATATATACATATGTATCATAGACATGTATGATACATAAAATTGAAAATGTGAATTATGAGTTCAATACTTAGATTTGAAACTGTAAAAAACAGATAGACATATATATACACACATATCAAATATAATTCGAAAAAATTGGTATCTGTATCAAATTGTATCAATTTCTTTTCAAAATTATATCTATCAATAGAGAAATCAAGCCAACATGTATTAGTTGTTATTTTTAAATGAGATTGAGTTTCACAAATATGCATGCTAGAAATATGCTATTTGTTGCTATTCTATCTATTTGTGCATCAAGTTCGAAGAATATCTCAATTTTTAATGAAGACATAATAGTAGCTTTATGTTTAATAGGCTTTATTATATTCAGTCAGAAGAGTTTAGGTAATAATTTCAAAGTGATACATATTAATTCATACTATATCAATTTCGTCATTACACAATTGTATGTTACTATACCTAATATAATTACTTTATTGTGTTGTCAATAGGAAAAGAAATAAAACTAATATTTTGGATTTTAATTATTTTAATATGAATTAATAAAGATACAACAAAAATTACATGTTCTTTGTTTCAATAAAGGAAAATTCACAATTTCTTTATCCTTTTCAATTTTAGTAGCTGAGATGTCTTCAGATTGGGAAAAAACACAAGGAACTCGGTGAGTGATTTTTCTCTATCGATTTAATTCATACACGATTAACTAATTGCATTTGGAAATTAAATACAACCTTGAAGAATAAATAGCAAAATTATACAACCTATGAAGCGGGACAGATAGAGGAAGAGGAAAAGAGGAGAGCAAGAGATGATATATTATTAGATATAAAAACCCCAAGTACGGTTACATTAGATAATATTTTAAAATTATAGATATGTATTATAAATATAGTAGCTATGTTTTTTTCCTTAAAATTTTTATTTTCAACCTAAGTTGTCCTATCCTGCTCCGTCCCACATCCATATTTTTAAAAATAAAATCTAGAGTTCGATTCTAAAAATAAAATTCATATAAGAAAATCCTAAGTATAACTACGTTAGGTTATATTTTAAATATAGCTATGTATTATTAATAAGTAGCTATGTTTGCTTAGATAGATTAATTTTTCATAAATTGTTTTCAACCTAAGCTGCCCTATCCCACTCCGCCCCACATTCTCTCTCTCTCTCTCACACACACACATATATATAGAGAGAGATATATATGTATAGATACATGGAGACTTTTCTAGGAGAATCAATTAAAGGAGTATTGGGAAGCATACAAAGTAGCTTACCCTCAAGAATTCCAAGAACTAGTAAACATGGGACCAAATCCGTATAATTTTACTAATAAAATACATAGCCTAATAACAGGAGAAGACCCAAATAGCGGCTTAGTAGTATTGCAAAAGAATGCATTAATAAAATTAGAACAACTTAGTATAACTAATTGGAGCCATATAATTTTTTTTAAAAAAAACTATTTCTACTATTGCGCCATAAGTGGTAATGCATTTAACCAAAGTTTGGGAAAAAAACTTTTTAACAAACTCCCTGGAGCCTTAGGAAGAGAAATAGGAGAAAGATGGAACAAAAGAGAGGGATTAATACAAAATCCAAACGTAAATTGGTCCATAGGACATAAAATACAACATGTTATGAAAATATTACAGAAGAAATGTACGAATATACAAATACAAAAATAATTAAAACAAAACACTGATTTTTGTAAGAATATATATACAACACAAAGTTATGATCAAAGTACACCAAAAAGAAAATACAAAAGGACATATCAAAATACCCAAGAATACAAACCTAGGAAAAAGTACTATCTAAGAAAATCAACGGCTAGAAAGCCTTATCTAAATAAAGATAGACATGTAAGAAAACATAATAATAACAGAATTTACAAAAATAGGCTAGCTTGTTTTACTTGTGGAAGTAAAGAACATCTAGCTAACACTTGTCCAGGAAGAAATAATAGTAGAACGAGAAATGCCCAACTTATAGAAGACTTCCAAGAGACCCTAATAAATGTAGATGAATATATGTCAGATAATGAAAGTATATATTCAGTAATAAGCATAGATGCCATAGAAGGAAGACAACAAGACTCATCTGATTCAGAAGAAGCCATACTAAACATCTCAAGCAAGGAAAGACTATATTTTGGAAATATAAAAATTTTATTTTAGTATACGTAGATGATATCTTAGTATTTAGTCATACTATTAAAGAACACTTAGGACATTTACAAACAGTATTCAAACTATTCGTAGACAATGAGATAATCATTAGTAAGAACGAATATATATATATATATATAAAGGTTCTTTTTAACTGAGTTTAATTAAGTCAAAAAGTAAAATTCATAATAACTGAGTTTAAAAAAAAGACTATGTTAAAGAATAATTAGTGACTACTAGTCTACTATTGTTGACTAGTGCTTAGTGGATTTTTATAAAATTATGTGTGTGTAAAAAATTGTAATCACAAACGTGTCTTTACAAAAGAACATGAAAATACGTGACAATGCAAGCCTTAGGATATTCCGATATCTTGATTATGAACTATGATTTGTTCATTTGGTAAGATTGAATAAGAAATGAGAAATTTTGATAGTTTTCATAGCTTGTGAAGCTCTCACGAATATAAAAAAAATAACTTATAAAATCTAAATTACATGTCCAAATAAAACTTTAATTTTACATCATTTAATTTTGTATTATGATTTCATATCTCATATTACTTTGTTCGCAAATCACAATGCTTCATAATACTTTCACTTTTGGATAACCATCATCGGATAAATAACTGATATTAGTTTTATCTAAAATATTTACTACACCTATTTTGCATCATTTTTTTATTTATTATTATCTACAAATATATGTAGTATTTTTTTTTTTTTTGAGCAATGACACCGTTATAGCAACGTGCATCCGCCCCGGGGCAGAGCCAAGTAGAGCAAAGGGGATTATCGAACCCTCTTGGTGGAAATTATATTATTTATATCTAGTTTAAAAAAATTTAGATTTTTTTAGCTTCTTTATATATTTACTTTTTCGTATTTTAAACTCGCTTAATAAAAATTTTAGCTCAATCACTGTGCACCTAGTTTGGTAAGTAAGAGCCAAATGTTTGTGGGCAACCTGCTGCATTGCCATAAAACTTCATGATTTGATCTTGGCAATTTTGAAATTTACAGTAGAGAAAGGAATAAGACATAAGTATCCCTAGATTATGATTAAAATCTTAAAGACACACATTAACTAAATTTAGGTTTTATTACTTTTGAACTCATTTTTTTTTTGTAATTTTGTACAATTTTTGCCTTACGTGGCACACTCTGTAGTCCGTACCACGCATTTGAGGTGTGTGAGAAATATTTGAATGTCACGTAAGTAAAAAAGGTGTACAAAATTACAAAAAAAAAAGGATCACGAGGTAATAGGACCTTAGTTTAGTAAAGGTGTGTCTCTACCCTCTAAGATTTTGGTCCTAGTCTAGTTACCTTATCCCGTAGAGAAACAATCTAATTTTTAGATGAAGATTGCTTCTATTGATGTTGTATACCCAATTTCAATAGATGAATTGAAATATATATGATGTATACTAAATACAATTATATAATCAATTAAGCCAAATATCCTAGAATGCAAAATATACATATACCATTTTGATTTTTCAAGAATCCCCTGCTTCTCTTTTCACCAACAAATTAAATGGAAAACCACCCAAAATCCCAAAACAATGGAGCCATGAAAAAGTGGAATAGAAGTTGCCTCTGAAGCAAAATAATAGTAGTAAGGATAAGTGTAATTCTTCTGTACTGGTGGTACCTGAGTTGATGGTATATTGATAATATTAGGAGGACAATTAGAAGTATGAGGAGGAGGAGGAGCACCAGTGTATATCATGTAAGATGGTGGAGGAGATTTAGGTTCTTTCTGAGACGAGGACGGTGGTGATGGTGAATGGGAGGATGGTGGTGAGGGGCGTAGTGGAGCGAAGAGTGGTGGTGGTGGTGGTGGTGTTTGTAGTAGTATTGATGTTGATGGTGAAGGTGGTGGCTTGAGTTTGATAGGGGAAGGTGGTGGAGTAGAACAAATAACAGGACATGTATTACATTCACTTATGCAGAGTAAACTTGCTGGTGGCATTGTGTTAGTATCTTGAGAATTTGCTAGACAAAATATTGCAACACAAAGGACCAAAAATAAGCATTTTGTTTTCATGGAATGTTTCATTTTTAGGCCAAATTGTGATTGAAGAAACTTGTGATGCTAAGTGGTATTTGCTTTTATAGACTTTTTAGCCCTTCCAAGAATCTTATTCATTCTTGTTTGAGGCTCTTTCTGAAAGCTGAACATGAATATATGCTTCCTTTTAGATAAAAAAGATATGATGTTTGCTTTAAAGCTTTGTAATTTACCTCCCTCCTACACACTGTAGAAAGTGGTGACTACAGATTCATGTTTTTTGATGTCCAGAGCCCATATTGGAGCCCCGATTAAATTTGAATTGCGCACGCCCTCCCAACAAAATTTTCTTTATGCCCATGCATGCTCAAATTCGAAACTTTTAGTTAAGGGTGAAACAGTCTCATTACTACACCACAATTCATATTGATTGCTTTGTGACCGTGTTTTACATGATCATTTTAGGAGTATAACAAGTTTTAATTTGTATATTCCTTATGTATTAAGATTTGTCCTGAATTTTCTATATTATTTAAATTTTATCATGATTGTATTTTGTTTCAAAAATGTTTTCTTGGTGAAGAAAGACTTTCATATCTATCCACAATATACTCGCTAAGAGAGTTTTGTTCAGGAGGGAAAATATTTTTTCTATAATTTTAATATTTTTTTATTTTGTAGTTTCTTATATATAGATTAATTGATAAAATCTTATCAAACTATTCTATACAAAAAAATAAATTTTTAGCGGCAATTAATTAACGATAATAGTGTTTTAATTGTTCTCTAAATATGTTTTTTTGAAACAATTAACGCTTTTTGTAAATGTATCTAAAATTTATAATGACATTGTATTTAATAACAATTAACTAATATTGATAAAGTTTTTAACACTATTTGCTAATGTGAATATTCATGGTCACTAAAACATGTTTTTATTGTAATGGTATTATAAATGCATGTTTAGTATTTTTTTTTCTTTAAATTTTAACTTCTAAACATTGGTAAGTAGATGAAAGGGAAAAAGTGATTGGCGGCCATATTATCTTTTCATTATGCCTTTCTCTATACACAATTTATGCCCAATACACACTTTATGCTCTCTCCTCTTTGCATATCCTTTTCTTGAGGAGATAAACTTTGGGATCAGCCCCTTTTTATCTTTATCCCAAGTAAAGAATTTTCCATCTGTCATAGCAAATTCCACCCAAGGATTTCTATATTTCTTGCATTAATAAAGTAGGCATCCTAGTTGGACACTAGACAATGCATGAGTGGGTTTAGATTTGATGAATCAATGTAACTCACTTCTCTTCTTCTTGAGTTGTCTGGATACTTTAGTCCGTTCCTTTTTAGTTGTCATAATTTTTTTATTTTTTCAGAGTTAAACGATATAAATTTTGATTAATATTTTAAAATGTAGTTTTTCATCACATTGATATGAATTTTTTTTTGTCATTTATAGTACTTTTCGTATAGTTTTTAAATATTCAAAAATTTATATTAAAATATCAAATTGATATAATTTAATTTAGCTTTAAAAATTAGTTAAACTAATTCTCAAAAAATACCTGACAACTAAAAATGAATGAACAGAGTATAATCCAAAACTCAAAAGTGGAATACCCACGTGTTAAAGTTGAATTGCCAAATTGATGAGTGATTTTCACCAAGGATGAAGGAAGAAAGTGAATAATAAATCAATACAAGAAATTTTATGTGTAAAAACTCTAAACAAAAATTACAATCTATTTCCAATAGGATTTTCCAAAACTCTCCACTATATTTCGAGTAATTTTTAAGGTTATAACATTTTGTACACCTGACGTGTTGAGTTTTATTTGCCCTAATTTTTTATCATAAATAAGTTTTCCTTTTAGGAAAATGTTTTAATATTTTGACTGGTCCTTTTCTTGTATGAAAATGTTTAGGACTCTATAAATATAGGTTTGTTCCTTCTAACTTAATCAGTATTCATAATGTAGTCCTAGGGTTTTGAGAGTTTTGGTTAAGGGAGAGAATTTGTTAACCTCCTTGTATTCCGAGTGAATTGGTTGAGGTTATTTCTCTCTATATTTTGTACTCTCATATTTATAGTGGATTGCTCATCTCCTTTGTGGATGTAGGTACATTAACCGAACCACGTTAAGTCTTTGTGTCTTTTGGTATATTTCTCGTCTGTCTTCTTACTCATGGTCTTTCGAGGTTCGCTTTGCTAGCTTCCGCATGACACATGCTTATTTTCGGTCCTAACAAGTGGTATCAGAGCCAGATTTAATGATGGAGTCAGGTTCAATGGTTCGATGGTCTAATGGTTAAACCAAGTTAAAAATCGATTGTTCATCTTGACGGGTGTAGTTCTAGCCGCAACCTTTTTGGCAGTAATGAAGATTTTTTGTTGGAGAAATTGTTTCAGAGAGGTTCTATGTGTCGAGACGTAGATTTGATGGAGGAGATTACTGAGAAAAGATGCAAGATCCTAAAGATTATGTGAAGAAGGTGGACAAATTTATTTTGTAGAAATTCAGGCCAAGGGGGAGATTTGTTAGGTTTTCTTTGCCCTAATTTCTTACCATAAATAGGTTTTCCTTTTAGGAAAAAGTTTTAATATTTTGACTAGTCCTTTTCTTATAGGAAAAGGTTTAGGACTNCAAGATCCTAAAGATTATGTGAAGAAGGTGGACAAATTTATTTTGTAGAAATTCAGGCCAAGGGGGAGATTTGTTAGGTTTTCTTTGCCCTAATTTCTTACCATAAATAGGTTTTCCTTTTAGGAAAAAGTTTTAATATTTTGACTAGTCCTTTTCTTATAGGAAAAGGTTTAGGACTCTATAAATATAAGTTTGTTCCTTCTAACTTAATCAACATTCACAATGTAGTCCTAGGGTTTTGAGAGTTTTGGTTAAGGGGGAGAATTTGTGAACCTCCTTGTATTCTGAGTGAATTGGTTGACGTTATTTCTCTCTATATTTTGTACTCTTATATTTATAGTGGATTGCTCATCTCCTTTGTGGATGTAGGTCGATTGATCGAACCACGTTAAATCTTTGTATCTTTTGGTATATTTCTCGTTTGTCTTCTTACTCATGGTCTTTTGAGGCTCGCTTTGCTAGCTTCTACATGACACTTGCTTATTTCCGATCCTAACATAACGAACTAACTCTAACTTACCATATCCAAATCTTCAACAATTCTCCATATATATACATATACTATAGGGTCTTAACTCGTGCTGAGCATGGACCCAATCATTGACGTTGGCAGTGAAATAGATGTAACTATGATGAAATAACATACAATCTATGTCCTTTTAAGCATCTAGCTATTCTTGAAAAACTTTAATTTCTTAGTTGAACCATTTCCAATCTTATACCATTAGACAATCATCTAACAATTTAGTTTACAACACGTAAAAAAAAAGTAATTGTATCTTCATTCAATCTTTCATCAAAAACTTCAATTTCAAGATACTAAAATCAAATTTGCAAAAAATGTCAACTATGAAAATGAAAGCTAGTTTCTATTAAACTCCCCACAAATGAATATTTTTCCAATTAATTATACTCAATAAGAAAACTTTACTGCCGACCTAGGATTTCTCTGGTGGATCCTACATAGGCAGTAGCTGCACAACTATCATGGCTGCTACCACCACTGGACGACCTTCTTTCGAGGTTGCCCAGCTCTCCCCACCACCCCAAACCACCACATACGCCACCTTTTTTAATTCCAATACTCTAAATCCTAAACAATCTGCCCTAATTAACTAAAAACCAATTGTAAAATCAATCAAAATAATTCATGGAGAACCTACTATCACATTTTCAATGGAGGAAAGACAAAACTTTATGATCGAAGAGGGATTGCATCAAGTAGTGGTGTTTAAATTATCCTATGGTGCATCAGATTTGAAGGTATTAAGGTAAATTTTACCGAAACATCTTGGTACCAATGGCAATTGTTTAATTGACTTACTTGCTCCAAGACAAATTTTGTTGAGGTTTGATCAATATGAAGATTATGTACTAGCTTTATCTCGGCCAGTTAATTATCTTCTCTACAATGGAGAGGAGCACCAATGTAGGGTTTTTACATGGTCCATTGAATATAATCCTAAGGAGGAAACGACGTTAGCTGTGGTTTGGATTTCTTTACCGAACTTATCTCCAGATTTGTTTGCAAAGAAGTCTTTGATGTCTATCGCATCGATAGTTGGGAAACCAATAACTATAGATAAAGCTACTCAAATCAAGTCAAGACCTAGCACGGCTAGGGTCAAGGTTATACTTGATCTAATGGAAAAGCTTCCAAATCGTATAAGGTTGTAGTTTGTGGATGGAAAATCTGGTAAGTTGATCGAGGTTTTTCCAGAGATTGTATTAATCTACCTTTGTATTGCAATTATTGTAAGCACCAAGGTCATGATGAANAAGGTTGTAGTTTGTGGATGGAAAATCTGGTAAGTTGATCGAGGTTTTTCCAGAGATTGTATATGATAATCTACCTTTGTATTGCAATTATTGTAAGCACCAAGGTCATGATGAAGATAGTTGTTGTTTGATCTCGAAAAGAAATCAAAATAACAAACAAATTAATGATACCATTGAAATTGCTTTAAAATGTACTATTGATAGTGAAAAGTATCAAGGTGATGTGAGAGAAATACCAAAATAAAAAAGCAAGATTATTGATGTCGATCAAAGTAAAGCTACTTCTTTAGATTGACAATTGGTTGTTGCCACTTCTGAGCAAAATCGTGCAGACTCAATGAATGTTGATACAAGTAATATTGGTGTTCAAACAACTACCGAAAACAAAGGGGGAACACCAAGAGTTGGGATTGATGCGCCACGAGTTGGTTCAGGTAAAAAATTAATGGATTCAGGACAAAAGCTAATGGATACATCTGATATTGAAGATGCTGAAAATTCTGGGCAGGATTTTTTGCAAGTTGAAAATGAGAATGCAACTAAAAACTGGACACTGGTTGCACACAAAAAATCAACTAGTAGTCAGACCTTTTCCCCGACTAGCCAAAATAATTCTCCATGTAGTGAAAAGGGTCTGACTGGTAATTTTCATGACAACGAGAAGAGGCAAGATATTAATAATGTCTCAAGAGACCTATTATGTTCGAATATCTTTGATGTTTTATTGAAGACTACTGAAAAACAAGTAAAGTTAATAGAGAATGACAACGTTTTGGTCCAAGAAAAACAGGTCTCACCACCTGCTTTGAATAGAAAATTAAGTCCAGAAGCTCCCGTATTTATTCCTAAATGTGTGCTTGAAGAGAAGAATGAGTCAAGGGCCATAGTGTCAAATACAATTGATTTGGGCGAGGATTCTCTTGATGAAGATGAGGAAGATAATATGCTGGACATATGCTTTGATAGAGTGGCTAGGGAAGGAGATATATCACCTAGACAACAAAGAAGTGAAAGCAACAAAAGCAAAAAGAAGACACATGGAAGACAACATAGTTGGGACGATAAAATGATTGAGGAGTTTGTTCCAAGACACCTATTGATGCGACAGGCAAAGCAAAACCATTTGACAGTATCAATTGGTTCAACTAGATCCAATAAATCCATAAAGAAGGTATAAATTATCAAGTCTTGTTAGATAGGTTTGGAGAAAAAGACAAGAGAAAAATACTTTAAGTTACTTTTGATGGACAATCAATCTTTTTTAATTCATGTTTTTGTTATAGAAAGTTTGAGGCTAATAACTCAACTTTCTTCTTGATTGACATATTTTTACATTATTTAAGCATCCTCATTTGTAATATTATCACGAAGTGTATTACAAACTCTGTAGTGATAAGAAAATACTTAGTTCTCTCTAGCTCTTATTTTCTTCATGCTTGTTAGGTAGCAGAAGTTAGGTACTTCATTAGGATTAGTAAGGTAAGGCCTAGCCTCCCTTGCTTGTACTTGTCCCTATTGATAATTTTTATTTTTAATAAAAGGCCGCTAGACACTGTCTAGTGATAAATTTGCTTTAAAAAAAAGAAGAAGCTAGTTTCTATTCAAGTACAGTAATAGCCTTTGAGCAATTTATTAACTTCCTTAAGCTGTAACATAAGAATCTAAAAACTGTATTGTCCTCCAAGTCGACCAAGAGTGACATTTTCATTCATCTGATTACTTTTTTCAATTTGATCATAAAGATGAACTTCCTCTGTTGCAACTAAGAAATCGAGTGACCTGCAACTATAATTTATTAGGTATCTTAGTCGACTTTAATACCAAATAACATAGGGTTTGGTTTCTTGAAAAATGTCAAATCAAATTGCTCTTTATACAATACAATCAAAAAATTAAAGAAACTAACAGGAAATAATATAGGAGCATCTTCTAAAAGTGTTGAGAATATGTCTCAGGATATTGCAGAAATAAAACAATTAGCTATTTTTAGGATTTTCAAATTATGTTATTAGAGTCCTATTTGACCTGAATTTAGGAGTTAGTTCTTTTTATTTGTTATTTGAAATAAGCTGATAAGTTAGTAATGAATTTTTTTATTTTTAGTTAAGAATTATATATTATAAATGTAAGTCTCTGGATTATTAATAAAATAATTCCCTTTGACATTTTTGCAGTATTTTTCCTCTCAAAGTCTCTCTCTGTTATTTTCTTGATTTCTTTATCAAAAAATCAACAATTGGTATCAGAGCCTTCTTCTTGAGGGACCTATGAGTAGAAAAATAGATTTCGAAAATAGTTTTTGACGAATGACTCCTCCTATTTTTGATGGTGAGAATTATCAACTATGGGTTATGAGAATGGAAACTTACTTGGAGGCTCTTGATCTTTGGGAAGCCGTGGAAGAAGATTATGAAATTAATCCACTGCAAAATAATTCCACTATGACCCTAATCAAGAGTCACAAGGAAAAGAAAATCATTAAGTCGAAGGCAAAAGCAACTTTATTTGCTGCTCTTTCGACAACTGTTTTCACGAAAATCATGACTCTCACATCACCAAAAGATATTCGGAATTATCTGAAGAAAGAATAAGAGGAATGAAGGTATTAAATTTAATGAGGGAATTCGAATTGCAGAGAATGAAAGAGTCAAAAACAGTTAAGGAATACTCTGACAGATTGTTTGGTATTGTCAACAAGATAAGATTACTAGACACTGAATTTAAAGATACAAGAATTGTTGAAAAAGTTCTTGTTATAGTGCCCGAAAAATATGAAGCATGTATAACTACCTTTAAAAACACATAAGATCTGTCCAAAATTACCTTGGCAGAATTGTTAAATTCTTTGCAGGCTCAGGAACAAAGGAGACTTATGAGGCAAGATGGTGTGGTTGAAGGAGCACTAGTAGCCAACCACAAAACTCAAAGCAAGAGTAAATTTTTGAATAATTATCCACCTTGTCAGCATTGTGGCAAAAATGGACACCCTCCATATAAATATTGGAAGAGACCAAATGCACAATGCAAGATCTGCAAACAACTTAGTCAAGAAGCTGTGATTTGCAAAAGCAAATTTTAAAAAGATGAAACAGTTGCCCAAGTCACTATTGAAGAAGAAGAAGAAGACCACTTATTTGTGGCAACTTGTTTTTAACCAAAAAATCTGATTATTAGATGATTGATAGTGGTTGTACAAACCACATGACATATGAAAGAAATCTTTTTAAAGAGTTCATTCCTATGGAAAATAAGAAAGTCAAAATTGGAAATGATGATTGTATTCCTGCAAAAGGAAAAGGGTCTGTTGCAAGTAAAATAAATTCAGGTACAAAAATAATTTCAGATGTTCTTTATGTGCCTGATATTGATAAAAGTTTGTTTAGTGTTGGTCAGTTAATAGAAAAAAGATTTAAATTATTATTTGGAGACAAATATTGTCGAATCTTTGATTCTACTACGCAAGAGATTTAACAAGTTGAAATGAGAAGTAAGCGTTTCTCATTTAATCCAACAGAAGATGCACACAAGCCTTGCAAGACAAATGATGAATTAGCAGATTTGTTTACAAGGTCAATTTCAGATGAGACTACAATCTACAATTCCTGATCCAAGGAGTGTTGAGAATATGTCTTAGGATATTGCAGAAATAAAACAATTAGCTATATTTAGGATTTTCAAATTATGTTATTAGAGTCCTATTTGACTTGAATTTAGGAGTTAGTTCTTTTTATTTGTTATTTAAATTAAACTGATAAGTTAGTAACGTATTTTTCTATTTTTAGTTAGAAATTATAAAGCTTTTAGATGAGATGGTCACACACTTCAACAAAAAGGAACTATAAATGTTACTCACGTAAATTTCAGTACGTCTCCATTTTTCATATTTTAGAAAATCAAAGTGAAATACAAAAAAAATGAGTGATGAAAAAGTCATTCATCTCATGATATGTAGATTGCAAACTAGAAAAACAAATATGATTAGATACTTTAGATAGAGTAATATATTACCAGACCTAAATCCTCGTCTCAATAAATAAATTTCTTTTAGTTAATCCCTGCTTTTTCGAATTTAGCTATAGTAAACACTTGTAAATAGTCAAGTCAGTCGAGTCACTAAAATAATATGTAATATGCAATTTTACACCTTATAGTTGAAGTTCTAGCAGAATATTCCATAATATAGAGACGTCATGATCTTGTCATTATAAATAAAGATGTAGTAGAAGCTAAGAATGTAGTTTTAGTAAGTAGAGCAGGACCTATATATGTATAATTTATTTGAGAGCTATCCATTCTAACTTGTCTTTGCCTAGCAAGATACGTTCGAGATACCTGAACATGACATTAGTTCATTCTTGAGTTTTTGAATCGAGTGTACGTAGTGGAATGATGAATTTATTTCTTAGCCTTTTTGACAATAAATAAGAATTCCAATGAAAAATAGGCGAATATACGAGATTATACTGACTAGTACATATGACTCAAGCATTTCTCGGAGCAACCCCCCAGGTTCTAGACCCAGGAGTCAACGTTCGGACATATCTTTAGATTGTTTATTCACTTCAGTGTGCACAAAAAATATTGAGTGAAAATTGTGAGATGTTAGTGTGATTTGATGAGGAGTGAGAGTCGTATACAAAATCTTGGTCAAATGAAAATGGAAATTTCATCCACCTGTAAATTGATTTTGGTCAACAATCTTTAACATTTTTTCCTTTTTTGCTATCCTACCCTTTTTTTGATAAATGGAAAAAAAAAAATAATCTAAGGGAGATTTTGTTTTGAGTTTATTGAGAATGTTCTACTAGCTCAAATCGCTTCCTTTCGATAAAGTCAACATCGGAATGGAAGTAAGTCTATCTTTCAATTCTTGGAAACTCTTCTCGCATGCTTCCGACCATATGAACTTAACCTTCTTTTGGGTCGATGCAATCAATGGAGAGACAATCGAAGAAAGCCCTTCAATAAACCTTCAATAGTAACCAACCAAACCCAAGAAACTTCTAATAAGAGATTAATTAATTTAACGTGGAACTTCAAGTACATTAGCCTAATAATAAATAAATAAATAATTGAAAGGATTTTCTCACATAATTACTTAATATATGAATGTGAAAGGTTTTCTCACATAAAAGTGAAATGTCTTCTCACCTAAAATGAATCAAAGTTAGGGAAAGTGACTAGCTTGGTTGGTGATGCGTTCACCCACTTGCACGCTTCCTTGCAAGCACGAAATCCTTAGTTCTCCCACTCCCACACGGGCTGGTATAGGGTTCCAAACCTAGGCTTCTTCAAATATCCCATAAATCTAAATAAAGTAGGGACTTCAAAGCTTGACTAAGAAGGGAGAAAGTTGACTTTAAGAGAATAAGAATATAGATAAGCTAATACTCTAGCATAAAAAAAGAGCACATTAATCCCGGAGCTATGGATGATTGAAACAACTAGCTCTAAGACCTTTTTTGTAGTTTCTCTTTAATAAGTTGTACTAATTGGTTGTGCTGAGAAATGATTGGGAGAAGAATAGTGCACCATCCATCAATCCAATCGTACTATATATGTCTACTCCATCCTGCCAAGTAAGAAGGTAGCCTTCATTTAATAGAATACCATGCTATTCAGACATGTAGGAGTTTGAGAAAATAAATCTGAAATTCAGTAAAACTACATTGCAACAGATCTTGAATTATATTGCTCACAGTTCACCAATGTTCAAAATGTAGTAGACATGACTATCTTTAATATGAATCTCATATAACACAAAGTATTTGATTAATTCTAGAATGAAACAGAAAAATAAAAATTTGAGATGTAGTAGTAGACCAACATGTGTGATAGCCTTATATGTTTAGATCTGATTAACCAAAATGTTAGTACAATGGATCAAGATTCCATAATATATCAGAATGAAAATTACAAAAATCGAAAGATAGAATAGTAGATAGCAGTTTCCAATCTAAACAAACTACAACCTAGTACATCTCTACTCATATCCACATAGCAATCTCCAATTTGGTTGTTTCACTCTCTCCTCTAGAACATTTCAAGAATTTCGTTTGTTACTCACTTTATCATTTTCCCTCGGAGCAGAGAAAATCATTGCTCATTGTAAGGTCTATAAATATTAAATGTCAGAAATACTTAAAATGACCTGTTAATTGTAAGGTGTACAAATATAAAAAGCTAAAAGTACAAAGAATGACATGTTAGTTGTGAAGTTGCAATATGGAGTTTCAGTTACAACATAATCAAAAGAAAAGATATAAACAAAAAGTTCTACCTGTGAATATAGCACAAAATAAGAAATGAGAAGGAACTTGCCACAGGTTCACAGTGGAGAACTGTAACACCTTGAACTTCGGTCAGTTTTTAAGTTTTGGGTCAAATTCAAACGATCATATCTTTTAGCACATAATGAGTTAGGTAGCCCATGAGGTATCAAATCGAAGGTCTTTGAGTCCTTACGCTGCCAAGTTTGCTAAATTTCGTGCTCAGAGTAAAAAGTTATGACCAATTGAGTGAAGCCTCTCTATTTGAGACTTTTCATCTATTTGGGAAAGGAGTATTTTGGTCTTTTCCTTACCTCACTCAACTTAAACACGTTTTACTCACCCAATTTAAGGGTCTAATCAGATGCTAAGTTATTTTGGATATTCCTAAACACTTAGGATTTTAGGGCGAATTTTCAAGAAGAGGAAAAATTTCAAGCGTTCATTCAAGAGTTGAGGATTTTCGCCAAGAACAATCGTTCTTTCCAGGTATGTGAGGTTTCTCATAGTGATGGACTGGTTTTTCCTCACGCCAATCATGTAATTTGTTCATTAAATTGTCCATTAAATCTTCTATGTAAAGATTCTTGAAGAGTTCTAGCCCCATTCTTTACAATGGAAGTTTTGAGTTCTTGATGTGAGAGTCTTGCGAATGAGTGGTGTTTCTTGATAGAATTTGAGTGAAATTTCAATGAATTTGTGTTGGGTTTATGAATTAAATAGAGTTTGGAAGAAACCAATCGATTCTAAATGAGTTAGGACCAGAAATTGAGAAGAAAAAATCATTGGATTTCTGGATATAGGGGTGGGGCGGCACACCACTATAACTCCAGAACTACTATTTAGTTGTTTGGGTCTGGCGCATCGCGCCAACAGTGCGCCCCAAACATTGTCCAATAGTTTTGGGGCTGACGCCCTGCGCTACTAGTGCGCCAGGGTTGCTAGGTCATTTACTTTTTCGTCTTTTTTTTTCATGTGTGTTCTCTCGAATCATACCTAAGTTCTCTTCTTGATTTCAACTCTTAAAGTCTTCATTAATCCTTGAGGGAGTCTACATGTCCCATTCATACATCTTCATTCACATTCCAAATTAAAGTAAGATAAGAGGAAAGTTCTAAGGTTCTATTTCATAAACACTTAAGAGTTTCAATGTTATATATATATATATATATTGTCACGACCCGAGCTTACACGCTGGACGTGGCCGACACTCGAGAACCATTGCTGGTCCTCAAGTGAACCCTCATTGCTGACTACAAGCGGAAGACTAACTCAAATATACATAAGCATCAAACTGAAAGAAATGTTTAAAAACAATTTACTGAATCTCAAAACTTAACTGTATATACTGAGTATAAAACATAAGTTTTAAATAAAATATCCGAAACTAAAAGACTCTCCAAAACTGTCTATCCATGAAGCCTCTACTATACAAATATGAGTGTTGGGACAAGACCCACGACTTCTCAAAAGAACTACTGCTAACAACTCATAAAATTGGAGTTTTCCAAAAGCAAGAAGGTCTCACTCATAAGCAGATGAGTGGATGAATGTAATATATCGCTATTTTAAAGAACTAGAAAGAGCTAGAATTAGAAAGAGTCATTTTTGGAAAGAATGAAAAATCTAAAAAATTGGTTAAGTTGTGTTAAATTTGAGTTTTTTGTCAACTTCAAACGACCATAACTCCTAGCTCAAGATGATTACGGTGTGCTACCAGATACCGTAGGAAATATCTTTGAAATATCTTTCCAATGCCGCTAAGTTTGCACGATTTCGAGTTCGTATGAGGGAGATATTCCCATTTGAAGTTGGGTTGTTTAGATAAGGAAAGTCTAATCCGGATTTTGGAAGGGTATTTTGGTCTTTTCCATACCTAATTAATTAATTTCATTTTTGGAAGTTTAATTGGGGTATAATGAGAATTAGATCAGTTTACGCTTTTGCCAAAACATGCTAGGGCTTGGAGAAAAGAGAAAAGAGAAAAGAGGAGAAATGAGAAGAAAAGTTCAAGATTCGTCAAGTTCTTGCGCTTTTGGTTGTGGATTTCGCCAAGGAGTAAATCCTACGAGGTATGTGAGATTTTCATAGCATTGGTTCCATTCACCCACATGCCAATCATGTTTAGTTCAGCGAATTTTTTCCTAAAAAGGGCTGAAAGTTTGATGTTCTTGATATGTGTTCATGAATTTGTTTTCGTTCTTGAATTGGGCTGAATTGAGGAGTTCTTGAGACTATTGCATCAAATTTTAGAGTTGTTTTGAGTTAGGTTCTTGGGTACATTTACTTGGCATCTGAATCTAAAGAGAATTACGGAAAAAAGACTGAGTTTAGGCGAATTGGGGCTAGAAAACGAAGAAGGAAAAAGTTCGACAAATCTTGGGACCACGCGGACCTGTTCTTGAGGATTGACAAATTTTTTCCGTGTCGCGGTGTGGTCACGGACCGTTTTGCCTCAAAATTTACTTCGCGACCAAATAATTAAATGCATCTCCGCGTCGCGAACTTGCTTCCAGACAGTGATTTCTTGATCGTTTCTTATGTTTAACTATCTAAAAATACTCATAAACATCAGGAGATCCTTCCTATCACAAATTACAATCCTTGAATCCATAAATTCAAATTCAAGGAAAGTTAATAGCCAAAGTCTAGAGAGTTCTTAGAGTCATTTCAAAAGTCTTTTGCAAACGTTTTAACTTTGTTTTAAGACTTGAGTTTTGAGTTGAGTAAAGAGTGAAGATCAAAGTTCTTTTTTTCAAAAGAGTATACCGGGACTATGTATTTCCAAAAGAGTAAATGATTTCACATTTAAACAAGAGAGGAAACACCGATTTTCAAGAGAGCCTTCGAGCTTGTTTTTGAGTAATTGTCTCAAACGAGAAAAATAGTTTCCTCTTTTAAACATATGAGCTCAGTATTTTGGGAGTAGTATTAAGCACTGATATGGGGACGAGTTCATAATAACTCAAGTCTCCATAAACCATATGACCATCATGGGTAGAAATGGGAATACTTTTTAGATGATTCCTAAGTGCTTTTTAGCATAGACTTGTGGATCCACTTAGTTGAGGCGTTCCATATCACAACAATGTATATGACAGTTCTGGCAGCGTGGGCGAGACGTTGCATCATCACTTTAGCTCATAGTGATGTTGTCGGTTAGAGAAACTCCCACAATATTATATTACTTTATATGTACACTGAGTTGTTATTGTATTCATCTAACACATTGAGTTGTCACATTCTGTTTTAAATGCTTTGTATAAACTGTACATTTGAGTTGAGTATTCATGAATTGAGTAAAATTAAGGTAAATGTTCTTTTCAGATTCCTTTCAAGCTTATGTCATGTTTAGTTTTCCCCTCACATGCTCGTACATTCAATGTACTAATACCATTTGGCCTGCATCATTTTATGATACAGATACAGGTAACATCCAGCGCCTCGTTGATCCAGTTGCGCACTCAGAATTAGTTGGTGAGCCTCATTGCTTTCGGACGACCCCTTTTTACTGCTTTATAGTTAGTTCATTAGGATGTTGTGGGTCTTTTACCGATGTCCATCTTAGTGCTAAAAGATCAACTAGCTACGAGTGTGAGAGGTAGGAGTGTCAGACCCTACATTAGTGAAACAATGTAGGCACACATATGCATTAGTACATGGAATGTACTAAGTATAATATCAATGCATAAGAGTTATGGAATCATGCTAAAATAGACTTTACATGACATGCAATGACTAAGCTAAACCATAAGAAAGAAGGGTTAGAACATATAAGTCAATGCAAGCTAAACATCTTTAAAACACTTTATGAGATACTTTAAATGTAACCTTAGTTCATTATTATGGGAAGTTTACCATGTAACCGACCTAGACCATGTGAGATATAATATCGAGGTCAACCTAGAGTTTGAGGTAGAGAACGGGCTATGGCACCAGTTCAGGATTAAGAGTAGGCACCATCGCTAGAACCCGTTATAAAGGAGGAGCAGGTCCGACATTAGCCAGATAGTGTGGGACCGGCCCAGCCTCCACTAGGATTCATTACTACACCTATTTTTAGTACACTTTCTCTACGTTCCTAAGTTTCATGAATGGTATGTCCCAGTCGGGGACTTTTCCTAGTACTTTGTCTAGACCTCAAGTCAAAAGTGAGGTGCAAACTTTGACCCATGCAGAACAGGGTTGTACGGGTACCAGGGGTGCAGCATGTTGCTGTGACTCCTCACTTAGCAGTTCCACCAATATCGATAATTTATCCGCCTATGGCATCTATGTCGGTAATGTCTTTTGAGGAGCAAAAGATATTGGGATAGTTCATTAGGTTGGGCCCTCTTAAGTTCACGAGTGATTCAGGCGAATATGCCCACGAGTTTAATGTTAGTTGCTAGGAGAGGTTACATAACCTCAGGTTGGTTAAGTCACATGGCGTAGATTACAATTCTTTTCATATGGACGTGTCAGTGAAGCAGTCGTAGAGGTACTTGTAGACACATAAATTGTATTGGATCAAATTCATACAAAATTTGAATTAAGTCCATGTTCATTTGGGCTGAATGATTAATTTGGGCTTTACAAATAAATAAGTCCATCTTATTAAATTCAAATTCAAGGTCCATTTCACCTTAAAGCCCAAACTCATGCCACGTGTCACGGTGACTAGGTATCCAAGACCAACAAGGTGACACCACGTGTCCAAATGAGGTGGTAGTCCCAGTCAAATGCAAGAACCAATCGCAAACCGCCAAGTGTCAAAATGATATTCTTTGGCCAATCACAAGCAACCTTATCCACCCCCTACAACTATAAATAGGGGATGGACATGACATTCTAAAGGGATCAAGAAAACTCTTCAACAAGCATTCTGCAATTAGAGGAAGCTACACCATCAACTACATAACTCTTCGAAGGAGTCATCAACGGAGTTCTTTCCGGAGATCGACTTGAAACGACGAAGCGCTTTTTGACGTTCCCGGAGATCGACAACATCTCAAAGAGGTCTACATCATCCAATATTTCAAGAAATACGCTATTGAAGGCCCTCGAATTTTGGAGAATCTTAGGAGAGAGAATCAAGAGAACAACAGAATTGTACTCACAAAGATTTATCTATAAAAATAACATTTTTCTTTTATTTATTTTGCTTGCAGTCAATTTTCAGCGCATAAGGAAATTTGTTGCCAACAAATTTGGCATGCCCAGTGGGACCGATTCTGCTTTTCATCTCTTTCTCTTGCAAATTAGAAACTACAAAGGCAACTACTGCAATGGACTTCAGAAAGAGTAGCGAATTTTCATACAAGGACTCTACTGATGTCGTACTGCTGATCTCAGTCATGTTGGCCCGATTACTTGGCGTAAGTTCAAGAACAGTGGGCTAGATGGATCTGAATACTTCACTTCTTTAGAGGCGATAAAAAATAACAACTCTCATACGGTGGTCGTAAGTACAACACCTAGGGACAATCTTGCGTCTGTGTTCTTTGAAATTTTTTCTCAAATTGGCTCCAACTTTGGTGAATCTAAAGATTCAATGGATGCTCCAACTTCAATGAATGTCAATGCTTTGATGGCTGACTCAACTAACATGGACGAGAAGTTTGCGATGATGGAGCAAACCATTGAGGCCTTGAAGAAATTTGTTGATGACAAAAATCTTCATATTGCTCAACTTATGAACAAGTTGGAGGCCTTCACACCTGGAGAGTCAAGTCATGTCCTCACTTGTCCATCTAGTTTTGATCAACAAAACAAGGACGTTGAGGAATCTCTATCAAAGTCAAAATTTCAAAAGGAGAAACAATCTGATTCAGTTGTTGCACTATTTGTCCAACAGTTGCAAGACATGATAACAAACACTATCAGGGCTCAATATGGCGGAACGCCACAAAGTTCCTTGTATTACTCCAAGCCATATACCAGATGAATTGAGTGTCTATCAATGCCAACAAACTATCAACCAGCAAAGCTACAACAATTTGATGGCAAGGGGAACCCAAGGCAACATATCGCTCACTTTGTTGAAACTTGTAGCAATCCTGGAATGCATGGTAACCTTTTGATAAAACAGTTTGTTCGTTTGCTGAAAGGGAATGCATTCGACTGGTATATCGACCTGGAACACGAGTCTATTGATAGTTGGAAGCAGCTCGAGAAGGAATTCCTCAATCGTTTCTACAGTACTCGCCGAGCTGTAAGCATGATAGAGTTGACCGGTACTAAGCAAAGAAAGGATGAGTCTGGAGATCGTTGAGTCTGTGGTGCAAAGATCGTCTTTCTAAAATATCTGCTGTGGAAATGTGCATTCAGGGTATGCATTGCGGACTTCTATACATACTACAAGGAATCAAACCGCGAACTTTTGAGGAACTTGCTACACGAGCGCATGACATGGAGTTGATCATCGCAAGTCATTAGAAGGCATCTCCTTTTGCTGATCTGACAAAGGAAATGAAGGAGTTCAAGAAAGGTATGACCTCAAAGATCCAGACTAAGGAATCTACGGCAGTGAAAGCAACTTCTGTAAAAGTCACCACCAAGAGTAAACTAAAAGAGGAGGAAACCCCAAGTCAATATCCAAAGGAGGAAAGGCGACGCCCGACCTTGAAGGAGTTAGAGGCAAAGGTCTACCCATTTCCAGATTCAGATGTACCTATGATTCTTGATGAATTACTAGCTAAGAAAGTTATTGATCTTCCTGAATCAAAGAGGCCTGAAGAAATCAATAAGGTTGGTGATCCTAGATACTGCAAGTTCCATCGTGCCCTTGGCAACCTGACGAGTAAATGCTTTATCTTGAAGGAGAAAATCATGATGTTAGTAAGTGAAGGAAAAATCATTATTGACCAGAATGAAACAGCGGAGGCAAATCATGCTAGTGTGGCACCAAATCAAAAGAAGTGCTCAAGGTCCACTTTCTTGCAATTTGGAAGTTTAACACCTATTGAAGTTGATTTTCCAAGGAAAACTCTTGAGGGTTCACTAGAGATAGACAACCACAAAGAAAATGAAGTTGATGGTTGGACTTTGGTTACTCATAAGAAGCGGAGACATCAAGCAGTCTTTAGGATACGACTTCCTAAGACAAGAGCAACAATGAGTGATGTGAATCAACTGCAACCATAAAAAAGCGTCAAGCCTTGTACTAGCCAAAAGATCAATGGTTCTTCATCGCAGAAGGTTTGAAGCCCCATTACATTGGATGAATTCTTTCCTGAAAAATTCTTTTGTGGTAGTCAAATTGTTGCAACACATGTTATTTCTAGCACAGACGAAACAAATGGAAGCAAATGTGAACGTAATCTAACAATAACACAAGAACATCAAACAGATGAAAAAGTTACCCCATGTTGTGCTACAATTGACTTCACAGATGATGACTTGTTGTTAGGGTCTAAGCTACATAATAGACCCTTGTTTGTTGTAGGGTCTATTCGAGAGCAACATCTCAATCGCATACTAATCGATGGTGGTTCGGCAGTCAATATCATGCCAAAAGTTGTTCTGAAAAAACTTGAGATCTCTATTGATGAATTGTCCAAAAGTAACTTAACGATCCAAGGTTTCAATCAAGGAGGACAACGATCCATATGAAAGATTCACGTAGGACTGTCCATTGGCGACGTGAAATCAAGCACTTTGATTCATATCATAGATGCCAAAACATCATACAACTTGTTGCTCGGACGTACTTAGGTTCATGAAAATGGAGTGGTGCCATCTACTTTGCATCAATGCATGAAGTATATAAAAGATGTTAAAGTAGTCAAAATTGATACAGACATCAATCCTTTCACTGAGACAGAGTCATATTTTGCAGATCTAAAATTCTATTTAGATTTTGGAAAATCAAATATGGAGAAACATGCAGAAGCCGACTCGATCGATCTCGAAGATAGTAAAGTTCAATGGGCCGCTATCAAGATATCTAAGAAGAGAACGGAAGAGGTTTCCATTAATCTTTCACCGTCTAAAGGAGACATGCAGGCCAATGTTGATGATGAGCAACCAATTTTTCGCTATATTCCATGTGAACATCGAAAAAGGGACAACCACTGCTACATGAATGTACTCAACAAGTTCACCCACCGAGGAAAGAATTGAGCCACACAACATTCCAAGATTTGAATGAGGAAATGACTGTCCCAGTTGCACAAGTCCCATCTTTCACTTTGGAGCCTTCCAAAGGAAATACCCAAGTTGGTCAGATAAAAGGGAACTTTGATCAAAAGGTCTTCACATCATTTGAAAAATCAGGTTACAACTTCTCAAATCCAGCAACGTTAGGAGAACTCACGGAGGAAGTCACCGGTGAAAAAATACATGGGCTTACAAAGTCTCAAACGCGGTTGAGAGAAAAAGGATATTATGTCACCACTCCTAAGTTTGGGTTAGGATTCAGCTTGCCGGAGCCTCTTCGGATTTCATCTAAGAAGGGGAAAGAAATAACTTCATCTCACTATATCTCTATAGAGAAGACGAAGGAATCTAAGGAGGGTAAAACACCACAACGGGATTTGGTGTTTGAACGCATTGGAAGATTGACACCCCGTGTATCTGTATTTGAAAGATTGAGCTACAAGGATGAAAGAGAATCCTCTAAACAAGTGGACGAATATGCCACCACCTCAAAGACTTTTGTATTTCATCGCTTGAGAACCAAAAGAAAGTCATTATCTGAACGAAGGTTGTTGGAGCATGAAAATCAAGATTCTTGTGATATAACTGATGACAAAAAGATTCATAGTGTTTTCCCATCACGTATGAAGAGAAATACTGTATTGTCAATCACCATCGATTGTTCTTTGAGGGTGAAAAGAAGCACAATTATTGTCACCAACCAATTTCATGAAGAAACTAATAAGGAGGAAGATGAAACCGTCACAGTGGAAAGTCAGATGGAAGATTCAAACTTGACCGAATCATCCTATCACATAACAATGAAAGAAGGTCCAGACATTGATAATACAGATGATGATGTCCAAGAGGCTCCCCCTCAACTGGAGGATGGCGTACAATCAACCGTAGACGACCTCAAGGAACTAAATCTAGTCACTTTAGAAGAGCCGCGTCCAATCTTCATTAGTGCACTTCTTACACCAGAAGAAGAAAGGAAATATTTCAAGTTATTGGTTGAGTTCAAAGACGTTTTTGCTTGGTCGTACAGAGAAATGTCGGGCCTTAGTCCCAGGATAGCTATTCATCATTTGGGGATAAAAAAGGGAACACGTCCTATAAAACAGTCACAACGAGTGTTTCGTCCTGAGTTGGTAACATGAATTGAAACGGAGGTCAACAAGCTCATCGAAGCCGAATTTATTCAAGAAGTGAAGTACCCGTTGTGGATCTCAAATATTGTACCTGTTAAAAAGAAGAATGGTTAAATACGTGTCTGCGTTGATTTTCGAGATTTGAACAAGACATGTCCAAAATATGACTTCCCTCTACCAAACATTGAGCTCATGGTTGATGCTACAATCGGGCATGAAGCTATGTCATTGATGGATGGATTTTCTGGATATAATCAAATCAGAATGTCTCCAAAGGATGAAGAATACACTGCCTTCCGAACTCCCAAAGGAATTTATTGTTACAAAGTGATGCCCTTTGGTCTAAAGAATGCTGGGGCCACCTATCAACGTGCAATGCAAAGCATATTTGATGACATGCTTCATAAGAGGGTGGAATGTTACATCGATGAAGGTGGTAAAGACGAAGCAAATGGGGCACCATCTTGAAGACCTTCGAATTGTTTTTGAAAGGTTAAAGAAATTTGACTTGAAGATGAATCCACTCAAATGCGCATTTGGGGTTACCTCAGGAAAGTTTCTTGGATTCATCGTTCGTCAACGTGGAATTGAAGTTGATCCCGCAAAGATTGATGCCATCCAAAAAATGCCTGAGCCAAAAAACTTGAGAGACCTCCGCAGTCTACAAGGAAATTTGGCATTCATTCGGAGATTCATTTCTAACCTGGCTGGATGATGTCAACCTTTCAACCATTTAATGAAGAAAGATGCTCCTTTCCACTGGGACCAATCATGTCGAAATGCCTTTGAAAGCATCAAGAGATACTTGATGAATTCACCTGTATTAGGGGCACCAAATCTTGGAAAGCCATTGATACTGTACATTGCATCGCAAGAGCGATCACTTGGGGCACTTCTTGCTCAAGAGAATGAAGCTAAGAAGGAACAAGCATTGTACTATCTGAGTCGAACCTTGATAGGAGCTGAGTTGAATTATACTCCCATTGAGAAGATGTGCTTAGCATTGCTTTATGCGATAAGAAAATTGAGGCATTATTTTGAAGCGTACACTATCAAGCTAATTTCTCGGGCTGATCTTGTAAAGTTCGTAATGACTCGACTAGTTCTCTTAGGACGTCTAGCAAGATGGTCTATATTGTTTAATCAATATGAGATCATTTACACACCTCAAAAGGCTGTGAAGGGGCAAACACTTGCTAATTTCCTTGCTGATCACCCTCTTTCAGGAAAATGGGAAACTTCAGATGAGTTCCCTGATGAAAATGCATTTCTTACTGAAGAGCTGCCAGCATGGACAAAGTTCTTTGATGGATCAGCACGTCGAGATGGTGCAGGGGCGGGAGTCGTGTTGATATCTCCAGAACAACTAATCCTACCATTTTCATTTGTTCTAGGTGAAACTTGTTCCAACAACGCCACAGAGTACCAAGCTTTGATTGTGGGCCTTGAAATGGCATTAGTTATGAAGATTCCTCAATTGGATGTCTACGGTGACTCTCAATTGATCATTAATCAACTCTCGGGGAGTTACGAGGTAAAGAAGGAAGATCTTTTGTCATATCTCCAATATGCTACTTTCTTACTTGAAAGGTTTGATCAAGTGTTCTTAAATCACGTCCCAAGAGAGGAAAATCGAATGGTAGATGCTTTGGCTAACTTGGCTACAACAATGTCACTCGGAGAAAATGAGACAACAAAAGTGCGTATATGTCATCGATGGGTTATTCCTGGTCGTCTTGATTTTCAAATCGATGAAAGCCATCATATATCAGTTCGAGTGGTTGAAGAAGAAGATTGGAGAAAACCACTGGTTGAGTATCTTGAACATGGAAGACTGCCTGAGGATCCACGAGTAAGAGCAGACATTAAGAGAAGAGCACCAGGATTCATCTTTCACGATGGGATACTGTTTCGTCGTTCTTATGAGGAACTATTCTTGCGGTGTCTTGACAAAGTAGAAGCTCAACAAACAATGGATGAGGCACATTCTGGCACATGTGGAGCACACCAATCAGGGCCTAAACTTCATTTTCGCATCAACAGGATGGGCTACTATTGGCCAACAATGGTGATGGACTGCTTAGGGCATGCAAAAAAGTGTCAAGCGTGTCAATTCCATGCTAATTACATCCATCAGTCTCCAGAGGCTTTGCATCCGACTGTAGCCTTATGGCCCTTCGATGCATAGGGACTTGATGTTGTTAGACCTCTTCCAAAGTCATCAAAAGGACAAATGTATATCTTGGCTGCCACTGACTATTTCTCTAGATGGGCTGAAGTTGTACCATTAAAATAGGTAAAGAAGGAAAATGTTGTTGATTTTATCAAATCAAACATAATTTTTAGATATGGCATACCAAGATGTATAGTTACTGATAATGGAACACCCTTCAACAATAAACTCATGAGTAGCTTGTGCAAGAAGTTCAGTTTTAAGCAACATAAGTCTTCAATGTACAATGCACCTACCAATGGTCTTGCTGAAGCTTTTAATAAGACACTTGGTAACCTGTTGAAGAAAGTAGTTGCAAAGAATAAAAGGGACTGGCATGAGAGAATTGGTGAAGCTTTGTGGGCATATCGTACAACCTTTAGAACAGCTACGCAAGCGACTCCGTTTTCATTGGTGTATGGCGTAGAAGCAGTCCTTCCGTTCGAGAAGCAAATTCCATCATTGCGAATAGCAATCCAAGAGGGACTCACAACTGAAAGTAATGCTGAACTTCGTCTAGCAGAGTTGGAGGCATTGGATGAAAAGAGATTGGAAGCACAATAAAGGTTGGAGTGTTATCAAGCTCGACTTGCAAGAGCATTCAACAAGAAGGTGAGACCTCGATCATTTCAAGTGGGAGACTTGGTCTTAGCAGTACAGAGACCCATAATACTTAACAAACACATCGGTGACAAATTTATATCGAAATGGGATGGGCCGTATGTTGTGAAAGAAGCATACTCAAGTGGCACTTATAAAATTGTAGACCAAGATGGTGTAAGAGTTGGTCCAATCAACGCCAAGTTTCTGAAGCAATACTTCCCATGAAGGTTGGCTACGCTCCTTAAGGTATGAGCATAAACTGCATGTTACTCCTTGCCCGCACGAGTATAAACTGTGTACGGCCCAACAAAAATAAAAAATAAAAAATAAAAAATAATAATAATAATAAAACTCATCATCCTGAACTATGATATGACTTGATCCTCTTCACCGAGGTACGTAGGCGCTTGGAGTAATCACTCTAAGCTCAGTCAAATGAGTAAAAAAAAAAAAAGTTTGGTGGCCTTGTGTGATTATCACACTAGCTCTTTAAATTTTTGTAGATAGCACATGAGTTCAAATGCGTCACAAATGAGCAAAGGAGAAGATTTTTGGAGCCTACTTCCCAACGTGAAAATCGGCTCGTGATTCAGATATTTCTTCTCTAACTTGTGAATTTTCTTCCACGGCCACTCAAAGCTGAAAAAAATAAAATATATATTATATTTTGGATTGATCTGAGCATTTCAAAGGCCTATTAGTGGGAATTCATAAAGATCTTGATCATCATTGTTACACACGTTGAAGTTCTTGAATCCCTCTCCGCAACAAAAGAAGAAGCTCGTAATACTGAGACTCCTACATCGAGTCATGGATCCTCAACTGTGATCGTTTAAAGTTGCATATCAAGCATGCTAAATTTGGAAGTCAACTTCGGATATTAATCTGATCAATTCAAAGGAATTTTGATTTGAATCATTGAAATGCGATAGGCCGAGGAATTCATTGGATCAAGCGACTTGCGATTCTACTTGAGTTTTTTGCTTATGGTGGAGATAATTTTGTGTAATTCATTGATGCTTCAATAAGTTACACAAAATTAGGGGCATCTTTACCCATAACACAAATCAGGATACTCTTCGGATCAAAGCTCTATGTTGAAATGGTATAGCCACAAAGATCATGATGGGAACACTCCAAGTTCAAGAGACAATCTTTTGTTGTTGTCAAGAGCGCACAAAGTTGAGGAAATGGCATTTTGGGCGTATAGTCAACTTGAAAAATTTATTCTCATCAATTTGGAATGAATTTTGTTGTAACTCAATAAATAGTGTTTTGCTTTATGCGCTCGTCAAAATGAAATAAGAAGCTCATGGTGTCACCACTCTTACAATGAATTTTGGATTTCACACCGAAGATGTGCTCCTCAAAATGAAATAAGAATCACATAGTTTCAGAATTCAAGCTAACTTCGAAAATATATATTTGTATAAATCTGGAGATCTTTTGACCATGATTTTTATCAATGTTGTATTTCTATAAGTTATGTTTCCCACGGAAAAAGGATCGCATCATTCTGAGGCTCCTACGCCGAATTGTTGACTTTCTCCCAAAGTTGTTCAAAGCTGAAGAGTTTAGCGAGGCAGAATTTGAGCTGACTTTGAAAATATATCTGTGCTAATCTGGAAATCTTTTGGCTGTGATTTTTACATATGTTGTACGTCTATGAGTTATGCTTCCAACGGAATAAGAATCACATCATTTCAAGGCCCTTACGCGGAGCTATTGATTTTCTCCCAAAATTGTTCAAAGCTGAAGAGTTCAGGGAGACAGAATTCGAGCTAACTTTGAAAATATATCTGTACTAATCTCGAAAGCTTTAGGACGTGATTTTTATAAATGTTGTACGTCTATGAGTTATGCTTCCAACGGAATAAGAATCACATCATTTCAAGGCCCCTACGCAGAGCTATTGATTTTCTCCCAAAATTGCTCAAAGCTGAAGAGTTCAGGGAGACAGAATTCGAGCTAACTTTGAAAATATATCTGTACTAATCTCGAAAGCTTTAGGACTTGATTTTTATAAATGTTGTACGTCTATGAGTTATGCTTCCAAAGGAACAAGAATCGCATCATTTCGAGGTTCCTACGCCGAGTTATTGATTTTCTCCCAAAGTCGCTCGAAGCTGAAGAGTTGAGCGAGGCAGAATTTAAGTTGACTTGTAAAATACATCTATACTAATCTGGAGATCTTTTAGCCATGATTTTTACATATGTTGAATTTCTATGAGTTATGCTTCCAAAAAAAGAAGAGTCATGTTATTTCGATGCTCCCACATCGAGTTATTGGTTTCCTACTGAAGGTGCTCAAAGCTGAAAAGTCGGTCAAGGCAACATTCGAGCTAACTTTGGAATAATAGTCGTAGTAACCTGGAAATCTTTCGGTCATGAGTTTCACATATATTGTATTGGTGTGAGTTATCTTTCCAATGAAATGACACACTCGCTATTTGAATGTTCCTACTACGAGTTACTGAATTTCAAACATAAGAGCTCAAAGCTGAAATCTTGGGGAAAGTTGTCCACAATATAGAGCAAGTTACAAATCACACGACAATCGTTTGAAATAGAGGAACAAAAGAAGGCATTTAAGAAGAAAAAAGACAACACTTTTATTCATTCAAGAAGGACTGTCACTACATCATAGCAATGTTCCAGAAAACAAACAAGACAAAAAAAAAAGATACGCAATAGAACAAGAAAATGAAAGAGAATATCCTTATGCAAGAAGAAGACTAAGGAAAAAGCTCATGATTAAGGATTTGGTGACGACTTGTCTTAGCCTCCTCCTTTAGCTTAGCTAGTTCTTTTGTTTATGTTTCCGACAAGGGAATGATTTTCTCTATGGCATGAATTTCATCTTCACGGTTAGTGATAGTCTCTTGATTTTTAGACAGCGTCTTTTGATGATCTTCAATAAGTGAGATAGTTTTCTTCTTCTTTGAAGTCCACACTTTTAGCTCTTTTTCAGCTCTTGCAAGGAACTTTTGAAGTTCTTCCAACTGTTTGTCCATATTGATCCTCTCCTCATTTGCGGTATTAAGACATTGTTGTGCAGCAGAAAGCAACTCTTGATGAGAATCCCTTGTTATCTTTTGAGAAGTGGACAGCCTTGCAGCATCGTAATCTCTATGTTTCTTCAAAAAATCTTCAAGAAGAACCTCTAAAGGGGAAAGGTTGATGATGTTAACTTCTCGAAGCCCTTTAAGAATCATGGCAACACCTGCCTCCAACTCTGTGAGGTTCTCTGAAGATTCAACATAGAATTGAGTAATACACTCACATAAGGTACGCCACATTCCAGAAATGTAAGATAAGTTGAAGCTGGAAATAGTCTTTTAATTTTGTGGTTCAAAATTAGAGGCAATTCCCAGCAAAGGGCAGACCAAATCCCTGGAAAAATCTGAACAACCAATTTGAGAACAACCTCCACATTAGTAGTTGAGATATTTTGAGAAGTTTCAACCTTTTCAGAAAAAGGGACCGTCGGCTTTGACAGTTGAATCTCATTTGCAGCTTGACTCTTAACTTCGACAAGAGGGAGGTGAGGATTTTTCGCCACATTGAGGGAATTCGAGCTTGAGATACAATCTTCAAATACATCTACATCGCTAGGGATGTCCCCAAGACCCAACTAGATAATTAAAAAAAATTAATATCTAATGATTAAAAAAAAAGGGGCAGGCAAGTTTAGAGAAATATTCAAGAGATGACTTTGACCTGATGTGCCAATTCTGTCAAGGGCATTGTAGAACCAGCAGCACCATCTTCAAAGATTGAAATCAACACTAATGGAATCCAATTCAGCGAACTCGCATTGTTGAGTGTTCAAGTCCTTAGGCTTTTTCTTCAAATGCTTCCAATGTAACTCTTGGCTAACATTGCTCTCATTGGAGCTAGAGGCTGCACTAGTACTAATGTCAATCTCATGGAGTGAAATAGACATTTTTTGACGTGTTGCTACAAGATGGTGCAATGCCGAGTGACTTTACAACACCTTTCTCCGATGAGCAGGAAGGTTTCTTCCTCTTGAGAGTTACATCGATCACCCCTTTATCAGTGAGGCTGGCAGCCTTGGGAGTCTGTAAAGGACCCTTAACTCCGTTATCCACATGTGTAGCCATTCCCTTCGAACTTTTAGACTTGGAAACAACTCTGACAGATTGCAGAGGGATATTTGGTGTCACATTGAACTTTAAAGAGTGAGGAAGCTTTTCTTGAAGTTGTTCTCCTTTGGTTGGAAAAGAAACATCATTTTTTTTCGAACCTCTCAAAATTATATGGGTACTTCGTCTCAGCAGAATCTCTCGATGGGATGGCCACCACTCTGAATACTCACGAGTCATTAAAGACCCCTTATTGGATGGACGCATCGGTATGATGATCTTCGAAAAGCTCCCAAGATGAACACATGAATCCCATAATTGCACCAAAGCTAGCAGTGAACCGTCATAATGGTGTTCTATGAGTGCACCAGGAACGTCTTGACAATATCCAAATTGTCGACTGAATCGGTGAGGGCTATAAGGCTCCACAATCAGTTTATCATTTAGCCTCAAAGTGACAAAACTTGAACGAAGGCCTATAAGGAAATCGCTCTAGGAAGTGGACAATTTTCCACTATCATCAATATGCAGCTCCTTTCCTTGTAGCATGGCCAGATTGTGGAGGTCATGCACATTCACTTGTTGAAATAACTTGCGAACGTCAATAAGGTCAAAATGTTTCGCCATCTTTTCTCCAAAAATCTGCCACNTCTAGGAAGTGGACAATTTTCCACTATCATCAATATGCAGCTCCTTTCCTTGTAGCATGGCCAGATTGTGGAGGTCATGCACATTCACTTGTTGAAATAACTTGCGAACGTCAACAAGGTCAAAATGTTTCGCCATCTTTTCTCCAGAAATCTGCCATATTCGCACACCTCGTTGAGGACGGGTAACACGAAAGTAGGTCTCAAAATACTCACCTATCCATCCATATATATAATGGAGGGGAAGTAATGTATTGCATACACCCAAGTTTGAAGAAGTGGATATATCCCTGAGGCCGCGATAGATGCTTGCTAGGACCGAAACCGCCAAAGAAAATATTTCTCCATGAGCCATCAAGCTTGCGACTTTGAAGACACTAGCACGAATACAATCAGCTTTCCTGTTAGGAAGAACAAACTTGCAAAGCCAATATGCGAGAAAAGCCGCCAGATAAGTCTCATCTCTGAATGATTCTTCTACGCCTAGCTTGACAAAAGGAGCATTCTCTTCTTCGGTTCGAGGCAAAAAGCTCATGTCAATATTTCTAGAAGGATCATGATTCATCCTTGGTTTTGTACGATTCTTAGACGTCTTTGGTGAAGGCTCGGCATATTTTCTCAGCCCTCTAAACCAAAACTTTGTCTATTCTCGAAAAGAGACTTCATCAATGGCACCTTTGGTAAGTCGGTAGAACGCTGAAAACAAGAAGGAGCAGCTTCTTGGGAGAAAAGACTTCCCTTGATCATCTACATGTGTCAACTCCTTTGCTGAGGGTATAGCTTCATCATAAAAGGAGCCATGAACAGGAAGACCTCCAATGGTTCTCAAATCCCATAAAGAAATAGACAACTCTCCGACGAAGGTAGAGACTGTATTATTGGATGGATGCCAATTCTCGCAAAAGACCTGGAGAACATTTTCGTTGTGATCGTATGTGAACATTGAAGCAAAGATAGCATCATAAGTCTTGATGTTATCCAAAGTCTCCTTGCAACGGGCAAGCACATCCTCTACCCACTCCCAATAGCCATACGTATAGCGAACCTCACCAAACCCAGAACAAGGAACACGCCAACTGCTAAGATGTTCATCACGACGATGAGGGATGGCAACACCAACGTTTTGATGAGTGGAAGACCTCAAGAGGAGAACTTTTTTAGTTGTGACATTACCGGAGAAATTGTCCGTAACATCCTTCGTTTCTGTTGACGACCAATCTGGGAGATGATGAAAAGTGTCCAGCATCTTTCTAATAAGTGGGAAGGCGCCGATCACCGGAGGATGAACTTTCAAGGTGAGAACTTTGGCGCGCGAATGTTGCTTGTTCTCCACGATTTCAAAGCAAGGGTATGGCACATCTCGGTCACTAAAGTCCATTGTCGCTGCTGGAAATCAAGATTGCACAACGTGGCTCTGAAAAACAAAAGAAGGAGGTTACATTGGCGAAAACACGATCGGAGTAATCGAAAGACAAAAAGATCTGACCATCAAAAATGAGTTCAACCTTGAAAATTAAAACTGTAACAATTGACAAAGAATTTGGCTACAAATATTTTATGTCGTAGTTCCATGTTTCTAGTTTCGGAAAAATCAAACAGCTTGCTATTTCGATTTTCCTACAATTAGAAATGAATTTTACACTATGGACGCGCAAATCTGTCAATCAAAAATCGGTTCAAACTTGAAGATCAAAACTGTAGCAATTGAAAAAGAATTTGGCTACAAATATTTTATATGTCGTAGTGCCATGTTTCTAGTTTCAAAAAAACCAAATGACTTGTGATTTTGATTTTTCTACAATTAGATATGGATTTTACACTATAGGCTCGCAAAGCTGAACCATCAAAACGGGTTACTGCTAAACAAGGTTCAAAGTTACCTGAGAAAATAGCAAGGGTACTTTGCTTAAAGTTTCTTTCGAGATATGAGGGAGGCTACGTCTATGGATTTGATAAAAAAAAAAAGCAACGTTGCAACTGAAGAGTTAAATACACTCGGATAACTTTTTTTTTTGCAGCGTCTAGAATTTTGTGCGATGAAATTCTTTGTGCATTGGACGGGATTATATAGGGATTCTTGTGAAAGATTTCTAATCCTCCCACAAGGCTTAATAAGGTGAATTTAGAAAATGAAAATCTGATTTGGTTGAGATATTCCATGTCCATTTTGAAGCCACACCAATATGGAAGGATGAACCAAAGAGATAAGGAAAGAAGAATATCTTCATTGACTTGGATAAAGGAAAGTTGATATTCTTTTTTATTTTCAAAATCCAACCAATCTTATTGTTTTTTTTTTTCACACCTTGCAAGGAAGATCAGACGAAAAAATAATGTTACTACTCAGTAGACCTTTCTATTTGAAATCAATATAGAGGGTTCATGTGGTTGTCGAGCAAGAATGTTTAAAAAATTGAGATCACTACAAGCAAAACATTTGTAGTGGCTTAGTTATAATACGACAAAAAGAAATAAATACTCTTGAAGTCTCAACAATGCATTTATGAAGACTTCAACTCTAGTCGTCAAATTCAGCAAGCCTACACGTAGAGAAGTCTCACAAAAATGAAAATGCATTCATGAAGACTTCAACATTCGTCGTCAAATTCGGCAAGCCTACACGTTGACAAGTCTCAAAAAAAAAAATACACACACACACTCACACACGTTCATGAATACTTCAGGTCTTGTCGCCAAACTTTGACAAGCCTACACGTCGACAAGTCTCGAAGTAAGGGGCATTTGTAGACACATAAATTGTATTGGATCAAATTCATACAAAATTTGAATTAAGTCCATGTTCATTTGGGTTGAATGATTAATTTGGGCTTTACAAATAAATAAGTCCATCTTATTAAATTCAAATTCAAGGTCCATTTCACCTTGAAGCCCAAACTCATGCCACGTGTCACGGTGACTAGGCATCCAAGACCAACAAGGTGACGCCACGTGTCCAAATGAGGTGGTAGTCCCAGTCAAATGCAAGAACCAATCACAATCCGCCAAGTGTCAAAATGACATCCTTTGGCCAATCACAAGCAACCTTATCCACCCCCTACAACTATAAATAGGGGATGGACATGACATTCTAAAGGGATCAAGAAAACTCTTCAACAAGCATTCCGCAATTGGAGGAAACTACACCATCAACTACATAGCTCTTCAAAGGAGTCATCAACAGAGTTCTTTCCGGAGATCGACTTGAAACGACGAAGCGCTTTTTGACGTTCCCGGAGATCGACAACATCTCAAGGAGGTCTACATCATCCAATATTTCAAGAAATACGCTACTGAAGGCCCTCGAATCTTGGAGAATCTTAGGAGAGAGAATCAAGAGAACAACAAAATTGTACTCACAACGATTCATTAATAAAAATAACATTTTTCTTTTATTTATTTTGCTTGCAGTCGATTTTCAGCACATAAGGAAATTTGTTGCGAACAGTACTGTCTTGAATGTAGGCTAGCTTAGTCACCTCTGATGACTTGAGCTTAGTTTTCCGAAGTGTTCTTGGAGAAGTATGTACCTCGCAGCTTGAGGGAGTGCTTGCAAGATGAGATTATAGATATATTATAGGGATACAATGTAGGTTTCTGAGTAAGAGACACGATTCCACGAGTTAGCCAGGCATGCAATTATTCTTATGTTGACTGAGCACGAACGAGTTTGTAGGTTCGTTAGGGGGGTGGATTTACCCCCTTCAATTGGCTACAAAGCAGATGGTAGCATTGGGTTGTTCATTTCTTCAGGTTTTAAGCCGTGCACATCATAAAGGGGATACATTGTAAGGCCTATGGAGGCATCAACAAGAGGCCCCACTATTTTAACGACCATTTCCAATCGTTATGGGTAGACTAATGGTGAAGGATTTGAGAAAACTTTTTTTGTGGTGACTTGAAAATTTTATGCTAGGCTAGTCTCTGACGGAATATGAGCAAGGTGAGGTCTAGGAAAATTATGAAAAGATTGGGGTGATGTCTAAGCTTGGGTTGTATTTTCTTTTAGCTAAGACGTTAAGGGATCTATAGAGCTTTTTTGAAAGTGAATCAAATAATGAATACATGTCAAAAAAACACTACCAATTTTTTCAAATTGCTTAATTACTTTTAGTTTCTTTACTTAATATCTTGTTAATTGTTTTCTTTGGTGGCAAGGCAGTGACTGTTAATTGTTTTCTTGTTAATTGTAATTAATTTCCTTGCTTAGTTTCTCTACAACGCATTGTCAATACATGTATTAATTTATTGCTTAATCTTGTTAGGGATAAGGGTCTGAAAAATACCTCAACTTTGGTCGAATTTGCTGTTGCGATACTAAACTTTCATGAGGACCTATTACCTCCCTAGACTATTTAATACCGTATTATAAACATAAATATTTGCCCACGTGAACATAAAAAATAATGCAAAATTATAAATAGTAATGTGTCCACGTGGGGACATATATACCTTTAAAATACACAATTAAATAGTTCATGAAGTAAAAAATATGGTATTAAATAGTCTAGGGAGGTAATAGGTCCTCATGAAAGTTTAGTATCGCAACAGCAAATTCGACCAAAGTTGGGGTATTTTTCAAACCCTTATCCCTATTTGTTATTTACTCTAATTTAAATTACTTAATTGCTTAATCTTATTCAATACAAATTACTAAATTGTTTATAGTTATTTGTTATTTACTTTATTGTTTTTAGTTATTGATATTTATTTAATTTTAATGGGTTTAGATAATTATTTATTTTTATGGGTATAATAAATATTAGCTCACTAAAATTTTTTGGAATTAAGAAATAAGGATTAGCTCACCGATGTATTGTAATCTCTACATAATTAAACTCTGTATAACTAATATATACATAACGAATACATGCATAACTAAACCCTGCATAACTAATATTTACATAAGTACTAAACCCTATATAACTCTAACCAGTAACCAAATGACTCCTTATTCTTCATCTTGGACAAGAAACCCTAGAGTATAAATTCTAAATTTGAATACCAAAACGTAAGATCTTCATCCTACACCTGAATATGGTTATAAACTTGGCATTTTAAAGCTATATATTAGAGAATGAAGAAATGACTTTAAGTCAAGTATTAATTGTCAAAGTAAATTGTTGGATTCATATGTGATGAAGGATGTTGTTATGTGTCTAAATATATTATAGTACCTTTTGTTGGATAGAAAAGGGCTTGTTGGGTGTTATACCACCACAAATTTAAGGTTGTGAAGTTTTATGGCCACTATATGTTCGACAAAATGTCGTAGTGATTTAACTCTTGAATTATTGATTTGGGTGTGACATAAATTATTTATATGGTATAGATTATAGTCATAATGACATTAAAAATTCTTGAGACTATTGTTAGCCTGAAAAGAGATTGAATAGGTAAAGTTACATCCCATCGTTGTTTCTTTATAGCATGACTTCCTATTTGAAGTTTTCCTCCACAAGTTTATGAACTCCATTGCTCATGTATCATTACGATCATATGTGATGCACTTTCATGATTATTTATTAAATGTTGGCATATTATTATGCATGTGTTCACCTTGTTTCCTTATCTACTTCATAATTCTTCTTAATAAGATTTCTAATATGATCATGAATTCAGTCCATTATTTCATCTTTTATGAGTTGACGAGGTCCTAAAAATAAAATGATATGAGTATCCATGTTATATATGCTTTATGCTTATACTTTTAATTTTTTGGTTATTATTGTTCATACTCTATCGAGCTTCATTGATCAACTTATATGATTTGTAGTCCCTATATTTGAGATGTCAATTGCTATGAGATTCCATGTTACCTTCTATATATGATTTGTAGTTTCTCTATTTGAGATATCCTATGTCATGTATGCTAAATGAATCACTTTCGAAGTATCACGATCATGAACGAATCATGTATAACGAGAATCAGATCAAATTTATCATTTGGATGTTAATACAATTTTAAAATATTGTATACCTAACGGCTAAGAATGGTAATGTAGTAAGATTGAATTTAAATTAAAACATAAAATATAATTAGATTAGTTTAACTAAATTAAAATATTAAGTTCATATTTAAGTGAAAACATAAAGTACATATATATATATATATATTTTTTTATAAAATATAATAAAAGAAGAAAAGAAAGAAAAAAAAGAAGAAGGAACAAATAACTAATCTAATCTAAGCACGTCCCTTGCCCCCATATCGCCGCTACCTCACAAACAAATACATGCACCATTTTAATATTTATAGAATAAATTTAAAACAATTTTTACAAATGATGTGATATAACTTTAAGGCATCATCTAAAAAAAATTCAGTTTTTTTAGTGTTATTTAAGTTTTTTCACTTTTTCAAAAAATCGGATAATGATTGTAACTTCCAAACAATTACTATTTACAATTTTTACTTTTATTTAGTGGATAATGAATTACAAATTTTGTGGACAACACTATATTATTTTCAAAATTGGTGGAGGAATACAAAGGTTCATTTGAAAAAGTCAAGCAAAACATTAACAGTACTTGCATGCTATCTATATGTTGTTTCCTTCTTTTGGTGGAATTTGCTGCATAATAGGGGGAATTTGAACTCATGACAACTACTCAAAAAATTATATCATTCTATTAATATACTCAAATCTTTTAAATAAATAGTTATCTATGGTAGATTTATAATTCAAATAGGCGAGTAGCAATAATTTTTGAAATGCATACATCTTCTGGTAAATATGCCCACTCAATATATGGTTAATGATAAGCAATGAAGAGTTAGAGTTACACAACAATGGAACGTACCACATTGCAAACATTTACTTATCTTATTTTTTATTGAATTGATTCTTCAAGATAAGAAGATAAAAAAATAATTTTTGAAAAGTTATTCTTTCATCTATTGCTTTCTCTGTTGGATTATATTAGGACTGATTTGCTTTCTTTTTTTTTGAAAGTTTGTTTCGTGAAAGTTATTCTTTAATACGTAGATTAGTTTATTGAGTTCCAACAATTGTCTTTGTCGAGTTTCAACAATTATCTTTAGATCCTTCGCTTAATTTATTATTTGGTATTTAAAGTATGCTTTATGAATATTACACTTTTAATAATATATTGTGTGTTCAGTTTTTAAAGTTGCAACAATCATTAGGATTTTGCAAGTTCTATGGCCAAAAAATAATAAAAGTACTCAATAAGATTTTAGAATGCTATTATTTCAAATACCCGTATATATTACTTTAAAAAAAAGTATATAAAACTATGCATTATATGTAAATTTTCTTAAAGATTTATGTGTAAAATATCCTTTATTAAAATAATGAAAGAATTTCACGCAACAAAACATTTAAAAATAATAATAACACTTTCATATAAAATATATTAATAATTTTAAGATTAAAACTCATCATTGGGTATTAAAGCAAAAAATTCTAATTTAATTATTTCTTAAAAATATTACTAGAAGATGTACGAAATAATAATTAAAAAAAAAAAGATTGTTTCTACTTCATGAGAACTCAATTCACAATTTTGAATTTGATATTTTAAGTTATAGATGACATAATATAAATGAAAAACTAATTAAAGTAAAATACATGCAAAATATGACAAAAATATTATTAATATTTTTAGAACAATCAAATAATTTCAAAATATTAATATGAAAGTATAAATATAATTTGTTTAGGAAGTAAAAATATATGACGTAACATAATATTAAAATTGTGTAGCAGACAAAATAAATGTGAAAATAATTTATTTTTTAAAATATTTCATTAATGAACTACTTAAAATTAACATGGCATATTTAAAATTAAAAGAATAAATGATATGGTTTAAAATTAAAAAATTTAAACTCTTGATTTAAATAAAACATTAATATAAAATTGAGTAACTAGCAAAATATTATCATATTTTCCCCTCAAATTAATTTTCTAAATTACAATTAGAATTTAAATAGGTAGCTTTAAAACTTCACATTATATTCCCGTTTATGCACAAGCTCTAAAGACTTATTAACCAAAAATGAATAAATAAAATAATTAAAACAAGATTTTGTAAAAATAAAAATAAATTGAAATTTATTCGCAAAACAGAATTTTTTTTGAAATATCATTTTCCAAAAAAAATAAATTAAAAATAATATAAATCCATATTTTGCCAATTAGTGTCGCATGTCATCATCAAAATAGTTATCGAATTTTCAGTTTGGATATTTGTTTTAAAAAATTATTTCCAAAAAAATATAATTTTAATCTGATAAATAATTATATAAAAATTGTCACATTAAATTGCCAAAAACAAAAATTGATAGTTATATATTATTAAGAATTTGCAGATTTCCTAAAAACATTAAAATTTATTAATTACAAAAATACTAAGAAATTATAAAACACACCTAGTCCTTAGTTTAACCTCTTTTTATTTTTTTTCAACTATTCTTATTAATCTTAATAACATTCTTTTTCAGTGATAAGATGATTTGCAACTATTCTTATTAATCTTAACATCAAATGAAGATATAACTAAAAAAATTTATATTGATAATAATTTGAAATTCAAATATATTGATCTCAATTTGTGGTGTAGTTATTATAATAATTATATAATAACAATAATGTGCACAAATCATTTTTCTGGTTGATAATATTCAAAAGTTATGCACATGATATTAAGCAAAAATATTATTATAATTAGTAATGATCATTTTAGAAAATTTTAAAATGGTTTTTATCAAGGCACTTGATAGTTTTAGAACAACGTACAAACAAACGAATAAAAAACTTATGAACAACAAAATTAACTATTTGATTAGAAAAATAAATTAAAACATGTCAGTATAAAAATAAATAAAAAATCAAACAATTTACGAAAAAAGAAGAAAAAGAAAACATTAATGAAGGAATAGTTAAAAATAAGTAGGTAAAAATATTTTTTTTAAAATAAGATAAAGATAAAAAAAAAAAAACTAACTTAAATCATCCCTAAAATTTCTCACCCACGTACTTAACTACCCCAATCTCTTCAAACTCAACTCTCTCTCTCTATATATATATATCACCTTAAAAGCATGAACTCCTAACTTAAATGTTAAATTACTATAATATCCCTAACTTAGGTTGTGAGTTTTTCGATGAGTTGTGACTTTTTCAAAGGGTTGTGATTTTTTGATGAGTGCTGACTTTTACAAAGAGTTGTGACTTTTCCAAAGATTTGTGACTTTTTCCAAGAGTTGTCACTTTTCGAAAGGGTTGTGACTTCTCAGAAAGGTCGTGACTTTTCAGATAAGACACAAAAAACACTTGTTCATACTACCCTTTGTTTACTTCAAATAGAAGGGTTTCCTCTCATTTTTCAACCACAATTTTTTTTTAATCTTCTACTCTTCTTCTTGCATTTTAATTTTTTTTGTGTGATTTATTGTCGTTGAGTGAGTTTGAAGTTTAGCAAAATATGAGGTACCACTATTCTGATGAAGTAAATTGTTCAATCCTAAGAGGGTATATTCCTTAATCTCGAGTACTTGAGGAAAATAATTCTGATGATATAATGTAACGACCTGATTCCGTCGTTAGGGAAAAACCAATGGAAAAAGAATTGGGGTCAGAAAACTTTTTGGTAGTAACTTGGAATTTCCTAACCTAGTCCAGATTTGGACGAAATTGGAGTTAGTAAACTATAGGAAAATCTGGTAACAATTGGGTGATTTAATTATGATTTTGATTACATGAATAGATAGCTAAGACATTAAGGAACCCGTACGACTTTACAAATTGAATGTGGGCGAGTAGAACTCCCAAAAATGATCTTAGCGTGAACGGGTCATTTTTGAATGTCAAGGGTTGAAGGTGTGTTGTGCAATGGGGGATTAGAATTCAAATTCTAGCATTCTGTCTCCATGCATGCTGTCGTAGCGGGATTGCTGCCGCTGTAGCGGGATGGGTCCCGCCGTAGCGAGACAGTCGCGACTTAAATAGGGTAAAACCCCCCAAAAACTTTATTCTCTGCAAAATTTTGTTCTTAAAGCTAAGAAACGATTCAGGGCTATTTCTTGAAGGTTTTCCACCTCTTCTAGCACTAAAGGTAATGATTTTACTCCCCTAATTCATTTTTCGATTCGTAGAACTTGGATTATTGACTAATTACTATTGGGGGAGGGTTTTGATCTGAAACTAATGGTGGAAAAAACCCTAAATTAGGAATTAGGATCTTGGGTTTGGTCTAGGGTTATTACATTTGTTATAATTCGGATAATTAAACCTTTGTTGATCCTTGCATATATTAATTATTTGTAGACCTAGAAGAAGCGAAAAGAATCCGAAAAAAGAAGATTCAAGTGCCTTAAGGGATTCAAGCTTGGATTCGAGTAGGTGATGGTTGTGATTTCATGTTGGTGTGATATATATTTGTAATTGCTTCATTATAATGCATGTATGTATGTGAATGTTGCATTATTGATCACCCTAATCGTAAATGAGGATAATTGAATAATTGTATGCCATGAATAACCTCTTGTTGTATGATCGTGAGAATATACATTATGATTGTGATTGTGAGTTGTTGAATGGATCGGGTGTTACGTTCGGACATACTAACTTGGATCGGTTGCCACGTTTCGGCATAAATATGGGATCGATTGCCATGTTTCGACATAAATATAGGATCGATTATCACGTTCCGACATAAATATGGGATCGATTGCCACGTTCTGGCATAAACATTGGATCAGGTACCACGAACCGGTATACTAATAGTTTGGGTTGGGTTCCATGAGAGGACCATTGAATTGGGTTCCGTGAGAGGACCATTGAATTGTGTTGTGTATCTACTTGTGTTGATTACGTTCATATCTAATGGTGATTGAGGTTGAAAGACTGTTTGTTGCTCTAAAATGATAACCAATGTGTATTATTGAGAATGCGGAATGCTACATTGATCCTAAAAAGATGACTAATATTGTATATGTTCGGTATATGCCTATGTTATAATGTTGTGGTTACTTGCATGTGCTTCACTTATTCGGATAACCGCGTAATCCTACCAGTACACTGTGGTTGTGTACTGATACTACACTTGATTGTTCTTTGTTGAGCACAGAGCGTCTTCAGGCGGCTATTGATAGACCTCAGCTAGGTGGCTATTGAGCGTGGCCGGATTTAAGGGTGATCCAGTTCTTCCAGGCTGCCGTGGATCTCTCTTATTTAAGTCCACTCTTTTCAGACTCAGACTATTTGTTAAATGTGTTTGTTTAGTTTCGGGGTTGTACCACTTGTTCTTAGACTTGTCGTTAGTAGAGTTTCGGTACAATGACTTTCAGGTTCTAGGGGTTGAATTTTCGCATTAGTTTGGTTAGTTAATTGTTTAAACCTTCGGAGTTTATGGGAACTCCATTTTTATTGTCATTTAAACCTACTTCCGTATCACTAAATGCATAGTTTTTTGTTAAGTTGTTTAGTCTTTATTGTAGTAAAGGTTCTCCCACCGGAGGGTTAGTGTGGGTGCCAATTATTGCTCCCCAATATACACGCAGTGTACGTGGTCGCGCAAGTAATATAGATTCTTAAAGAAACGAGTTATCGTTACTAAGGGACTTCTGATCAACTTATATTCACTTAATTTTACAACTAAAAGTAAAAAGTAACTTTTCAAGAGTTGATGATTTATTGTTTATCTACTAATAATTATGCACTAATTGAAAGTAACTAATTTTGAACGACTTTGATATAATTTTTCAAGCAAGTTAAATGCAATTCTAGGGCTACATCATATAAAGAATATCATGTATCATATTATTGGCTTAGAACTAATTTCTGTTGTCAAGTTATTGGTTTATAGGGTTGATGATATGATCCGGGTTATACGCCTCTCGTTGCTTACCCAGTTAGCTATCTAACTACATCGTTGAACGGGGATAAATAGACTAACTGGTGAACATTTATATTTCATCCTCTTTCGTAACCAAGCAAGGTGTTCGTCTGGGCGTCACTCCTGAACACTAATCACTTCAATTTAATGGGTGGACCGAGCTTTTTATATTTTCTGGTCTATTTAACCTCTCTTCTCTCCCTATTTTAAGATTAGACAACAGATTTATCTTATAGTGCACAAGCATAAAATACTAAAACAAGAATATAGAAGTAACTTGTATTGACAACCGAAAATTAATTCAACAACCTCAAATAATCAACAATCAATTCGTAGCTACAACCCCAGAACTAGGGCGTTTAACAACTCATGCTATTAGAAAACAAGAAAATACAATAGTTCATTTCCGGAAAATAGAAGAGTTAAAAGATTAAAACTTGAATTCTTGCTCTTGCACACTAAATCAAACGTTGCCCATCACAATGGAGCCCTAGGAGTCTATTTATAAGAGTTAGAAAAGTTGGAGTCAAATCCCACTACAATTAGGAATCCTATTTAATGATTTTTTTAGCTGGAAAAGTAGGCATTTCCTTGGCGTGTCGTGCCTGGCATCGCGCCATAGAGGCGCATGCATTTTTGAAGTCCTGGCGCGTCGCGCCCATCAGCGCGCCCCAAACATGCCCCAGTCCAGCATTCTTTGGTGCGTCGCGCCCAGCAGCGCCCCCCAAACATGCCCCAGCCCCAGTCTGGACGCCTCTCAGCGCGCCCAACACTGCTGATTTTTGCCTTAGTCATTTTCTTGCTCATTTTTTCTCTTTCTTTCTTCGCTCCAACTCCAATTTCATCGAAAGTTCGTGAAACATCTAATCATATGTGTGAGTACATAATCATCACAAGTTACACCAAAAATCAAGCTAACAATTAAAGATCATTCTTCAATTTAATCAATTCATGGGCAATATTGACAACTTAGGCATATAAATATGCCTAAGATCACCAATCACGATGGTCTGGGTCGTGACAAAGTTGGTATCAAAGCCCTAGATTCGTTGATCTCATTGTACCAAAACGAGTCTAGTAAAGTCTTGTGGAACGGCATGATGACGTCCGTACTTTTCTTTGAGAGGTTATAGGACTTAGGAAAAACTCACTTCTTTCTACTCCTTCGTGCTATGAGTTGAATCCAATTGGTATCTGGGTGATACAAATTGGTATCTTTCCTTCTTCACTCTATGGTCCGAACTAGAGAAACAAAAGTGGTAACACTATCACTAGTGAGAGAGGATGTGTATAGACTACCGACAATTGAATAGAGTCACCATTCAGAACATGTATCCATTGCCTCAAATAGATTATCTTTTTGACCAATTGCAAGGTGCATCCGTTTTCTCTAAGATTGATTTAAGGTCTAGTTACCATCAGTTAAAGGTTAAGGCGGTTAAGAATTGGGTTTGACCAAGTTCTATGATTGAAATTAGCAGTTTGTAGGGTTCGCTAGGTACTATTGTCGCTTGTGGTCTGAGTTGAGTCCAATTGGTATCTCTCGATTCCAATAGGTATCTCAACGAAGTGAACTAGACGTCGTAGTCTCAGCTAAAAGGACACAAGCAAGTTAATTGGAATTGAGAAGGTTTCAATTGGTATCTGGCCTTAGGGGACGTATAAGGCATAAATGATTAGTAATGGTCGTCTATGAAACGAACTAATTAAAGAATCTGGAGCTGTCTGCAAGTTGTAACTGCTTGAGTGTCATGAAACTTGTTGTGAAAAGAAAGTCATCACGAGATTAGGTGTAATGGTCTAGATAAAGTACGATGTGGTTCGTAAGCGAGAAATCTAGACGTGCATTGCGACCAACTGATAACCATGTGAGAGTCTGGGTGTATCTTGGGGATATGTGTGCAGTAGTGTTGAAACGATGTAAAAAGATTCTAAAGTGCGTACTTCATTGGGTTGACCGGGGGGTAGACTAGCTAAAAGGGTTTTCTTAAATGCCTAGTTATAGCCGGGAAATCTAGGGGAAATATAGAAAAAAAAAGGAACCCCAGAAATTGTTGGCAGGGGTTCTGTTTCCGTCAGGGCCGCTGGGGAGGGATTCTCCTCGCCATGGCAAGACTGCCTGTGCAGGATTTTTCCCGCCAGAGCAGGATAGGGCTAGACAGAACCTCAACCCTATCCCCCTTATTTTCCCCGAGTCACAATTATGGAGCTCAAATTGTACCCGAACTAACCCTCGCGACCTAATTCAGTGTTCAACAATCGAATATAAGTTATAAAGTATGTTAAAATTGTGGAGAACCTGGGCATATGAGAAGGAAATCAGTGAGGCCGTGGAGGCCAGGGAAATGGTAATGCGGGTAGAGGGGCAATGCAGCCAGGTAAGGAGGTTGCCCGTCAAGATGACAGGGCTCAGTTTTATGTTTTTTCGGGCAAGACCGAGTTTGAGGGTGTGATGCAGTGGTCACAAGTGATACTCTTGTCCGTGCCCGGATGACTACTGTTTTGTTTGATTCGGGTTTTACTTATTCGTATGTGTCAGTTCAATTACCTTGGGATTTGATGTGGTTTGTGATATACTTGATGCCCCCATCCATGTATCTACCCAGTTGAAGAGTGAGTCATAGTCACCCAGGTGTATCGTGTTGTCCTATTATGGTTATGGATTTTCAAATTTGGGTTGATTTGGTTATGCTGGATATGACTGACTTGATATAATCTTAAGTATGACTTGTTTGTCCCCCTATTATACTCGGCTTAATTGTAATACTAAGTCGGTAACTTTAGAGTTCCCCGGTAGGGAAAAATTAGAGTGGGAAGGGGTGTACAAGCCTAAGCTAGCAAAGATCATATCCTCCATTCGGGCTAGGAAACTGGTAGGGCAGGGTTGTTTGACTTATTTGGCTCATGTTTAGGATGATGAGGTTGAATCTCCCTCTATTGCGTCTGTTCCTGTGGTGTCTAAGTTTAAGGAAATGTTTCCTATAGATTTGTCTGGTATGCCTCCGGATAGAGATATAAATTTCTACATTTACTTGGAAACTAGCACTCGCCCCATTTCCATCCCTCCATATCGTATGACCCCAGCAGAATTAAGAGAGCGTAAGGCTCAAAACCAAGAGCTTCATGATAAATGTTTCATCCGTCCTAGTGCTTCCCCGTGGGGTGCTCCTGTAATGACAAGTTTATGGATAAAAAAAGTCCCATTGAGTATACTTGGGTGGAAGCAATTGAAGATGTTAGTAACAAAGTGCGTATAAAAATGAGGTTAGTCCTTTGAAATCGATGAGTGTGCCTGAGTTTGAGGTGTCGTGTTGATGAAAAGATTGACTTCGTAGTGATAGTTAGGGCTGACTAAGCATAATGGTAATAAGAGTTTGTGATGGGATAAAACTATATAATAAGATTGCGGTTAAGTGAACTTGGGTAATAATTATGACTTGCGAGTATCTAAGTTTGTGGTTTCCTAATATTTGGTGAGTAACGTGGTTGCATGAAAGGTTTTAAGAGATGGTCGGACACCACTCGAATAGAATATTAAAGAGCTAGAGTTATAATAAAGGAGATTATAGTGGAATGCATTACAACCTTTAGAGAGAGGCTAGATCAAGAATAATTTATTTGATTCCAAAGACTAAAAAGATATTTTTAGCGGGATAGATAATTTCGGTTCAGAGACGTGTGATTTCATTCGTCTTGATGTGGCTATGATAATAGTATCACAAGTCCGTCGGATTGGTTAAAAACTATTAGAGAGAACTTGAGAAATGAGTGTACAGACATTAGTTTGAGTGTGATGATAAGTTCTTTGTTTTTGTTATGAGTTAAGTAATGAGTACAATTGAATTGTTAACGAAAGGTATTGCAAGATTGATGGAAGGACGATCAATGATAAACGAAGATCCATGAATTCATAAAAATCTTCAAGGTATAAGCTAATGTTAATAGATAAGGGGATTATGTCTGAATTTACAATTCAGATATTTTTTTTCATTGTATGTCTACATTTGTGGTGATATATTTTGTCAAGGTATGAATTTGTAAGGCGGGAAATGACCAATTGTATCCGGTATTGAACATTTGAAAGGACTTACACTTGGGTTGAGTTATAAAGTTTATGACTATTGGTCGTTAAGTATCTAAGAAGGGTTTTCATTTAAAAAGTGATGGTTTAGAGTAAAGTAAGTGGTCGGAGTGTTCATGATGGTTGTTAGTATTGAGAGTGTGAACCTCAGTGAAATGACATAAAGAGTATGTGGAGTCAACTGAATGGAAATGACTGGTATCGACTCTTCAAAGGAAAACCTTTGGTGTTATTCAATACTTATTCTGTAAAATTCTTACGTGACCATCTATTTCTTTTTGTACACGGTGGTGAGTATGATTCACTAGCTATGCTCACTCGTGTTTTCACTTTTGTGGGTGGATCCCTACTGGTAGATCAGATGTACTGATCTTGCAATGTTCTCTTGGTTGAGTGGGATCATTGGGTCCACTTCTACTATTCTTAAGGGTAATCTACAAGCATAATTGGTAAATCTAGCATTCGATAGTGTGGTTAGAGGGTTTGCATGCTTGGACATATCCCTCGATGATTATCTGATGTCTAAAGATCAGTTTTTTATCACTTAAGCTTATGGAAATTTATATTGTGAGATAGAGATGTTGATAAGGACTATGATTGTTTAGGTATTATGAGTGTGTGTTGGTTGGTTTAGGTTCACTTCTAATTGTAGTAAGTATTGATTTAGAATCTTATCATGGTTATGTGTGAAAGGATTCGAGCTGATGTTGTGTCAAAGTCCTTGATAACATGTTGCAGACATGTGAACGATCAACTTTGGTGGTTATAGGGAATAAATTTGTTGTTAGTTAAGTGCACATACAACAATGATTATCACTCGAGTATTGTGATGACTTCATTGAGGCATTGTGTGGATGGGTGTGTAGGTATTCAATTGGTTGGTTTGAAGATGAAGATTATATCATAAAGTGAGACTCAATTGTGTTAGATGAGACCTTCTGCATGAAGAATAACCGGTTGAAATTCTTGATCTCGATGTCCGAAAGTTCAGGACATGCGAGACAAACATTCCCTATTGTTCAGTGATTCAAGTACTACTCTACCCTTACTTTAGCTAGTCTTCCCTAGATGATCACTCGGGGACGAGTGATGGGTAAATTGGTATCTATTGTAACGACTTGATTCCGTCGTTAGGGAAAAACTAATGGAGAAATAATTGGGATCAGAAAACCTTTTGGTAATAACTTGGAATTTCCTAACCTAGTCCAGATTTGGACGAAATCCGAGTCAGTAAAGTATAGGAAAATATGGTAACAATTGGGTGATTTAATTATAATTTTGATTACATGAATAGATATATAAGTCGTTAAGGAACCCGTACGACTTAACGGAATTGAATTCGGGCGAGTAGAACTCCCGAAAATGATCTTAGCGTGAACGGGTGATTTTTGAATGTCAAGGATTGAAGGTGTGTTATGAAATAGGGGCTTGGAATTCAAATTCTAGCATTCCGTTTCCGTACATGCCACTGTAATGGGATTGCTGCCGTTGTAGCGAGGCCGCTGTAGCAGGATGGGTCCCGCCGTGGCGGGACAGTCGCGACTTAAATAAGGTAAAACCCCCCAAAAATGTTATTTTCTGCAAAAGTTCGTTCTTGAGAGCTAAAAAATGACCCAGGGCTATTTCTTAAAGGTTTTCCACCTCTTCTAGCACTAAAGGTAAGGATTTTACTTCCCTAATCCGTTTTTCGATCCGTAGAACTTGGATTCTTGACTAATTACTATTGGGGGAGAGTTTTGATCTGAAACTAATGGTGGACAAAGCCCTAAATTGGGTATTAGGATCTTGGGTTTGGTCTAGGGTTATTGAGTTTGTTATAATCTGGATAATTAAACCTTTAATTATTGATTCTTGCGTATATTAATTATTTGTAGACCTAGAACAAGCGGAAATAATCCAGAAAGAGAAGATTCAAGTGCCTTAGGGGATTCAAGCTTGGATTTGAGGTAGGTGATGGTTGTGATTTCATGTTGGTGTGATATATGCTTGTAATTGCTTCATTATAATGTATGTATGTGAATGCTGCATTATTGATCACCCTAATCGTAAATGAGGATAATTGAATAATTGTATGTCATGAATCACCTCTTGTTGTATGATTGTGAGAATATACATTGTGATTGTGGGTTGTTGAATGGATCCGGTATTACGTTCGGACACACTAACTTGGATCGGTTGCCACGTTTCGGCATAAATAATTGATCAGTTGCCACATTCCGCCATAAATATAGGATCAGTTGCCACGTTCCGATATAAACATTGGATCAGGTACCACGAACCGGTATACTAACAGTTTAGGTTGGGTTTCATGAGAGGACCATTGAATTGAGTTCCGTGAGAGGACCATTGAATTGTGTTGTGTATCTACTTATGTTGATTAGGTTCATATCTAATAGTGATTGAGGTTGAAAGATTGTTTGTTGCTCTAAAATGATAATCAATGTGTATTATTGAGAACGTGGAATGCTACATTGATTCTGAAAAGATGACTAATATTGTATATGTTCGGTATATGCCTGTGTTATAATGTTGTGGTTACTTGCATGTGTTTCAGTTATTGGGATAGTCACATGATCCTACCAGTACATTGTGGTTGTGTACTGATACTGCACTTGTTTGTTCTTTGTTGAGTACAGAGTATCTTCAGGCGGCTCTTGATAGACCTTAACTAGGTGGCTATTGAGCGTGACCGGATTCAAGGGTGAGCCAGTTCTTCCAGGCTGCTGTGGTTCTCTCTTGTTTAAGTCTACTCTTTTTGGACTCAGACTATTTATTAAAGGTGTTTGTTTAGTTTTAGGGTTGTACCCCTTGTTCTTAGACTTATCGTTAGTAGAGTTTTGGTACAATGACTTTCAGGTTCTAGGGGTTGAATTTCCGTATTAGTTTGGCTTGTTAATTGTTTAAACATTTAGAGTTTATGGGGAATCCATTTTTATTGTCATTTAAACCTGCTTTCGTATCTTTAAATGCATAGTTTTTGGTTAAGTTGTTTAGTCTAGGTTGTAGTAATGGTTCTCCCACCGGAGGGTTAGTGCGAGTGTCAATCACGACGGCCTGGGTCATGACATATAATAATTATTTTTTGGCTTAGTATATACATTAGTATGTAATGTTCCAATATATAAAGTGAACATGATGTAGTCTTAATTCATTTGTTTTTGTATCTATGTGCTTCTGAATATCATTTTCAAAAATAATTAAAATTCTCAAGAGTTAGAGAATTGTCACGGATTTTTTTTATGCTCAAGACAAAAGAATGACTTTATTTATCAATGCTACTTATTTGATTTACATTATCAGGAAATTTGCTTCAAAATAGCTATTACTATATATACATTGCCCTTTTATTTTACTGAATTATTACTTCTTAATATTTAAGTATTTTTGACGAAGGAAGTCTATATGACTTGTAATAACACAATTGAAGTTTGTATTAGATTAATTTTTATTGTAGTCAAAATTCATTTGTTTTTGTCAAAAATTTCTCCTGTGATGTAGTTATATGCTTCTCAATATCTTTTTCTAAAATTAATAAACTTCTCAAGAGTTAGAGAATTGTCACATTTTGTCACGATCCATGGGTACCCCCTAGACGTAAAACTGTGTACTTGACATCGAAGGGCTCGCATATAAGCCTCATAGCATACATGAACATAAAAGCATAGGAAAATAGTGCGGAATTTAAAACTTTTCTTTACAATCGAAGTCTCCTATAAAATGAAAGAGAATCTATGACACTATGTCTCAAACCATCTAAGATACTTGGAATAAAACTCTTGAAATACAATCTTAGGGACACGGACAGTACAACTAAAGTCTAAAACATAAAAGAAAGACATAAAGGACATACGGTCAAGCCCTTGAATACAATGAGGACTCACCAATCTTCTTCTTCTTGATCTCCTATGAACCTAGCCATGAAGATGGAATCCAATATCTCCAAAGCCTACACTTATAGAAAATGTAAAATGATGGGGTTAGTACAAAAAGTACTAAATATGGAAGTCATGCATAAAAATCCTTAAAGTATGCATAAAAAGGACATTTCTTTTGAAATCATGTTATATGCCATTTTTGAACATCATCTTTGAAATAGTTGGAGAATGTAACTTGCAAGACAAACCATGCACATTTCATCATAACATAAAGAATATCATCATAATCACAAGCATATTATCCAACACCACATAATACATACACCAACCCTCACAAGACATAGCTCATGCATAGTCAAATACCAAGATTATCTCATCATCATAGAACTATCACATAAGCAACCTTAAGCTCTACTGGTGCAATGCATAGATAGGATCCCATAATTCAATCTACACTAAGTATCACTTCTAGACCACCATGATCATGCATAACATACCTTGACCCTATTCATAGCCAACACATATAGACAAAGAGCCATTCATGTTCATAATTTGTAATAAGTAAAGTCATTTATAACAACAACCCATATAATGCAAACATATATTCATATATCTTTAGAGCATAAGGAAACCACACCACAACCCTCTTATAAGTGTACTTGTGCAATATATAAGTGAAGTCCCATAGCCCCACTCACACTAAGTAAACCCATTAAGAAGTCATAAGCATAGTTCATGCTCGTATTCATGTTCATAATTCATAATAAAGCATGCATAACTCATAAATCATAATAATGTAATGGAACCACACCATGGAAACTCTCAAAGTCTACTTGTGCCATGTATGAGCAAAGTCCCATACCCTCACTCATACTAAGTAGATCTTCTTGAGTAGTCATTAGTCATAGTTCATGTATCATATTCATAGTTTATAAAAATAAGAGAAACACACCATGGCTACTCTCAAGGTCCACTTGTGCCATGTATGAATGACATCCCATACTACCACTCATACTAAGTATCCCTTTTAAGGAACCATAGCATAACTCATTTTCTTGTTCATGGGGGAATATAACCTTAACCGACATAGACCATGCGAGCGACATGAAATTCGGTGTCATATAACCCCACATCGAAAGTAGGTGTCCTACTTGCCTAAGGTAGAACTAAATATATAGCTATAATGTGGATCCACTAGCTAAAGACCTACGTGGGCACATCGTTACGAGATAAGGAGATTGCTTCTAGAAATCCGACCTATTGTATTGGCGGAGGAACTTCCATCTCATGAGAATAATTTAGATGACCCGACCTATTGTATTGGCGGAAGGGCATCTACCTCATTGACCATATCCACTCGGTGCTAAGCATAATTTCCCAAAATTACTTGTTTTAGTCTTGATTGGATTTACATGTTTAAATAGGTATTTTACCCTTCTTTCAACCCAACTCATAAAATAGCTCATAGATTCAATTAGGTGAGAATGGACTTTCAACCTTAGAATCATAATTAGTATATGAGAATAACTTTCACACCAAGATCATGTGTTCTCATGAGAATGGATTTTCAATCAACACAATAAGATCATCATGGTCATGTACATTTCATGCATAATAATGTATAAAAGTGCATATGAGAACTATACTTTCAATTTACACCATTGATACATCATAATCATACTTATGCATGGAGTGTGTATGTGTAATTGTCCTTGCTAGACACAAAAACAACATTATCATCATAGACATTTTTCTCTCAAAGTGTTCATAAGCATGTACATAATATCACAATCATGCATTATTCACATATATTGCATTCAAGGATCATAGACCATGTAAATCAATATATCTAACATTTATCATAATAGACATGTATATAATCATAACTCAAATAGTTCATTCAATGCATGTATAAGCTCATATACTCATATTGTAGGTCATGTGGGTAAAGTCCTTCCACAATAACACTTTATACAATTTAACATGCATAATAACTTTCTTCTTTAAAGCCTCAATATTCATAATTCATTCCCTTTAGCTTTTACCTTTAAAGCCTTATGAGTCATCTTCATATTATGAACATTACTCTCAAGCAACACCTCACATGGTCATCAGGTAAACCTAATTCTCAAGATAGACTAAGCACAAGCTTCATTCAAACTCAATTATAGTTATTTAGCATCAAGTAAACTAAATGTCAATACTACTCAGTCATGATTCATCATGTAAGACCTAATCAAGTTTATTCATGTCTACAAGATTCACTCATAAACAATTCATGTTTAGGTGATCTAATCTAATGCAATTCATCAAGAAGTTCATCAACTTTAGAAGGTCACATCTAAGCCTTCAATTTGCCTCTTTCATGACATAACCCTAGGCTATATCAATTTCACCCTAGAATCTGAGGTTAATCAAGAATACATGTAGAATTATACTAAAATCATAAAACTACATCATAATCAACCCACATCCAATCAATTGGATCAACTTGCAACAATATTCATAAAATAAAGAAAAATCATAGCTAGGATTAGGGAAAACTCATGGATTCTTTGGAATTCGAGTTAAAATCATTTAAAATCTGTAGTATCATCAATAACAAACATAATTCAACCTTTAAGAACAACTTTGAAAGGAATCCATGGGGTTGAGTTGAAACCCTAGCTTTATTGGAGATTCTAGAATTGAATTAAAAGCTTTTGAAAGGGCTCCTTGGGTGATAGCTTCCCAAGGATGAAAACTCCCATACCTTAGGTGTAGAATCCATCCAAATTCGTATTGAAAAGCTCCCATCTTGAAGCTCTAACTTGGTTTCTTCTGGGTTTTTCAATGGTGGTTCTAAAGAGAAGATTCTTAGAGGAGAAAGTAGTTGGGTTTGATTTGCGATCTTGGGTTATAATGAATTAATGACTTAGTTTAAGGTCTTATTAGATTATATAGGTGATTAATTAACTAACTAACCTACCCCTTAACCCTTAATTAATTACCTAATTAATTCCCAAACACCTAACTAAAACTAAAAATCTTAAAAATCGGCAGCATCCTGGCCCACCCATCCACAGACCGTGGCTGGGTCTACTGGCCGTCCTATGGTCTCGTGGTTTGCACTTGAGGCTTGTCTTGGCAGGCCTCAACAGGCCTTGACCTACCCCCAAGATCTACGGGGCGTGGTCTGGTCTACTGGCCGTGGTTGGCCATCCATGGTTCACCAAAATATTCCAGATTTAGGGATTGTTTTGGGGTCCTCCTAAAGCACCCCTTGGGTGGTCCATGGGGAGTCATACCCAGACGTTTAACCCCTAAAACCCTTACTCTAAGTACGAGAATCATTTTTACAAGTTTTAACCCTCATACGACACTCCAAAACTCTTACCAAATGCTCTAGAACCCACTAATTTACGGGGTGTTACATTATCCCCCATTTGGAAACATTTGTCCTCGAATGACACTTTAAACACTTTTTGGAATTAAAGACTCAAGACTAGCAGCCCAATCATGCATGAAACATCACAATAATGCACAACTCAAAACACACTATTCACAATGTGCACTTATTCAAATGAGAGAACGTCAACTCCAATTCAACATGATCAATTCAATACAATGAAGTATGAATTATATGTAGCAATCCATTTATGCATGAGATTCTCATAACTTGTCAATGTTCAAGGAGGAACTACCATCTCCTAGTCATAATATGCTCAACATACTTTCATGGAGCTCATGCACAATTTATTCTCAAAAAGCATTCCATTCAAGGAGGAATTTCTCAACTCCTTACTAAAACATGTTCATATATTCTTCTCATGAAGTACAATAGGCAACTCTTACTCAAGGCACCACAACATGAGGGAAACAATTCACATAAACTCATTTTCTTTCCAAAACACAAGTTTTCATGAACATGCATTATATAAAGAAGTCATGGCAACACATAAGCACATAACATAATGCGAGCTAGGCACACCATCCCCCCCCCCCGGGAGTGAGCCTACACAACTACTTCTAAACATCATTAATCACATAGTCATAGAAAGAATTACCTTTTCCAATTATAAGCAAGCCCAACACAACATTATGGAGCAAATGTGCCATTTCATCAAAACTTAACAAGGCATGTTCATCAAATAATCTCACGAAGTCAATTATGTCATCACCATACTAAATGCACAACAACATGAGGAACATGTAAATCATGAAAAATTATTTTATTCAAAATAAGAATCTTTCAAAAACATGCATAACATATGGAGATCATGGAAGTTTCTAAAACACTCATGACTCCTAAACATAAAACAAGCCCAAAAAGGAACTCTTGGTCTCAAGCTAGAATAGGAATAGAAGAAAAGGATGAGGATACCAGGACTCTCAATCAATGTTGCTACTCAAGCACATGATCCCCCCTTGGGAGTAAGCCCCTTTTTACTAAAACCTCAAGCACTACTCCTTTCTAACAAACTCAAGGATTACCAAGGCTCATTATAACCTTACCGGGCTCTAGAACTAATAGAGGTCTAATAACCATGCATCCAAACCCTCTCAAGGTTAACACCCTTACTAAAATACCACTCCTCAACATTTTTATGGAAGCACTTTCTTACTCTTCTATTTCTTGGCTTGCCGGTCTAAGATCCCAATAGGTATTTCTAAATTAGAGAGGTTCTCATCTAAGCATTTTTGCTCACAAGCAACCTTACAAACACCACTCAAAGTCTCATATGAGCCTACCAAATCGGGACTAAACCTTTCAAACACATTACACCTCTTAAGGTGAGAATTTTAAGCCAATCCAAATCATGAACATCTAGAATACTCAACGACTTTGCTATCTAAGTACATTTCTTGTAATTCTAAGGTCGGAGCAAGTTGTCACTCAACTTTTACATCTCTCACACAATGTGATTCTAACCATGAAGAATTTCACTTCTATCTCCTTTTAAATGAGTCTACTCACTCAACATCTCTAGGCATCACTTAAACACCACTATTCATCAAATATTCCAACATATCATAAAACTCACTATGGTTAAGTTGGGTGCTACCAACAATCACATAAAACCACAATTAAACCCATGTATACTAAGGGCAACATAAAATCTCATCATGTCCAACTTATTAAGTCATAAAATATAAGTACTACCGAAATTACTCCTACAAGGTCAACACCCTAGATATCTCATCTATAAACTCTAGAGGATCTTCCTCTATCTTTGACCCATAGAATTCTGAAATCTAATAAAGCATAAAACACATATCGGAACCCTTAAGATCCACTATCACTCAATCTTTGAGACTTAGGGGTATACATTCTCTCTTGGTTAAACCTTAGGGGAAACTTAGAAGAACTTTGTCCATGAAACTTGTGTCTCTTTCAATTCTACTAAGGTTGGATCAAGACAATTCTAGACCATTTCAACCCTTATCATCACCTTTGATGGGATCTACCAACCAATCATTTCTAGTATTACCTAAGCACCCTACTTCAAAATGATCATACTTAAGATCAATATTAAAAGACAACTAACTCTTTGAAGTTGGTCAACACGTACACTCTTCTAATTCTTTACCTTAACTAGGTGGTATATGCACCCTCAAAGTCAACCTTAAGACACAACATAATCCAAACTTATGGCATAGAATTCCCCCTTACCACTCTCGGATAGGCTCATTCAGGAACTAACAATTTGACTATACGAGTTCTATCATCAACTAAACATAACCTCACAATCACCTTGCTAAGTAGGCACACTATCTCCCCCTTGGGAGTAAGCCTACACAAATTCTTCTAACCAACCTTCATAACACAAAGGCAACTATGAAGCATTATTCACACTAAAGGCAAAGGCAACATCACAATCTATTACCTTAAATCTCATAAGTCACATAGCCAGAATTGGCATCACAACCAACCTTTCTCCCTCGCTTCTTGTAGCAAGAGCCCTTCAAGTGGTCATACCTAAAGACCATCGGATGAGGAATATGAGAAAGACCTTATTAAGTTAAGCTCTATGGCACGACTAAAGAATGAAGAAGTGAAATTTCCTAACATCCTATAGTCTCTCTTATTCATAAAATATGGCACGCTTCACATTTATGAACAAGACTCTACTAGATGTGGTTTGAGATATCCTAGAAACCATCCCAAAAATCTTATTCTCTGATACCACGTTTGTCACGACCCAAGGGTACCCCCTAGACGTAACACGGCGTACTTGACCCCACAGGGGGGTCACATACAAGTCTCATAGCATACATGAACATAAAAGCATAGGAAAATAGTGTGGAATCTAAAACTTTTCTTTACAATCGAAGTCTCTTATAAAATGAAAGAGAATCTATGACACTATGTCTCAATCCATCTATGATACTTGGAATAAAACTCTTGAAATACAATTTTAGGGACACGACCCTTACAACCAAAGTCTAAAACATAAAAGAAAGACATAAATGACATATGGTCAATCCCTCAAATACAATGAGAACTCACCAATCTTCTTCTTCTTGATCTCGTATGAACCCAGCCATGAGGATGGAATCCAATATCTCCCAGGTCTACACTTATAGAAAATGTAGAAAGATGGAGTTAGCACAAAAAGTACTAAGTATGGAAGCCATGCATAAAAATCCTTAAAACATGCATAAAAGGGACATTTCTTTTGAAATCATGTTATATGCCATTTTTGAACATCATCTTTGAAATAGTTGGAGAATGTAGCTTATAAGACAAATCATGCACATTTCATCATAACATAAAGGATATCATCATAATCACAAGCATACTCTCCAACACCACATAATACATATATCCACCCTCACAAAACATAACTCATGCACATAGTCAAATACCAACATTATCTCATCATCATAGACTATCACATAAGCAACCTTAAGCTCTACTTGTGCAATGCATATATAGGATCCCATAATCCTATTTACACTAAGTATCACTTCTAGACCACCATGATCATGCATAACATACCTTGACCCTATACATAGCCAACACATATAGACAAAGAGCCATTCATGTTCATAATTTGTAATAAGTAAAGTCATTCATAACAATAACCCATATCATGCATACATAGATTCAAATATCTTCATATCATAAGGAAACCACACCACAACCCCCTTATAAGTCAACTTGTGCAATGTATAAGTGAAGTCCCATAGCCCCACTCACACTAAGTAAACCCATTAAGAAGTCATAAGCATAGTTCATGCTCATATTCATGTTCATAATTCATAATAAAGCATGCATAACTCATAAATCATAATAATGTAATGGAACCACACCATGGAAACTCTCAAAGTCTACTTGTGTCATGTATGAGCGAAGTCCCATACCCTCACTCATACTAAGTAGATCTTCTTGAGTAGTCATTAGTCATAGTTCATGTATCATATTCATAGTTTATAAAAATAAGAGAAACACACCATGGCTACTCTCAAGGTCCATTTGTGCCATGTATGAATGGCATCCCATACTACCACTCATACTAAGTATCCCTTTTAAGGAACCATAACATAACTCACTTTCTTGTTCGTGGGGGGAATATAACCTTAACCGACATAGACCATGTGAGCGACATGGAATTTGGTGTCGTATAACCCCACACCGAAAGAAGGTGTCCTACTTGCCTAAGGTAGAACTAAATATATAGCTATAATGTGGATCCATTAGCTAAAGACCTAAGTGGGCACATAGTTACGAGATAAGGAGATTGCTTCTAGAAACCCGACCTATTGTATTGGCGGAGGAACTTCCATTTCATGAGAATAATTTAGATGACCCGACTTATTGTATTGGCGGAAGGGCATCTATTTCATTGACCATATCCATTTGGTGCTAAGCATAATTTCCCAAAATTACTTGTTTTAGTCTTGAATTGGATTTACATGTTTAAATGGGTATTTTACCCTTCGTTCAACCCAACTCATAAAATAGCTCATAGATTCATTTAGGTAAGAATGGACTTTCAACCTTAGAATCATAATTAGTATGTGAGAATAACTTTCACACAAGATCATGTGTTCTCATGAGAATGGACTTTCAATCAGCACAATAGGATCATCATGGTCATGTACATTTCATGCATAATAATGTGTAAAGGTGCATATGAGAACTATACTTTCAATTAACACCATTGTTACATCATAATCATATTTATGCATGGAGTGTGTGTGTAATTGTCCTTGCAATGACACAACAACATTATCATCATAGACAATTCCCTCTCAAAGTATTCATAAGCATGTACATAATATCACAATCATGCATCATTCACATATATTGCATTCAAGGATCATAGACCATGTAAATCAACATATCTAACATTTATCATAATAGACATGTATATAATCATAACTCAAATAGTTCATTCATTGCATTTATAAGCTCATACACTCATATTGTAGGTCATGCGGGTAAAGTCCTTCCATAATAGCACCTTATACAATTCAACATGCATAATAGCTTTCTTCTTTAAAGCCTCAATATTCATAGTTCATTCCCTTTAGATTTTAACTTTAAAGCCTTAGGAGTCATCTTCATATTATGAGTATTACTCTCAAGCAACACCTCACATGGTCATCGTGTAAACCTAATTCTCAAGGTAGACTAACCACATGCTTCATTCTTACTCAATTATAGTCATATAGCATCAAGTAAACTAAATCTCAATACTAATCAACCATGATTCATCATGTAAGACCTAATAAAGTTCATTCATGTCTACAAGATTCACTCATAAGCAATTCATGTTTAGGTGATTTAATCTAATGCAATTCATCAAGAAGTTCATCAATTATAGAAGGTCACATCTAAGCCCTCAATTTGCCTCTTTCATGACATAACCCTACGTTATATCAATTTCACCCTAGAATCTTTGGTTAATCAAGAATACATGTAGAATTATACTAAAATCATACAACTACATCATAATATCATAATCAACCCACATCCAATCAATTGGATCAACTTGCAACAACATTCATAATGTAAAGAAGAATCATAACTAGGATTGGGGAAAACTCGTGGATTCTTTGGAATTCGAGTTAAAGTCATTTAAAATCTGTAGTATCATCAATAACAAACATAATTCAACCTTTAAGAACAATTTTGAAAGAATCCATGGGGTTGAATTGAAACCCTAGCTTTATTGGAGATTTTAGAATTGAATTGAAAGCTTTTGAAAGGGCTCTTTGGGTGATAGCTTCCCAAGGATGAAAACTCCCATACCTTAGGTGTAGAATCCATCCAAATTCAAATTGAAAAGCTCCCATCTTGAAGCTCTAACTTGGTTTCTTCTGGGTTCTTCAATGGAGGTTCTAGAGAGAAGATTCTTGGAGGAGAAAGTAGTTGGGTTTGATTTGGGGTCTTGGGTTATAATGAATTAATGACTTAGTTTAGGGTCTTATTAGCTTATATAGGTGATTAATTAACTAACTAACCAACCTACCTTAACCCTTAATTAATTACCTAATTAATTCCCAAACACCTAACTAAAACTAAAAATCTTAAAAACCGGCAGCACCGTGGTTGGCCATCCGTGGTTCACCAAAATTTTCCAAATTTAAGGACTGTTTTAGGGTCCTCCTCAAGGACCCCTTGGTGGTCCTTGGGGAGTCGTACCCAGATGTTTAACCCCTAAAACCCCTATTCTAAGTACGGGAACCATTTTTATAAGTTTTAACCCTCATATGACACTCCAAAACTCTTACCAAAGGCTCTAGAACTCACTAGTTCAACTCACTAAATAACGGGGTGTTACAAATTTGTTTTTTGATGCGCAAGACAAAAAAATGACTTTATTTATCAATGCTACTTATGTGATTTAGATTGTGAGGAAGTTTGCTTCAAAATAGTTATTACTAGATAAACATTGCCTTTTTGTTTTACTAATTTACTATTTCTTAGTATTTCAATATTTTCGACGAAGGAAATTCCATATGACTTGTAATAACCCTGTTGAAGTTTGTATTAGTTTAATTTGTATTGTAGTCTAAATTCATTTGTTTTTGTTAACAAATTCTCTTGTGATGTAGATATATGTTTCTGAATATCTTTTTCCAAAATTATTAAACTTTTCAAGAGTTAGAGAATTGTCACGATTTGTTTTTTTGATGCTCAAGACAAAAGATGACTTTATTTATCAACGCTACTTATGTAATTTAGATTGTCAAGAAGTTTGTTTCAAATTAGTAGTTATTACTATGTAAATTGCCCTTTTGTTTTACTAATTTACTATTTCTTAATATTTCAGTATTTTCGACAAAGAAAAGTTTATATGACTTCTAATAACGTCAATTGAAGTTTGTATTAGTTTAATTTTATTATTTATTTAATAGCTAATTTTTATGAGATAAATATTTTCATTAATGCAAAACATGCTTGGTTGAATAAATTGAAAATTGTTTACAAGTATATGTGCTATATCTTTGTTGAGTGTAAGATAAACAAGTGATTATATATAATTTCAAACATAGAATATATTCTTTAATTCATAGAATATATTCTTTAATTTTAATTTTTAGTTTTTTTTGGTAAAAAAAAAAGAGAAGGAAACCTTTCTCAATTAACTATGGACAGTCATATATCTTTGATTTATGTACTCTGTCAATCGAGAAGCCAAATATAAGAGCCAACAAAAAGAACGTCATCTATTATATTATAACTTATAAAATAAAAAATTAATATACAAAAATAGTTCTAAAAAAATAAAATGTAATTGTTCTCCACATGTTCATATGACATGTAAACAGATTAAGTGGAATACACGTGCAAATCACATCTGGTTAGATGACAAGAAAAGTACACAATAAATATCGTCTATAAGGTAATATTACTGAGATACGACTAATTACATGATTGAACCTCATCAAATTGAAATAAATATATACATTATTGCATTTAACTAATAATTTTTTTCATTGACCATCTTCATAGGTTCGTGTGAATTAGAGATATATATGACGATCCACATTGAACATTCACAAAAAAATCTGCAATAATATTTTGTGCAAAACTTATTATTCAAATCTTCGCTTAAATTTTCTGAATTGATATTCACGTGCAACACACGTGACGAAAAACTAGTATATATATTAATTAATCTTCTACCTGTACGTTAGGAAACGCAGAAGTGTCATATATCCACATCATCAAGAAAATTAAATTTGAGTTTTTAAAAATTAAACTTTAAATATAAATTAGTATTTATTAAATAAAAAAAAATGTCATCAACAGAAATGTTTTTCGAATCATCATGTTTAAAAAAGAATAGATTGAAAACATTAGAATTCTGTATTTTACAAAATAATGTCACATGTCATCATCAAAATAATTTTCAAATTTTCAGTATTTTTTTTAAAGAAAATTATCTCCAAAAAAATTATAATTTTAATTTGATAAACAATTATGTAAAAATCACTCACATAAAACAAAACCTAATAGTTATATATTATTAATAATTTGCAGACTTTCTAAAAAAAAATTAATTTATTAATTAAAAAATACTAAGAATTACAAATCAACTATGTACGTAGTCTACTACTCTCATTTCTATCCCACTTCATGTAAACTTACTTATTAATTAATTTATAGATTTCTTAAACCTTCTAAACTAACCAATAAAAATAATAATTTTAACTTACCTTTTTTGTTATACAGAGATGAGATGATTTGTAACTATTTTTGTTAATCTCAACAACATTCCTTTTTAATGATAGATGATTTGTAACTATTCGTATTAATCTCAATGATATTCTTTTTTAGTGATAAGATGATTTGCAACTATTCTTATTAATCTTAACATCAGATGATTTTTTTAAAAAAAAATTATATTGATGATTAATTTTGAAATTAAAATATATTGATCTCAATTTGTGGTGTAGTTATTATTTCTCTAGCAACCTAACATATTGAGAAGATTTTCGTAAAATGGATGATCAGTTGCAAATTTTTATTTTCTTAATTTCTTATTTTTATCAACTTTTCTTATCTTTTCTAAATTTTCCTTTATCTTATAAAATATATCCACATGCATTTAAATCTAAAATAATAATTGGTAGTATTTTATTCAAATTTTGAATTAGAATTGATTTAAAATGAACTGTCATATATATTTTCACGTTATACTCATAATAGCATGTTGATGGTGCTTAAAACTTATAAACTTTATCTAATTGTTATTAAAAATAATATATTAATTATTTATATAAAATTAGTTTAGAAGTTTTTAATACTAAATTCTAAAATTATTTGTCATAATTAAGTTATAGGTATTTACTACATATAGAAAGGCTAAACAAATCAAAAAATCCATATAAAATAAAAGAAGAGGCTTATAGTAAATCAAAGGAGTGGAAGATGATCCATTCTTTTGCATCTTTCATTTTTTTTCTTTGCCTTGAAAATAATTTATTTTTATGTGGTATAATATTAATTTGATAAAAAAATTAAGTGGTATATATTAATTTGATTTTAGTATCTTTTATTTAATTGATCACTCAAATTAAGTATTTTGTACATTCTTATTTTATGAAATTGTATTAGATTAAATGAAAATCATCTTATTTTGCAGGATTTAACGAGAGATGAGTGTGCTAAAGAGGTCAGCATGCTTTATAGATTATATTTAAATTTTAGCTAAAATTAAAGAGAAATATATTAATACTAGATTTTAGATTGATCTATGAATTTATAATTTAATTAATTAGCACAAATATCAATTGAACACACTCCACATACGCTATTAATCTTCATTGTACTAGCAGAAGGAGAAGTTGTTAGAATAACGTTTAGTGTCTTTGAAGAACATACACTCATTACACATAAATTAGGGTAAACTTTTATTAGCATTAATTATATATAAAAAATTAAACATTATATATGACTATACGTGCACTTTTGTTACTCAATAATATAAGAGTAATTTTCACATACAATAGAAATGAAAATCATATTTGTTTGTTATAACTATAGTTTGCATAATTGCGCTCCATTGCAAATTTTGTGTTTGCTATGGAGCTTTTGATTTGTATAATTCACTAGATACATCCAATTTTATACAAATTGTTCAGTTTTGTATAAATTCATTTGTACATTGTAATTTGTATAATAAGATCTGTATTTGTATAATTATAAGTATATAAGACGAAAATATATGTATTTGTATTTATATATACACTTTTCTCTCGCTTTATACAAACACAAACACATTTTATACATTTGTATACCAAATGAGTAATTGAATACCGAAAATGATTAATTGTAAAACGAACCAGATGACAAAAAAAATGGGATGTTTGCTGCGAATTTCAATTAAAATAAACTATGACTATAACATTTAATTTGAATTAATAATTTGCTATTTCATATAATTTTTCCATAATAATTTGTATTAGTTATTTTTAAATTTAAAAATTATTATATTTTAAAATATTGCACGGATACGTATACTAGTTTCATAAATAAAATGGGGCTGAAATGCCAAACGCCTACATGTGTACACTCGCTACCTTTATGAGATCGGCTGAAATAAAAAATAAGGTCTGGGAACAAATGACGTCGTTTCGAAGACGTATTTGAGTTTTGAGCACCGAACAATTGAACGTTTTCCTTTTGGGAGCAGAGTTGAGAAAGAAGAAAACCTTCATAAATGTCGACAGTGTACGTTTTGGAACCGCCGACGAAGGGGAAAGTCGTACTTAACACGACGTATGGGCCAATAGATATAGAACTATGGCCAAAAGAAGCACCAAAAGCTGTAAGGAATTTTGTTCAATTGTGTCTCGAAGGTTACTATGATAATACCATTTTTCATCGTGTTATCAAATCTTTCCTTGCTCAAGGTGGTGACCCTACCGGCACCGGCACTGGTAACAAAAATAACCCTTTTTCAGTTATCAATTGGATTTGATTTTGTTTAAAGCTGATTTACTTTGAATTTCCTAATTTTTCTGTGTAGTTGGACTTTGAAAATGTTGAATATTTGATTTAATTCACGATCTTAGGGCTAACTGGAGTTTGGTTATGTAATTAGACTTCTCAAATAGTTAAAATTTGATGATAATTAGTAATTATTAGAAGGGCTAATTGGAGGCTAGGCTTCTTAGGAACTTGAAACTTTATTCATGCATTTCATTTATTTAGTGCGTGAACTGAAATCGTAAATGATATTTTGGTTAAAATTCCACATAAGCAAGGTAGGGGCCATTTGGTTTAGAGTCTAGGAATTAATAATGTAGCAATTAGTTAAACGAGAATTAGTGTCATGGTATTGTAATTTATGTATTGGTGATACTACAAGGTGGTTTTGTTTGCGTTAATGTGGGTGGTGAGGAGAGAGAGAAATATGAGAGCTTTTGAAGTTTCTCGCAGTTGAGGTGTAGTCTCTGTTCCCTTATTTTTTTGGAAACTAGTCTTCATTCCCTTATTTTCTTTTTTCATGTAATCAGAAAATTCCTTGTTGTATAGAGTATTGGATGGACTTTGTAGATTACCTTTTGGTATATTACTTGTATACAAACTAGTAGGGGAGGGATCTAAGGTTGCCTTTTGGGAGGAATTAACAGCATGTGTGGAGAGGTAGGAGATTCCTTGAATGTTGGGGGATTTTAGTATTGTAAGGTTTTCGGAGGAAAGGTTGGGTTGTTGGGTGATATCCATGGCTGTTTAGGAGTTTCCAGAGTTTATTGATAATCATTTTCTTATTGGTATACCTTTGTTAGGTTCCAATTTCACTTGGTCGAGTTGTAGGTTCAATTTCCACATCTCGGTTGGACAAATTCCTTGTGTCTACTTCTTGTGAGGACCCAAATGTGATCTAATCCCCTTTTTTGCGTTGGGCTTTGATCATTTTCCTATCTTACCTTGGTTTACCTCTAGGCGCAGTGAACAAGGATCTTGGTGTTTGGAATCCGGTTATTCAGAGGGTAGAGAAGAGGTATGGCAAAAAAGATATTTTTCCAAAGGAGGCGAGGAAGTGCTTAGTATAAGCCATTTATAGAGTATTCCTACATATTGCATGCCCTTGTTCATCGCTCCTACCTCCTACTATTGTTATAGGGAAGCTAGAAAAGGTTGCAAAGGAATTTTCTTTGGGATGTGGCGGACGGAGCAAAGAAGTTTTACTTAGTTCGATAGGAGATCATGACTTCTCGTAAACGGCATGGAAGGCTTTGGATTAAGGAATTGAAGGTATTTAACAAAAGCACTTTTGGGTAAATGGTTGTGGAGATTTGGGGTTGAGGGAGATGCTTTATGGAGAAAGGTGATAGTGGATAAATACGGAAGGGGATGGAGATCAAATAGGATCACCATGCCTTTCGGGTGTGGTGTGTGGAGGAATATTATGAAGGGGGAAGCCTTTTATGACGACATTGGTTTTAAGGTTGGGGTTGGGAGTTAGAGGGTGTTTGGATTGGTTTAAAAGTTGGTCAAACCTACTTTTAAGTCAATTTTTTACTTCTAGTAGTGTTTGACAAATATAAAAAATAACTTAAAATAAGTTACGAAGTGTTTGGCAAGGTAAAAAATGACTTAAAATAAGTCGGAAACCAAAAGTAGGTCTCCCCCTACTTTTTATTTTTTGACTTAAAAGTCATTTCAGTTTGACTTTTTATTTTTGACTTAAAAATTACTTTTTTTAAGTCAATCCAAATGGGCTCTTAGTTTTTGGGGGGCATAAGTGGTGTGGAAGTTTGGATGAATTTCCGATTTTGTATAAGGTATCTTGCCAAAGGGATAAGTTTGATCAACAATTTAGGGGGTCACAATAGGATGAGTATTTTGGGGCAGTGCAAGCAGTCGGCAAATCTGATGCTTTGAGTGTGAGTGGGGGAATAACAAAGTGTTCTCGTTAAGTCCTTTTATGAGAAACTCCTGGTTAGGGCGGAGGAGAGGTTTCCATATGGTTTGGTTTGGTTGCCTAAGGTATCGAGGAAGGTGAGTTTCTTCACATGGTTAGCTACTAGAAGGGTGATTTTGATGGTGAAGACTCTTAGAAAACGAATGGTTGTCGGCTTGAGCTGGTGTTTCCTTTGCAAATAGGAGATATACTCAGGTGGTATGGCATTTCTTGGGTAATGCCAAGATCTATGGAGTTGATGTTCAGCTAGAAGTGTAGAGCTAGAAGAAGGCAGTACATTACTCCTCTTGAGTTAATGTGGGTTGTTTGGAAAGAGAGGGAACTTTTGAAGGGGTGTAGATGAGCTTTGCTCAATTGAGAAGTAATCTTCGATCCTTTCTTTTGGTGCAACCACGTAGTTCCTGTTTATATAATCCAGTGTCTTTCAAAGAGAACCATATTTTGTAGGTTTATCCTTTTTTGTATAAGGCCATGTTGACCTTGTTATTATCAATGGATACTTTTACCTATAAATTGTCCTTTACTTGTATAGGGCCAGTTTGACTATGTTTATGAATGAAAATACTCTTAGTTGATAAAAAGAAGACCATTAAACCATCTCAAATATGCGTAAAATCGCAAAGTTATGTCTTTCAGGCTGAAAAATCTCTTCTCCCCATCTAATATCGGTAAACAAAGTTATACTTATTTCTAATTTTTATGTCCCAACAACAACAATAACAACAACATACCTAGTGAAATCCCACAAGTGAGGTCTTGGTAGAATATATGTAGACCTTACCACTACCTCATGGAGGTAGAGCAGTGTCGTGAAAAGCGGCAAAAAGCACGAAGCGAGGCGAGGCGCAAGCACTGCACTTTTATGCTCTGAAGCGAGGCGCTGTTAAAAATGCGAGCGCTTCAGTAGGCGAAGCGAGAAGCACACTTAAAGCAAAGGCGACAAAAAGCGGGCTAAAGCGCTGTTAGGTTTTTTTAAAACTTTTGTATAACACACTTGTCTGTTGCGACTCAAACATTTCCCTCTTCTTCTTCTTCTGTGACTCAAGCATCTCAACATTGTTGCAGCGACTCAAACGATAAGTTCCTCCTCTCTTTTCTTCTTCTTCTCTGGACTCTCTTTCAGTGACTACTTCTAGGGTTTTCTTTCCCCTATTATGCTCTGTTTTTTTTTACTTATTTGATTTTACTTTTTGCATTTGCTTAATATGTTATGATTATGAGGGTTATTGACTATCTTTTATTTACTTTTTAATTTAAGAATTGAAAATTTTGCGTAGTATGTTATTTCTATTGAGTTCTTGGTTATTTATATATGCATATTTAATATTTTTTTATTTTTATACTAAATAACGCTTTAGTAGAAAAAAGTGTGTGCTTTGCTTCATTATTCGGTGAAGCAAGCCCTTGTCACTTTTTTCCGCTTCTCGCTCTCCAAAATACTGAGGTAGAGAGGTTGTTTTTGAAAGACCATCGGCTCAGATGCAGCTATTCCAAATATAAAGAAGAAAATATAGCTCATCACAAGAAAATAATGTAAAGTCTACCAGAAGGGAGCAACAACAACAATAAAATAGTGCAATATTTGAAACACAATAAACAACCCACTAGGATAGATTATTCAAAATAATAATAAATGCTGATGGGGTCCAAACAAGAACTACACAAATACAATTAGAACACTGCCAAACACCAAACACCAAACACCCTAAGCAAGACCATCTACACTACCTACTAACCTTCTACCCTAATCGAAACACCAAAATGTGGGTGCATATTTTGGTCGGGGTTTCCATTTTTTTCTGGATGGGAAGGATATCATTGATATTAATATTATTTCTACTACATTTTATTCATTTGTAAAAAGTGGGAAAATCAGTACAAAAAAAGTAGACCACTACCTATAAACTGTTAGGGGTCGTTTGGTAGGAAAAAAAATAACACAGGGATTAGTAATGCAGGGATAAGTAGTGCTGGGATTAGTAATGCAGGGTATATTTTTTATCAAGTGTTTGGTTCATTGCTTTTGACCTCATCTTGTGTTTGGATTAAAACTCTACAAAAAGCTTCTTTCCAATTATACCCTTGCATTATTATGAGATTTTCTATTTTATGTAATCGATCAAGGTAGATAATTGCCGGGACTATTATTTTTTTATGACCTTCTAACTAGCTAGGAGAAACAATTTTCTTGTCATGTTTGCGATTTTCTCACTTGAATTATTTGAGGGTAAACAATTATTATCTTAATAAATTAATCACTTAAAAAATGTTAATTTTCAATTTAGAATAGATAGACCATCTACTTTAAAACCTAAAAGACGGTAAACAATAGTAAAACCGAATATATCATCTACATTTACACAAAAAAATTACAAGTTGTTGTTTTAATATGTATGCAATTTATAAATTGTTCAAAATACAAATAATTAGAAACCACATATAAATCAACAAATAATATATTAAATTAAGATCACAAACGTCATGTGGTGATATATTTGTCTTTTCAATTAGTAAATGTTAAAGAACTCACATTTTAAATATTGTATTGATATGTATTGCATTTATTTATTAACAAACAACTCTCTCTAAATAATAAAATTTGTAAGTTAATTTATTTCAATAAATTATCTAGTACAAATATAAAATATAAAATCAAGAAAATAAATAAAATGATTTGAGGGATATTTTTGTCTTTACATAGATAATCTCATGGTATTAAATCCAATGTATTACTAATACCACCAAATGTAAGGTATTAGTAATACATCCTATAATACCATGTAGGGTGTATAACTAATTCATGGATTAGTTATACTTAGGCCCAAAAATTCTACCAAACATAGTACTAATAATACCATACATAATACATGGACTATTTCTCCTAATACCTCCTACCAAACGACTCCTTATAGTCTCCGCTCTCCACAAGTTCATTTGTTTGCTGATGATATTCTTTTGTTTCCAGAAGATAGATGAAAAAATAGAGAAATGTTTTGGATTCAGGAAAAGTATTTCTCGATTCTTCCAAATACTTTTGGGTTGTGCTTCTCTTTAATAGTTGGTACTTCGAGGCTTGTCCAAACCCTTGTTTTGTCTTTCCTACACTCCAACTCAAGCTACTGGCATCCTGACATAAAATTCTCTTTTCTGTATCCAAGAGTGTGGTCTAGCGGGCAATAAAGTGGGTAAAAACCTTGAAGGTCAGAGTATAAATCCTAGCAATACTATGCGATTTCTGTTCATCTGCTTAAGCCTTTGTTATTAGAGTTACTCGGTACATGTACTATGTACTAGTAGAAGATAGTAGGTACCTGGTGAAATAGTCGAGTGCCCGCAAAGTGGTCCAGATACAACCGTTGTAAAAAAAAAATATAAACTTTTCTTAATCCTCTTTCAACCAATGTACTGCTTGATCTTAATCATATATAGAAATACACAAAGTTATCAATTTCAAAAAAAAGAAGAGAAAGGATTAAGCTCCAAGAATGGACACTTGGCTCATCTAAAGAGAAAAGATTAAGCTCCAAGAATGGACACTGTCCTCATTTAGCTAATGGCATTATTTCTGTTCTGTTCCTTGCGGTAATTGTCTAGATCTTTGATAAAATCTTCTTTCAGTGTGGAATGAAATGAAGAATGTGTTCTTCACTGAAAGCTCTCACTTATTGAGCTTATCATTAGTTTGGTTTCTTATATCTTCTTTTAGCATGCATCAGTAAAGGTGATTTCCATGAACTCATGCAGGTGGTGAAAGTATATATGGTGGTGTATTTCCTGACGAATTTCACTCCCGTTTAAGATTCAAACATAGGGGTTTGGTGGCATGTGCCGGTGCAGGCACACCAAATTCAAATGCAAGTCAATTCTTTATGACTTTGGATCGTTGTGACTTTCTCGACAAGAAGCATACAATCTTTGGAAAAGTAACCAACTCGTCTCCTTACAGCAAGCATACTACATCTTATCAAAACTTTAACTTATTTCAGTAAATTTAAAGCTTCATTCCCTTATTTGCAGGTAACTGGGGATTCAATATATAATCTTATTACATTGGGTGAAGTTGAAACCGGCAAGGATGATCGGCCTGTTGATCCTCCACCTAAGATACTATCTGTAGAGGTACCTCAATTTCTGTTTGTGCTCTCTTTCTCCGCCTGATGCTGAGGTTGTGTCTACTCTTAAATTACATATCTCATACTTGCCTCGAGGCACATCAGTTTATTGCTCATCTGTGGTATAACCAAAGTAGTAGCTAGATAGACTCTATGTTATTTAGGCATCATTAGTTTGCATTTAATGGGGGTTTGCATGTAATGATTCAGACCTAAGCCCATTAAGTGCATTTTGTTTTACTTAATAAATATCTCTTAATAGGTCCAAATACATCTGACCGAATTAGATCTGTGAAAGAGTCTTAATACCATTCAGATTTTAAAAGTACGCTTTTATTTTTCTCTCTCAAACTCACACTCTATTTTCTTTTTTTCTTTCTCAAGGCAACTTTTTTCTTCCTTTCTCTTGCAACTATCAATCAATCAGTCTAATATTTTTCTCTTGAACCAATAAATTATCAAATCCCGTTTGGGTATTCTCCATCTTTATTATGTATTTTTTTTTGAAAGAGGTAACTTTGTATATTACTACAACAGTACATAGGCTGTACTGAGCCATATTTACAATAAGATCATCAAATCCAGCTATCTGATCCTAAATTGAGTCTAGTACATTAATTAGGGAGATAGTGTCATTGGAGCATATTGTTTTCTATACTATCAAAACATCTAGAATTCCTCTCCTTCTATATTACCCACCAAATGCTAGCAGGGACAATGCTCTTAGACTGCATTCCAGCTTCTTCCCAACTCCGAATGGCTTCAGTGATCTTGCTTGGCATGAACCATGTCGTGCCCTTGAGCACCTTGAGCACAATGGAATCCCTCTCTTCATTAGGTTGTCTTGGGTCAGAACTGCTTCCTTGGCCAATAACCACACAAAACATGATACTTTGAGGGGCATTTTGGATTTCCAGATTCCTTTCCAAGGCCAGTTACTTGTCAACTGGGAGTTGTTCAACCAGTTATAAGCACAATTCACCTTGACAATACATGTTTTGTTGCCCTTCCACCATAAAGTACCCTGACCACCCTCCAATCCATTGAGTGGACCAATGGTGTCGTAAAAGTCAGGAACTCTCTGAATCTCCCAATCATTTAAGTGTCTTCTAAAATGAAGTTCCACCCTTGAGGAGACCAGTGATCAACTATGGACTTGTGCTGGTGTGACACTAAGGTACTAATATCTAGAAACAAATTTTCTAGCCTGCCAGCCTCATGCCATACATCCATCCATCCAGAAGTCAGTTCTTTCCCCATTTGCCACTTTGATCCTTGTATTTTTTTTAATTTTGAGATCATCCCACAAGGAGCTAATGGACCTCCATACACTTGCTCCATAGTGTAGTAACAGTTTTGGTCATCTAGTAATCTTCCCCTTCATACTATGCACTAATGACTTCCTTCCAGTAGGATTGATTTTCATTGCAAAACCTCCACAACCATTTCATTCTGAGAGCCTTGCTCTGATTTTTCAAGTTCTTAATACTCAATCCCCCTCGTCTCTTACCCACTGTTACAACATCCCATTTGACCAGGCTATAACTCTTTCTCATTACTTCCCTGCCACAAAAACTTTCTTCTGATTTGTCCAATCTGTCAATGACTATCTGTGGAATTGGAAACACTGACATCATATAAGTTGGGAGGGCATCAAGGACGGAATTTATCAAAGTAAGTCTCCCACCTCTGCACAGCTATTGCAATATCCACCTTGCTAACTTTTTTTTTTTTTTTTTTGATTTGCACCGGGTGTCCGAGTCTCTTTTAGCCCCGACTAATCCCGGGGGTGCACAGGCCCTCGGCAAGGAGTTTCCCGCAAGTGCACCACGGTTAATTCAGGTTTTACCCAGTCCGACGGCCCTCAGAAATTGTTTGCACCTAGTGGGTATCCACCTTGCTAACTTCATCTCACACTTTTCTATCACCTTGTTCCAGATCTCATAAGATTGAGAACTAGCTCCCAGAGGCATCCCTAAATATGTTGTTGGCAAAACACCTATTTCCCCACCCAATATTGCATTTAGATACTCCATGTTTTGCACTTCATTGATAGGGTACAAATAGCTTTTCCTCCTGTTGATGTGCAGACCTGAGAACCCCTCAAAAAAACACCAAAATCACCCTTAAAATCTTGAGTTGGCCTTCTTCAGCATCACATAGAAAAAGAGATGCAGATGAGTCACTTCCATACTGTTATCTCCATTTCTACCAACCTCAAAACCACTCAACCATCCCCTCAACTTTGCAGTTTTAATCATGCAATTCAGACCCTCAATAACAATTAAAAATAGAAAAGGAGATAGGGGGTCTCTTTGTCTGAGCCCCCTCTGTGCACTGAAGAATCCGACAGGGGATCCATTAATGAGGATTGAAAACCTCACTGTGGAGATGCATTGTTTGATCCACTGGATCCACTTCCTTCCAAAACGCATCCTCTCCAGAGTATTCAACAAGTATTCCCAATTTACATGATCATATGCCTTCTCCATGTCAAGCTTACACAAGATTCCTGGCTCCTTTTGTTTCTGTCTAGAGTCCACAGTCTCATTAGCAATTAATATCGCATCCATGATTTGTCTACCTTTGATGAAAGCCATTTGCTGAGAATCCACTAGTTTGGCGATGACCCCTTTCATTCTCTCTGTGAGAACTTTGGCGAACAATTTTGTAGATGCTTTCAATCAAGCTAATAGGCCTGAAGTCTTTCAATTCTTTGGCACCTTTCTTCTTAGGAATCAAGGTTATGAAGGTGGCATTCAAACTCTTTTCAAAAACTTCCTGATCATAGAAGTTTTGATTAGCTTTCATGACATCACCCTTCACCTCCCAACATTTAAGGAAGAATCTCATAGTGAAGCCATCGGGGCTTTACTGATTGCACCCATCTTCAAACAGTTTAGAACTTCACTTTCCTCAAATTTCTTTGTAAATGCATTTTTTCCTCCTCATTAAGTGTGGGACAACTGTTGCTCCTGAAAGCAGGTCTCCAACTGTTTGTTTCAGTGTACAGCTTCTGTAATACTTTACAATTTCCCCTTCTACTCTTGAAGGATCCTGAAACAGTTCCCCTTCTATTACCAATTGATCAATGTTATTGTATCTTTTGTGAGCATTGACCATTTTGTGGAAGAACTTGGTTTTCCTTTTCCCTTCTTTGAGCCATAGTGATCTGGATTTTTGCCTCCATGAGATTTCCTCATTTTTAGTAACTCCTCATACTCTAGTTAAGTTGAATTCTTGCTTGAGATCTCCCATACTGATAATCCTCTGCCCTTCATGATCTCATCAAACTTAGATAGTTTTTTAAGAAGAACTCTCATTTTAGATCCTAGATTCCCTTGTTCACTCATGCTCCAATCCTTAAGTTTGGTTTTTAGAGCCTTAAGTTTTGAAGCAAGAATAAAGTCAGGTCTCCCGGAGAAGTTAAAAGAATGCCACCAGCTACTGATTCTATCAGTGAACCCTTATGTGCCAAGCCACCAGTTTTCAAACTTAAAGTGGTTCTTCTTTTTGTTCCATACACCCCCTTGTAATGCTACAGGACTGTGGTCTGATATGAGTCTCTATAGAGCATTTTGCCTTGTGTTATTGAAGTTGTCATCCCACTCTTCAGATATCAAAATTCTATCAATTCTAGAGGCTGCCTCGAGATTGTCCCCCTTTGAACCACGTGTAATTGTTGTCTTCTAGCTGTAGGTTAACAATTTCAGGTCTTCAATAACATCTGAAAATTCCTTCATGCCTCTGGTTCTTCTCACACAATTTCTTGTCTCTGATATGAAGCTTACTACATTGAAATCACCACATACAACCCAAGGTCCTTCTATTATTCCCCTTATAACCCCCATTTCCTCCCAAACAGACCTTTCTATATAACAATTTGGGGCATACACCCTTGTGATACGGCAAGAGTAGTTATACAATTGAGACTCAAATTTACAAGTCAAAGTGTACAAACCAGTTTCCACAATGTCGCCTTTCCAGGCCCCATTGTCGCATAACTTTAAAATTCCCCCTCTGGTTCCACTAGCCTCCAAACTTGCATATTTGATCCATCTACCTCCCCGGATGTGTCCAACTTTTTCTTCCATATTCCCCTCTAATTTGTTTTCTTGCAAACAAATGATATCTGCATTCCACCCCTCCATCACACTATTAACCAATCTTCTTTTGTCCCTATCATTCAGTCCCTTACATTCAATGTGACTAACTTGAATTTCATCTGACATATAATTAGATTTCTCCCCTTACTCCTATTCCCACTATTTTTTAACTTAACATCAAAATTCACTAGGCTTTTCAATTCTTGGGAGCCTCGAAGTCTTGTTTTCTTGCACATTGTTTCTGGTTCCATTCTTCTTGCTTGTCTGGCACTGTCCACTTGTAATAGTAGTTCAAGGGTTTCTTCTGCATAACTCTGGAAATCAGCCCCCAGAACCTTCCCCAACTTGATTAAGTTTCGTAGTACCCATACTGATGTCTCCCTTTCTTTATTTCTGACCACTTCTTGTTGTCGAGTCTGTAGTGGTTCTGCCTCTTCTATCTCCCACTCCCCCACTTTAGTGATCGATCTTTGGTCTCCTATTTTTGAAGTTCTGATGTCCTCCACTTCTGTATCTGTCATGTTCATATCATTCTCTTCTATTTCAATCAAGTGGTGCAGTGATTCAATTATTGATTCTCCCACGATGTTTTCCATCTCCCTGTCCTCATGAATAATCTGATCTGCCCTATGCATGTGCGTATTTTTTGTTTCTTGACAGTGTCGCGGTTCAAGAAAATCAAGAGATATATTAGAGTTTTCATCTTCAGGGTCTTTTCCTAAAATATCATTGAAAATCACTTGGCTTGAGTAATCAGGCCCAAGTTTTCTGGAAACTCTTTTCCTTGTATTGGACTGCCGATGGAGGCCCAATATTCCCCCCTCATTTAAATGGGGCATGTGCCTCCACATGCTTCCCTTCTTTCTTCATTGCCAGCTGTGAGCCAGGATCCACCCACATATTCTCCAGCTGGGAAATCCCTTGAAATAAGAGATTGAGTACCCTTTTTGCAGACTTTGCAGCCTATGGACCTCTAGGTAAATGAGGGGATTGCACTTCTCTTGTTTTCTTCTCCAACTGCTCCAGGATCACCTTTCCCAACTTCGGCAGCACCTCAAATCTCACGTGACTCTCCGCCCTTATCGGGAAATGGTCAACAACCCCATACCTAGGGATAGAGACTTCTCTGGGTATGTTTCTTCCATCATTTTCTACCAAGATTCTCGCCCACATCATATGATTCTTCAGTTCTGTCTCCTCCTCTGTAGCTACCCATCCTCCACAAAGGTTTCCAATTTCTTGGAACATTTGACTTGACCAAAGATGGAGAGGGATACCAATGATTCTAACCCATGATTCCTTTGTCAGGCTGTTGTTGGGGGTGCAACCTACCAACGTAAACTACCATTCCAGGTTGAACCTTTGGTTCTTCCAATTCCACTGCCCTTGTAAGGTCTGTTCTGCCATGTTCCTGTTGGGAAATTCAAAGAGAAACTTTCCTCCATACATCTCATAAATGTTAACACTCCATAACAAGGATGACCATCGTCTGACCTCTGACAATGTAGGTTTCTCCTTATTTCTTTCCCCCTTCCAGATGTCCCACTAGACATCTCTTCAATAGCCCATTCTCATGACTTTACATTTGAGATAGTACTTCAATATTTTCTTCCAAGCTGTTTGTCTCTGCCTCTCTGATGAATTTTGACAGCCATTTACTATCCTTGACAGCTCTAGCGTAGGGGTAGGAAGCTTCAGTAACTCTTGGTGGACCTACCTTTTCCAAACTTTTGGGGCATTTAATGAAGCTTTCAATCTTCGGAGCTATGTCGTACCACCCTGCATTCATGGCAAGCTCAGGAATAACAAGGACAGACCTCCCCCCATTATTAATGGATGTGATACTCATAAATCTCCCATGTTCGTTGTATTTTCTGGTGCAAAAGTGTTCCTCCTCTCTTTCTGCAGTTTTCCATCTCCTAATTGACTTTCTCTGATCACTGGATGCTTCTCTGAGGGTGAAGCAAATCCATTCCATGATTTTGTTGCTCATGGAGGATCTTCTCATCATTTTCTGCTTCTTTCAACCCATTCATACCACACTGTTCCTTCATATCTCCATCTAATAATATCATATGATTTGAAGCCAACATTGAAATAAATCCTATTTTCGCCCATTGATAAGGACCAGAAATTAACGGACTGAATCCAAGAGAAATAAACTATCATGAAGGTAATAGTTCAAGGAAGAAGACAAGGACTGAAATTGGATTCCGGCCAGAATTATGTGAGCCAGTAGCTGAACAAATTAGCTACATTAGAGTGATTCTGGTTCTGGTTCTGTTTGAAGCTGTATCAGGGTTGAGAGTAAATTGGGGAAAAAGCAGTCTGTTTCCTGTTAATGAAGTCCAGCAGATTCAAAACTTGGCAAATATTTTGGGATGTAGAGTTGATCAAATGCCTACCACTTACTTGGGCATGCCTCTAGGTAGCAATCACAAGGCATTGGATATCCGGGATGGTATCCTGGAAAAGACTGAAAGGAAATTAACTAGGTGGAAAGCTCAGTATTTATCTTTAGGTGGAAGACTGATCTTAATAAATTCTGATCTAGATTCCTTACCCACCTATGTGATGTCTTTATTTCCAATCCCAGCAAAAGTTGTGGAAAAGTTAGATAGGCTAAGGAGGAACTTTCTGTGGCATGGAAATAAAGAAGGAAAAGGCTATTGTTTAGTAAACTAGAAAATTGTGCTTCTCAGTAAAGAAAGAGAGGTGGTCTGGGAATCAGAAATCTGAGGTTGCAAAATGAGAGTCTACTGATGAAGTGGCTGTGGAGATACACTGGTGAGGAAAGAGCTCTATGGAAGGAGGTCATAGTAGCGAAGTACGGTGAATTAAACCCCTGGTGTACAAAAAATGTTTCTGAACCTTATGGTTTGAGTGTGTGGAGAACAATCAGAACTCTTTGGCCACAGATAGAAGCAAATTTATATCTCAAAGTGGGGAATGGAAACTAAACGAAATTTTGGAAGGATGGATGGGTTAATCAAACCTCTCTAGGATCTTTTCCCAGATCTGTTCCTCATTTGTGAGAATCCTAAAGATAGAGTGTGTGATTGCTGGACAGAGCAGGGATGGAACATATCATTTAGGATAATGCTTAATGATTGGGAAATAGAGAGGGTGGCAGCTCTGCTGGGAACATTAGGTGGAATTTCCATTATCGCAACAGCTACAGACAGGGTCTTGTGGAAATTCAGCAGGGATGGGGTTTTCTCAGTCAAAAGTGCATATAACAGCGGACTACATGAGATGACTAGGGGAACACAATATCCTTGAAGGTACTTCTGGAAGAGTGCCATGCCCACCAAAGTGAAAGGTTTTACTTGGTTAGTGATTAGGAGAGTTTGACTTACTCAAGAAGTCTTACAAAAGAAAGGTAGACAACTAGTTCCCAGGTGTTTTCTTTGCAACATAACAGGGGAAACCAATAAGCACTATTTTTACATTGCAAGTTCACCACTCAGCTATGGAACCTTTTCCTCAACATTACAAGCACTAGCTGGACAATGCCAGAGCACACATCGGATCTTTTGAGTTGCTGGATTAGGAGGGGAGGAAGTAAAAGTCAAAAGCGATGGTGGAGATTAATACCATCATGTATATGGTGGTCAATATGGAAGGAAAGAAATGGGAGATGCTTTAAAGATAGGTCCAATTCCATACATAAAGCAAAATTGAATTGTATTGAAGTTTTACTTCTTTGGTGTAAACTACTTTGTATTGAAGATGTAGATCAGATTGTAGATATGATAGGAAACTTGTAATTGCTCTCTTTTGGAGGTGGCCAGCATACCCTTAATGCTGATGAATACAATTTACCAATTTCAAAACAAAAAAAAAAAAAGAGGATCCCCCCCCCGGAAGTAGGGAAGAGAGTTATCTCAGGGAAAGTGGTGCCTGAGAGCATAATGGAGTGTATTATCAATATAGGCTTCAGTTGCGAAATTAGGGTTTAAGAAGACCAACAAGATGTCCACAACTTAAGCCAAACAAATAGGAAACAAAACGCCCATATTCTGTGAGAAAATAAAGAGAAATAACAACATTCAAAGTAGATATTCTACCATCAGCAAGTACATTTCATTCTGATTCTTGTATTTACAAAATCCAACTGCCTCCTCTCTTTAAATTTGCTTTGAGAAATGATCAATGACTTTCTTATTTGAATTATATATATATCTATGATATTTAAATATAAATAAATAAATTATGCACATTCATATATTGAAAAACAATCTTAATCATATAGTGTTCAGACCTAGAGACAACATCTTAATCATTCAAATTCAAATGTCTTAATCTTAGTGAAAACAAATGAGGGCCTTAATGGTATTTGGAATCAGTTATTTTACTTATTTTTCATGTGGTTTACCCGACTATGTTGTGCACTTTCCACATCTGTTGCTAGTGCGCTTCTGATTTTCTCATGGGTTAACTAATTACATGTGTGTTGTGCTTGTATCAATATCCAAAATCATAAAGCCAACCTGAGGTCATTGGATTAGTGGTCAATATTGACATCATTTTCTGGATAAGATCTTTTGCTGCGAAGATATTGTGCAATTCAGGGTCTAAGAATAGATAGCTTGCTTTTACATATACCTTTCTTCTCCATTTCGTTTGGTAATGTAATGTTTGCTTTAGTTTCTTTGTCCAAATTTGAGTGAACTTGGACATACTACTCTAGGATCTTTATCAATTGATTATAACCTGGAAACAATCTAGGCCAAAAGAATCTTTTTAGACATTCAGAATATTTTTGTAGGAATTTCATTTCTGGGTTCTGAGAATGAAACACTTGGTTATTTCTGAGAATTGAGAAAGGGATTTAGAATTAAAGTATCTTTCTCCACTGTAAATTATGATGAAAAAATGTGGAATGAGCGGAGGGTGGAAGGGAAGTGCCTGAAATGTTTTACAGATATGCTTATAGAAATTATGGCATGGATCAGATGGGGTTGAAGTGTCCCATGAAGAGGATACATCTTTAAAGGAGAAAAATATGAAATGGGGGCATTCTGCTATTTGTTTGCAGCCAAGATGGCAATGATAATGGAACAGGAGGCCCGAAGCACATGAGGTGGTGGATGGGTCGAATGGGCGTTTCTAGACTCTAGAGGAACATAGGATGGTATTTTTATTTTATGAGCTTAAGGGTGATGTCCATTGTTGAGCAAACCAAAGCGACACGATCATTATTTTGTCATCTCAAAATGATCAGAAAAACTTTGAATGGGGCACTTTCTGGAATCTACAGACTGTAACTTCTTTACAAGATCTGTGGGATGAATTGTATGAAATGCGAGAAAGTGACAGCTTCTGTGGGTTATTATAGCTAATGTTGTTACCATTAGATTTGAAAGAAATAAGAAATAACAATAGAAATTTGGAGGAAATATCAAGTGATTTCTCCAGCTTCATTTCTAATTGTGACGTCGCTGATTTTTTTTTTTTGGGTGCAAAGTGTACATGAAGCAATAGGGAGCGGCCTCACACATCAATAGAATTTTGATTTCTAGCAATTGGAAAGAGCGATTCCTGACTCTATTCAATAGGCATTGTCAAAATCTATATTCAGATATTTGTCCTCTAATTGTAGATAGTGGGGGTAATTGGGGGCTATCCCAGAGAACATATGGTTACAACACATTGATTTTAAGGAGTTACTTATTCATGATAATGTTCTTTTTAAAAATAACAAAGTCCACCCCTATATATAAGGAAAATCTATCCCAAATAGCATGCGATTCAAATCCTACTTTCATGGAAATAATAAATACTAAAATCAAACTAGAAAACTTTAAACTAGAATCTTTAAAGGTGGAGGGAAGCAATGTCACTGATCCTACTGATATCAAGGAGGCCATCAAGAGTTACTATGAAAATTTGTACAAGGAGACAGAAGTTTGGAGGCCAGAATTACAATTGCAGGGGATTACTTGTATTAATGAGGATGAAAAGGAAGAGTTACAGAAACAAATTGAGGAGGAGGAGATTCTAGAATGCATTAAACTTTGTGCGATGGAGAAAGCTCCTAGGCCCGATGGTTTTCCCATGTCCTTCTATCTTATATTCTGGGAAGTAATGAAAGAAGACATCAAAGGTATGATACATGAGTTCTATAATAATCAGAGGACTGAGAGAAGTTTCAATGCAACTTTTGTGGCTCTCATCCCCAAGAAAGTAGGTGTTCTGAATTGAGGGACTTCAGACCTATAAGTCTAATCTCAGGCATATACAAAGTGTTAGCAAAGATACTAGCTGAGAGACTGAAAAAGGTGGTGGATAAGTTGGTCAACAAGCATCAGATGGCCTTCATTAAAGGGAGACAGATAATGGATGCTGCACTTATAGCTAGTGAATGTGTGGATTCAAGATTGAAAGGTGTTGAGCCTGGTGTAATGTGCAAATTGGACATTGAAAAGGCATATGATCATGTAAATTGGAAGTTCTTGCTGAACACCCTCAGATAAATAGGCTTTGGAGAAAAGTGGTTGGGTTGGATTCATTTTTGCATCAGCACTGTCCGTTTTTCTGTTCTGGTGAATGGTGAACCAGTGGGCTTCTTCCCTTCAGAAAGGGGACTTAGACAAGGTGACCCCTTATCCCCCTTTCTATTATCTTGGCAATGGAAGGTTTTGATAGCTTGATGAGAATAGCAATACAAAACAGATGGATCAAAGGTTTTCAGATACAGGGTAGCAGTGGACAAGTTAAAGAAATTTGTCATTTGCTAAATGCAGATGACACTATCATTTTTTGTGAACCTCGGGAGGACCAAATAAGATTCTTAAAAACAATCTTACTGTTTTTTGAAGCTTCCTCGGGTTTGAAAGTGAATTGGGGGAAAAGCAATTTATTTCCAATCAAGAAGGTGACAAACATTTTGAATCTGGCAAATATTTTGGGGTGCAAAGTGGAGAATATGCCAACAGTTTACTTAGGTATGCCTTTGGGAAATGAAGACAAGAGCATGCAAATTTGGGATGGCATTGTGGAGAAAACAGAAAGGAGATTAGCAAGATGGAAGGCTCAATATTTGTCTATGGGAGGCAGACACACTCTCATCAATTCAGTGCTAGACTCCCTTCCTACTTATGTCATGTCACTATTTCCATTACCCCCAAAGTTCTGAAAAAGCTGGACAAATTAAGGAGGGACTTCCTTTGGCATGGATGCAAAGAAATTAAAGGTTATAACCTAGTCAAATGGGAGATAACCTTGAAAAGCAAAGACAAAGGAGGTATGGGTATTAGAGATCTAAGGAAACAAAACAATAGTCTTTTGATGAAGTGGTTATGGAGGTATAATGAAGAGGGGCAAGCTTTATGGAAGGATGTCATCAGATCCAAGTATGGTGAGTACAATCCTTGGTGCAGTAATGTTAATGTTGATGCCTATAGGGTGGGGGTCTGGAGAACTATCAGAAACTTTTGGCAAAAACTTGAAGCTAATACATACATTGAAGTGGGAAATGGCAGGAGAACTAAGTTTTGGACAGATGCGTGGAACAAACAGATTCCTCTAAAAGAATCCTTTCCAGATCTGTTCTTACTATGTAGTAATCCTGATGCAAATATCAATGAATGTTGGACAGCACAAGGGTGGGATCTAATCTTCAGAAGGTTTTTGATGACTGGGAAGTGGAGAGAGTGGCCAAATTGCTAGAGCTATTAGAAAAATTCCCTGGCATCATCAATGCTCCTGATTCTTTGAGATGGAAACATAGTAAAGATGGGGCTTTCACGGTTAGCAGAGCATACAAAATGGAAAGTCCACAGCAACGCAACTCTAAGCAGAGTTTGTGGAGAAAGGTATGGAGAACCTTAGCACCAACTAAGATAAGGGCTTGCCTAACACATGAAGTGCTGAGGAGAAAAGGAAAGATTATAGTATCTTGGTGTTCATTATGCGGGAACGCAGCAGAGACCAACCAGCATCTATTCTTGCATTGCAACTTTACAACACAAATTTGGGCCATCTTCCTTAGTCTCACAAAAACAAACTGGACCATGCCCGAACATACTGCAGATTTGTTGAGTTGTTGGATAAGAAGAGGGGGGAGCAAGAGTCAAAAGGCATGGCGGAGGATAATTCCACATTGCATTTGGTGGACAGTATGGAAAGAAAGAAATAGTAGAAATTTTGAAGATAGGTCCAATTCCATTCAGAAGGTTAGATGGGATTGTATTGCATCCTTTTATTTTTGGTGTAAAGAGAAAGGTTTAGAGGTTACAGAACAAATTGTAGAATTATTAGGACCCTTGTATATATATATATATTTATTTTCTCTTCTTTTGTTCCCCTCTGTTTGCAAGTCACCAGCATCTCCTTAATGCTGAAGAATACACCATTACCATTTTCAAAAAAAAAAAAACAAATAGAAATTAATGTCACCCTTCTTCCCAAAACTACCTAACAAGAAAAGGAAAGGAAGTGTCAAAATTTGACACCAAAACTCAAGCCTAATGCAGCCCCTTCTTGGGTATCAATTGCACATCCATTTCAGCCTGTCTTTGGGCATGAATTCAGCCCCTATTCGCAGCCCACTTTGGCTGAAATTTTAACTCTTTTCTTGGGTCCCATGTGGGCCCCTTCTCTTGGTTTTCATGTTGGCCCAATTTTCCTCCCCTTGGACTTGAACCATGAAATATGTGTAGCACTTACCCCATTCTTCACCATAATTGTTGGGCTCATTTTTGAGCTCTTCTTCCCCAATAAGCATCTTATTGATTTCTCATTGAAGCCTGTCAACCTTAACGCAAGTAGGCCAGCATCGATGCTATCAATTATGGTCAGTATGTAACCAGAAGATGTGTATCTTTTTGAACTATTTTATTCTCCGTCTTTTGGTTGTCCTCTACATGCTCTTCTGTGAATTTCTCTTGTTCCCCATTACAGCATCAATGGCCTTCTTTGAATTTCTCTTGTTCGCTGCAGCTTTTTTGTCTTAATTAATCTTCTGTGAGAACTTTGTCCATTTCTCTACCTCTTTATTTATTATATTGTAAGACGTTATTTGATTAAAAAAGGGAAATGCCATATTAATGGTAAAATAAAATCATCTGACTATGCTTCCACTTCTTTTATTGTTCCTCTTTTTGTCACAATTTTTTATTCTTTAATCTCTGGGAATTCTCTCTGTTTTCTCAATTATATTTAGCTTAAGAGATGTATTTTTTTTGCAAATTTTGCTTTAACGTTCTTATGTTTTGTGGGCAGTTTTAGACTTGTAGATCTTCTTCTACTGCCACTGGATTAGGTAATAGTTTAATGTTTAATTGCTCAGCCTATTCTTTGAATCATTGGTAGGTATTATGGAACCCTTTTGAGGATATTGTCCCGAGAGCAAAGCCTGCAGAAGCTTTGCCTTCTGGAATTGCAACTGAGAAGAAAGATGCAAAACAGAAAGCTACCAAGTAAGATCTTTTTCCCGACTTCTAAGTTCTAACTGAAGCAGTTATCTTGAAAGTGAAATATCTTTTCATCAATATCTTATGTTTTTACCAAATCCTTTTCTGCTTCACTCAGAAAGTTGAACTTGCTTTCATTTGGAGAAGAAGCAGAAGAGGAGGAAAAAGAGCTTGTAACTGTGAGTTCAAGGATAAGAAGCAGTCACGATGTCTTGGATGATCCCCGTCTGCTGAAGGAAGGAAAACATGATCAATCTTTGGTAATGCCTATATTTTTTCTATGTTTGCCGTGATATTCCAATTCTGCATCTTCTCTAGCTACAAAAGTAGGCAAGGGCTCTACCCTTATAGTTGCAATGCAATTTTTTTTTTATGAGAGCCTTGGGTAAGGAACTTAAGTACATAAAGACGTGCAGTAGGTTATGTTTGTACCTCATTTTTTTTGCTGATACATTGTAAGCAATGGAAGCTCAATTCTAGTTTCATCAAAGCTTTAGCCAAGCAGAATTGAATTTTTCTGCATAGGATAAAAGAGGCAAAAAGGTAGGGGTATGGCCTGTGTACACCCCACCCTCCCCAGACCCCACTTGTGTGATTGGGTATGTTGTTGTTGTAGGATTAAAGAGGCACCTGATATATTACTAGTTTTTCCTTGCATCTGGGGTCCCTTGGCCTCCATGTAGAACATCCTTTTACTAGCTCATCACTTGTATTCTTTTTGTTTTTTTTGAGATTGGACAACTATTATTTTTGTAAGTTCAAATCATATGCTTTCCTTAAATAGAGTTCATTAAGAAGCACTAGGATTGCATCCTAGTGCCTCAAATATCTGCTCTAAAGCAGATGCTTAGTATAAATCCATCTAGGAAGCATTAAATAGCCCATTGTCACAATTTGATCCATGCCATTGTAAAGCTCTACTCAATAACCTATGGTTCTCTTTTCCCAACAGGAGAGGGGTAAACTTCATTGATCGTTGTGTAATAGCTTGAACTTAACAAGGATGATTGTATATTAGCCTACCTGTCATGGTTGTCACATTTGGTGTCTTATGTATTAGACTTTGGCTCACTACAATCCAACTCTCCAAAATTACTACAATGTTGCTCTAATATCATCACCTAACTTGTTATAGTCCCAAATCTATGTATAATGCTACTTTATGTTCTAAACATTTCCTCCAGATTTACCACAAATAGCTATGCTTGGATCCTTTCTCGTCTGTTCCTTGTAATATTTTTATTATTAAAATTGGATACTCTTTGTTCACAAAAAATTTTGGTAATAATTGTGGCTCCCATTCCATATTCAACCGCTATGTCGTATCCTATTTGAATCATTGCATGGAGGTGCAATCATCATTATTGTTGTGCTGATTACAGTTTTGTCCCCTATTTTGTTCCAAATGACTTCCCCTTCAACATCTCAAACCTTGGAGTTGTAAGATTATGTGTGTCACTCTCAGCATCATGGTCAGCATATTTGGATTTTGTTGTCATTGTCGTCTCCTGAATCAGTGTTACTTTTGGATTTTTTGTTAAGTAAGCTGTCATAAGCACCAGATTATTTTTGATGATGTGTTCATAGACTATATTATTTAGATGAGGTTAAGATTTCAAGTCATGGAAACAGTGTCCTGCAAAAATGCAAGCTAAGACTACTTCCAATAGATTCAATGTGGTTCGGCCGATTGTTATAATTTATATGTGGTTAAGGTTTCAAGTCATGGAAACAGTCTCTTATGCAAGGTAAGACTACATACAATAGACTCAATTTGGTTTGGTCTGTCTGAATCAGTGCATAGTGGGAGTATACTGCACCAGGCTACCTTTTTTCACTACTTATTATGTTTTAGAGTAAATAACACAGGAAAAACTACTTATGCAGGACTCATCTGAAGGAAAATCGACAAGGGATGTGCAGTTGACCATCAGAGAAGCTTTGGGATCAAAGAAGGAAGCATCTCGTAAAGAATCAGAAGCAGGTTTTCAGGAATCCCTTGACAACAGTGATGAAGATGAGGCTGGCTTTGATTCACGAATGCGTCAGCAGATACTAAAAAGGAGGAAAGAACTTGGCGATCCGCCACCCAAACAGAAGTTGCTCAGTGGTAAAAACATCTATCTAAATTCGAAGACTAAAACTACTACTGAAGCACTTTGCACAATGTGGTCTCGTTTTATTTGTTTTGTAAAAACTCGTTTGACCAAGCATTTTCTTCAATTATCTTGAAAATTCAAAGGCATTTTGTGGTGCTGCTAAGTATGCTTTCCTTGTGCGGACTGTTAGTTGACTTGTATGAAATAATGCAGTTAACTGAACTTATTTTATTAATTAAAGTAAATTTTACTGGTGATGGAGAAAGCTTCACTGTACAAGTGGTATTCCAAAAGGCAGAGACCCTAGACAAAACTATGGTGTTTTATGAATGCCACCAAATCTTGTATATAAATTAGAACCTTATGGCTGCACCAAAATGAAACTACAAATAATAGATTGTTTTTCAAATGTAACAAATCATGTTCTCTTTTCATGTGACCCACATGTGTGTTAGTAGAACTACATCCCACGTCATGCCTCTTTTTGCCATTCCTCCAAAGCCTAGCTGAACAATGCCTCTTTCATGGTGTCTGGTGTGTACATGTTAACTCCAAACCATCTCAAAGTTATCACAACAAAATCAAGTAGCTACCTGACAATGTTGAAGGAGATGATCCACATCTTCACCTGAGTTCTTGCACATGTAACACCAGTTGACATATGTGTTCTCTTAAATTTTAGCTGTTAAGATCACTTGAATTGCTACAAACCAAGTGTATGTTTTCCTCGGCGTCCTGGGAATTCAAACCAAAAGGTGTGCGTAGCCTGCCTTTTCCCTTATCAAAAGCTTGCTATGTTGTTTTCTCTAAGAACCTGCCATTTCTTCCCACCCCAACCTCCATGAATCCTTGTTTGTGATGCAATTCGACCAGACTTCTGTAAATTCTGATATCTGCCAATCTTGATGGGTCCTCCAAAGCCTCGGTCCCAGTGAAATCTCACTTTTTGGCTCTGGATCTGTTAAACTATCTCTCCATCTGGTATGAAACTTGGTTTATTTGGAAAAGTGGTCCTTACTGTATTATCCTCACACCAACTATGACCCCCAAAGCTGACTCTCTCCTGTCCTCTATTCTAAATGTGATGTTACTAGTAAACTCTTTCCACCACCACCACCCCCTCCTACAATAGTTCTCCACAACCAGCACAGAAAAGGGGTAGGAATGTTTTTGGTACTATATTTTTCTGCTATCATCTTCTTCTATAGAGCATGCTCCTCTCTCGAATTTACATAACCACTTTTAGTGCTCTGTTGAAGACATGTAGGTCTTTCAACCTGAGGCCTCCCAACCTCTATGGCATTGTAGCAGTCTCCCAACTAACCAAGTGAAAACTTCTCTGTCTTGTCCGTCGAATCTCATAGGAAGTTGCTTTGAAGTTTTTTCAGTTACACATTACACTGACCGGTGTCTGTAACAGGGACATGAAATATGTGAGGATGCGTGACATTGTGCTCTTAATCTACTTCCTTTCCCTCTTTTGACAAATATCTTTTCTGCCTTTTTGTGATTCTCTTCTTTAGTCTTTCTATCACCGGATTCTATGTTGCTTGGTCCTTGTTACATGCACCTAGGGGCAACTCCAGATTGGTGGTCAGAAGAGCTCTAACCTTGCAGATGAACACCTGTAGTAGATTCTCAATAATCCTCTCTTCATCCACTGGGATTTCTTTCCCATCCACAACTTACCACAGATCAGAATGTTTGCACCATGTAGATTGCGCAAATTTGTACATTTATAGGTCTGCAACTATTTCGTCCTTGCACATCATAGTTTTACATGTATAGTTGTATACAATTCATTTCCCACATGGATTCATTTAGTTAAGCTTTGTCAATTTTCTTTCATTTTGCACTTGTCAAAAAGAAATTTAATCATTTGGCATTTATCTTTGGTTTATTCAGAAAATGGGAATGCAAGAAATCGTTCACCATCTCCTTCAAGGTGCAGGTCTAATCTTATTTCTCTCCATGTTTTTTTTAACCTTCTTTTAACACATTGCTATATTACAATACACATCGAGTTTCATGAGCAACTGTTTTTGTCCAGTATTTATTCTAGGTGCTACCTGTTAAACTACATGAATATGCTTTTACTCTGTTCACTATCTTTCTTGTAAGTTATCAGTTTAAGTTGGTGTTTATATGTGGCCATTAAGACTTGAATGGACAGGAAATAGTTTATGTGGTGAGGACTCTTGGAACTGAATAAAACATATTATAAAGTGCTTGGTTTCCAATAGAGACACACAGGCCATGCAAAAAATATGTGAATTTTTCTTTCTTTACTTTTTTAAATTTGGTTGAAAAATTTGAGGTTGACTTAACAGTTGGAGTGGAAATTTCCACCATTACTGTTTTTCATTTTTTTTGCCTGATATGTAAAGGTTAACTCTACACTTAGGAGTACAACCTACTCCCTCCGTTTCAATTTGATTGTCCTGTTTTGACTTGGCATGAAGTTTAAGAAAGTAAAGAATACTTTTGAATCTTGTGGTCTAAAATTAAAGATATGTAGAATGTACCAAATTGTCCTTTATTCTTGTGGTCTTAAACACGCTATGTGAAAAGTAGAAATTAAAGAGTTGCCAAAAAAGGAAAGAGACATTCTTTTTTAAACGGACTTAAAAGGAAAGTAGGACAAATAAATAGAAATGGAGGGAGTAGTATACAATAAGCCCCAAAACTCTGAAAAGCCACCCATATCAACCCATGCAATTTAGGTTTTCAAGAACAAAACAGCCCCCGAAAACCCTAAACTTTCTTCATATTAATTCCTGACTCACTTTTTTTTTCTGAAACTGGTAAGGTTGTATTTTTCAACATTAAGAACATGCTAGCCACTTCTTTTTTTGAGATAACAAACTTATATTAAATTCAGAAAGGTTGTGAAGCCATAATTACAAAAGTGAACAAGACTAATCTAAACAAAAAATGTTGCTCTATAGAGACTCTAAAACTTGCATTAGAGCCTCAGTGTCGCCTATGTACCCCTGTTTACACCAAAAAATGAAAAATCACAATACAACTAAGTTTTATCTTCTGGATTCAGTTGCTATTTCCTTCAAAACATCATAGATTCCTTTCCCTCCGCATAGTCCACCATATACAGCCTGGGATCATACTCCATCTTCTCTTTTGTACCTTAGTGCCTCCCCTTCTGTTCCAGCTGGGAAGCATGTAAAGAGTAGTTGTTGGCACTGACCAGCTCAGACCAACAATAGCAAGGACGATGTCCCAAAGTTGTGTAGTCACTCTGCAGTGCAAAATGAGATGGCTGTTTGTTTCTGCATACTTCCCACATAAGTGGAAGATAGAGCAAAGTTGTATTCCCCTTCTCTGTAGCCTGTCCTAAGTCAAATAAGCTTGTTTGACTACTAGCCATACAAAACAAGTCACCTTGTATGGGTATGGGGTCTTAGTTTTCCAAATGTGCTTCCAAGGCCATAACAAGGTCAGATTGTTACTGAAAAAATGCCTGAGTTCTGTTCTCTCCATCCCAATCTGTCTTGAGTTTGAACAGTTCCAGTGATCTGATTGATGATTTTGAGGAACTCAGCAAATCTGTCAGCTGCCAGTCACTCAAAGCTCTCCTGTAAGGCTGTAACTTAGATTCCAACCCTGGTTACTCCAAACTTCACGATTGCTTGCCCTCTGTTACTGGTTTAGGATAAAGATATCAGGGTATGTGAGCTTGAGGGGGCCATTACACAGCTAGTTATGATCCCAAAAGGGAGTTTTTTCACCATTTCCAATTCTGATACTAATTTTGTTGCTGAATATTTGCCATAAATTCTTGATAGTCTTCTAGTTACTGACGCCATATGTACTGGTAACGTTTTTGGTCTTCGATGAACCCTACCTTTTATCACATTCTTCCTCAAGGAATGATATTCAGTAGTATTTTTCCATATAAGTGGCAGATAGAGCAAAGTTGTATTCCCCTTTTCTGTTGCCTGTCCTAAGTCAAATAAGCTTGCTTGCCTACTAGCCAAACAAAATATGTCACTTTGTATGGGTATGGGGTCTTAGTTTTCCAAATGTGCTTCCAAAGCCATAACAATCTCAGATTGTTACTAAAAAAGTGCCTGAGTTCTGTTCTCCATTCCAATCTGTCTTGAGTATGAACTGTTCCAGTGAACTGATTGATGATTTGAAGGAACGCAACAAATCTGTCAGCTCCCAGTCATTCAAAGCTCTCCTGTAACTTAGATTCCATTCCTAGTTGCTCCAAACTTTACCAGTGCTAGCCCTTTGTTGCTGGTTTAGGATAAAGATATCAGGGTACATGAGCTTGAGGGGGCCATTACCTAGTTAGTTATACTCCCAAAAGGGAGTTTTTTCACTATTTCCAATTCTGATGCTAATTTTGTTGCTGAATATTTGAGCTGTAAATTCCTGATAGTCTTCTAGTCACCGACTCCATATGAACTATTAATGTTTTTGGTCTTCGATGAACCCTCCTCTTCATATTTACCTTTAATACTGTTTGTTGGATAGCAGGTTATTGATGGTATTAAGTTGAGAAATAGGAAGCTATTGGAGCTTAAATATGAGAACTTTAGTAAATGGATTGGATGGTTGAGGAAAGTCCTCAGGTTTGATTGAAATGATGGATTACGTCTTTCCTATATTACATGTTGTATGCTAAGGGAAGCTCCCAGGGCATTGGCCTAGTGGTAAGAGCAAGATGTGATGTCTGGGTTAGGTCACACATCAGTGTTCGAACCCTTCCATAGACAAAAACCTTGTATTTAGATGGAGAAGGGTAGAGGGACAGACCTATTATCCACCAGGTTTCGACCCATGCATCATTGGCCCTCAGGGATTTCTCGGTTATCAAAAAACAGATTATATACCGAGGGAAAGCCTTGTTTGCTGGCATTTCCTTCTAAAAGGGTGGAAACTGCTTTTGTACAAAATAAAAATGAGGGTATGTCTTTTCTTTTTGGTAAATTTGTAAGCTCCCTTTAGGTGCCAATTAGTATAGACTACTTAGACAACTTGTGGAGAATTATAGTTTGGCATAGGTTCCTTCCAATTGGTATACCACTTGTATACTGGGATTCTTCTCACGAAATTTGTTCAGTTAATATTTCATGGGGAAAAAAAATCACTACATGCTCATTCCATAAGGCATACTGGGATCCCCTTTGCTGATACACTACTTTTCTTGAGTATTTTGTTGCTTGCTATGTGTCCAAGGATCCGTGGTTGAGATTGGCATATTGATAGCCATTAATGTCACACTAATAAAACTGTGGTTTGTATTCACTCTCGTGCCACATATTGAACTGTTTGATCTGCAGATTTATATTCTCTTTTGGTGCAGAAATGATTCATGGGAAAATCCTTTGTGTAATATTTTCTAACATAAACTATGTGCCTCTATCCCTTAGCATATTTAGAGGCTCATTAGTTGCAGCTCAGTGATCATAATTTGAATTTAGCAGGTCTGATGCTAAACATGATGATGACCAGCCAAAAGTGGATAAATTGTCTCTAAAGAGAAAAGGTATAGGCTCTGAAGCAAGAGCTGAACGTATGGCCAATGCAAATACAGACTTACAGTTGTTGTCTGGCCCTGAACGAGAAAGACAGCTGCTAAAGCAAAAGAAACGAGGACGAAAAGGACACGAAGAAGACGTATGCATCTATTTCTTGTTCTTTGGCTGTCCAGAAAGTACTGTTACAATTTTCTTTCTGGTCTCTGTTTTGAAATTTATTGATTGGGAACAAAACGAAAAATAATATAAAAGAGATAATGAAGTAAATAAAAAAAGGGTCTTTATCTGTAGGATGTAGACAATTGGAATGCACATGCAGGCTGACACACATAAAGAAGCATCATTTATTGAGCTTAAGACACTAGTATTGGTTAAGGTAGATGATATCCAGGGATTGGAAATACCCCCACCCTTACCAGCACAGACACTAAAAAACTTTCTTCCCTCTTGAACGGAAGAAGGAATTTTTGGAATAAAGTCCAGCTTCACTGAATGAGATGTGTGATTAGGGATCTGTTTTCATATACTCTCCATTCTACTTCATGACCAAAAAAGAATTTTGTGATTTGCCCGAAAGCTGACTCTTGCATTGAACCAATAGCCATTTCTTCCAGTTTTGTCCCTCTTGATACATGTGGCAATTAAGGTTTTTATTTTGCCATGGCACTATGGCCAAAATAAACTAAATGTTCTTTGATCTTCTGTTTTCTATGTTTTGACTTATTATATGTAGTGCTTTATTTTTAAGACTGGCATAGTTTACAGGGTTTGCGTTGGATTCTTTCCAATTGGCGTCCATCCATGGTCTCTGTTACAGGTGTTCTTGCATTTTTTAGATGTTATTTAAACATCTCAAGGGGAAAAAAATACTTGAAATCATGTTTCTATGTAAATTCTAATATGTTGGAATATGTTGAGTTTTCATGGTAATAATTAGAAGACATTAATTAGATTCATTCCGACTTAACTTTGGACTTGTGTGGAAAGGATATCTGTTCTTGCTGTTAGTTTTCTTTGTTCTAAGCAACTTTGCAGTTAACCATTATTTGTATGTCTGCTAGATGCTAGCAAAATTGGAGAAATTTAAGGCTGGACTGTCTGCTAAAGCCAATGAATCTGCTAATGCGGTCAAGGAGGAAGAATTATCTGATTGGGCAGCAGTTACATTAAAATTCACTCCTGAACCTGGAAAGGTATATAAAGTTTATATGTTGTTTCTGGTTAGAGTTACTTGGTCTTAAGACAGTTGGTACCTTATGGTGCAATTCCCCATTATTAAGCCCTNTGCTAAAGCCAATGAATCTGCTAACGCGGTCAAGGAGGAAGAATTATCTGATTGGGCAGCAGTTACATTAAAATTCACTCCTGAACCTGGAAAGGTATATAAAGTTTATATGTTGTTTCTGGTTAGAGTTACTTGGTCTTAAGGCGGTTGGTACCTTATGGTGCAATTCCCCATTAATAAGCCCTCTACATGCTTGCTTTTCTGGCGTTTCTTGGTTTTGAGAAGGGTGGGGGGGAGGGTCAGTGAGAATTTAATAGGAATCAAACTTTTTCACTTAAAATATAAAATGTTAATCACAGAAACCTTCATGCTTATTATGTTCTTTGTTCCTTTTTAAATTATTGGTTCTATCGGCAGGACAAAATGTCTCGTAGTGAGGACCCCAATGATTACGTGGTACACGATCCTTTGTTGGAGAAAGGGAAAGAGAAGTTCAATAAAATGATGGCAAAGCAAAAGCGACGAGAAAGAGAATGGGCTGGCAAATCTCTTACTTGAGCTGATCTTCCAGCTGAAGAAACTATGGAATTGCTATTTGTGAAGTTATTCGGCATTCATATTGAAAGAGGCAATGATGTTGGTTCCTCTCTTTGTGAAGCAAAGAGCTTTGTACTGGGCCAAACTAGTTTGCTGAAAGTATGGCATTTTGATTATCAATATCCTCTTCCCAAAGAAGTTACAGAAGTGCCAAATCAAAATGTTCTTCTGGTGTTGTTACTTTGCCTGTCCTGTGATATTTTTCTTTTATTTAAAATGGACAGGAAATGTTGTACCAATATGCTTTTGGTTTCAATGGAATGTGGAAATGAATACTTAACAATGTAAATATTTATTGTTCCCATTAAAAGAGGTCCGAGTCTGTTCACATGGACTACAAATATGGCTTCAGTATGTTCTGTGACACGAGTTAGCAGCACTGACTTATCCATTCGTCGTTTGATTTCACAAAGAGATTATCCATTTATTTTAATGATAGTTAAGCATTAAAATAGTAATCACGAGAATATAAGAACAACTAATATTGATAAATAAACTTCGTCAATTTGAACGTCTACTAAACAATCATGCTATGGCTGTAAACCCAGAACAATGGTGGTTAGCCGTTTACGCTCTGATTAAAACTACAATATAATGTGTTAAGGAGAGACCTATTACAATTCTATCAGCCTTTAATGTACTTGCTTATATATATGGACAACATTCTTTTAATTGCAATATAATTGTTATAGCTAGGTACTCTACATCACTTGATCATCTTACTTACTATATACTATGTCACAAATTACTTGTCCATTTATTAAATTAAGCTATAATTAATTTTAAAAAATTCTCATTTTATCCCTACAATTAAATACTCTTTGGAAGCTTGAAAAAATTTAGAAGTTTTAAGTTTTTTCTTCTTTTTTTTTCCAAAAGTTCATCAATTACTTTGTATGTATCTATTCATATGCCCTATGAATAATATTAAACATATTTTTCATAAGTTATCTAAATAACCATCAATATCAATAAAGGATAAATTAGTAAAATAGATCATTTTATTTATAATTTCTTAAAATCATGTAAAATGAAAAGTGATCAACTAATATAAGCGCGGATGGAATATTGTTTAAGCCTTAACCGTCTCGGGCTCGAATCTTTCTAATTACGGAATCGTCTGTGTTAAGAAGTGTTTTATCTTTAATGTAAGACTTTTCGGATTGATACCAAATTTAATCTTGCTCCAAAAGTAAACCATCATATGTGAAATCAAAAAAACAAAAAAAAAATTGCTCTATCCTTCTTATTTATATGATGACATAAAAAACTACTCCATCCTTCTTATTTATATGACATACTAGTTTTACAGCACGTGTGTTGCACGTGTGTATCGTATATATAGTATATGATGTTGTAAAATAGAATTATTATTATTGAATTAAAGTTTTTTATTTAATAATTATAATTGAACGAACATAGGACAAGTGTTTTTAAACTATTAATATATATTGTCATAAAGTTACTTGTATTTTGAGATCAAAATGACCAGATATCATTAAAACATTTCAAAATATATTCAAAGTTTAAATATGGGAGAAAGTGACATTTCTTTAATAATATTATTTCTTACTTCACTCAATTTTGTAAACAAATCTAACCAACAAAAAAGAAAAAAATATCCATTCAAAAAATATCACCAATAGTCTTTCCTCTTGAGGTTATGAACATAAATGATGTACACCATTTAAGTACAAATTTTGTTGTTTGATTCAATAAGAAGCAAATTTTGTTGTTTGATTCAATAAGAAGCTTATGGAGAAAAAAAAACTTTTAAAGTTTATAATTTAAAATATATCATGACTTTATTTTGTATTACTATAATATGATGTTATTAGATGTTACAAAAATAAAAAGATAATGGTGTCGCTTTCATTTGTAGAAAAGAGTAGCACATATGATTGATTACTTTAGCAAAAATGTCTTAGAATAAATTTAATCAGCCCTAGGGCCCATGACTTATATACCTAAAGTAGGTAGCATGACATAAATTTAGCGCAATTATGAGCTAACTAAAATTTTAGTCCAGCATGAGATTGGTCGGTTTCACACAAAATCATCTCTTACAAAACTTCCAAAACTCAAATCCTCTCGATTAAATTACTTTCCTATTTAATCCGTTTAAATAAAATAATTTTCCATTTCTTGTTGTAAGTTTTAAATTTCAACTTTTCACATAGACATTTTACTACATATAATACATTTTTAATTTAAAATCACATGAATAAAATTTTTTTAAAAAAATTGATGTCAGACTCCAATATAAATACTATTCCACGAAAAACAAAATGATCTTGTATTCAGTTTCCATTTTAAGAGTGTGAAAACATTATGGATTTAGGCCAACCCCACTTTGACCCCAAAAGCAATTAGACAAGTGACCGTAAACCACCTTTGGCAAAATTTGGTCTCTTCACACACATGTTAGTTTTTGGGTGAGTAGAAACATTCAAATCATATTATTGGTACTGTATTATATAGAATGCGTGACAAATGCTACATCTTTGTTTGACTAATCATATTTTTCTTTTATTAATATTAAAATAAACTCAATTTAGGAAGACAAATTGGCATTGTAGAAATCCTAGACTAGAATATAATTAATATTGAGTATTGACGTTAAGAAACTGTAATATAGCTGTGACCGCGTAACAACAGCAAGCCCAAAACTGTCGTTCGTTGACATTCATGCCCACTTCACATGCATACTTGTCAACTTCTTACTTCTTCTGCCACCCAATTATAGACTATATCAAGGTAAATCTAGAATTTTTAGAATATAAAAGGATCACTAAAATAAAAAAGGAAAAATATGTATTGAGTGATAACTAATCCTTAGTGTTTTAGGTAAATAATTCAATATATATACAATTAATTTTGTGCACCATTGAGCCTTCTTGTAACACGATGTCAACAAATTTATTATAGCAAAAAAAAAAATTAAAAAATAATAGATATATAATATCTAGTTTTACGGAGAAATCATGAGTTGACGTAGTTATACATAAATTTGCTATAAACCGATATACTACACTACACATGTTAGAAATACTTGTAGACATTGAAAATTTGTGGGACTCTTCAAGACGTGTTCAATTCTAGTTGGAACTCTACAAAGAAGTATTCGATTTTAGTTAGAATTCTTGGAGACTACTCTAACCATAAACCCTAGCGTGTGTCTATATAAAGGTTATTATATTCTCTTAAAGAGGCATTTCGAATATTCTGCAAATTCATGAAATATTCATAGACAGATCAAAATCAATTATCCTAGTTTGAGAAATACGCCATTAATGACCCTCGAATCATAGATAAATCTTATGAGAGAAGAATCAAGGGAAGAACAGAACTGTACCTAAATATTTATTAATAAAGTTATATTTCTTCATATTTTATTTGTGATTGCAATTTATTTTTTGTCACTTTAAAATTATTGCAAACAATACTCTTTCGTGTCAGACTTCTTTTCTCCAAAATGCATGGGGTCTGGGCAGAATTAAGATTTATATTGACGAGTTATATTTAATTGGTTGAGACCTAGTGATCAACAAAGTGGTTGAGAGTCGTGAGGCGTCTTAGGTTTGAATTCCAGAAGAGACAAAAAACACTAGATGATTATTCACATATGTCCTAGCCTATTGATAGACTGAGTTAACTATCCTTGATGGGAGGTGACAGATATCCCATAAAATTAATTAAGGTGACCTGAACACTACGATAATAAAAAAATTATTGATCCATGACACTTTTGAAATAGTGCATTTAATATTTGGCATTTCTTGAAAAAGGGTCATCCCATTGGTTAACAATTTTACATCAATGATGGTTATATGATGTGGATCCAATGTTAGCAAATGTATGTAAGTTCCATCACCCCAACAATTTCCATGTATATCACATTTTGGTTTACACTTTGTTTGTCAAGATTGATGTCGCACGCAATTGACAAAATTATCAAGATAGATAGGGCCTTGCCCTTCTCAAATGATTTTAATTATTTATGTCTCTACATAAATTGATCAAATATACTACTTCAATGCAACTCTACATATATAATGAAGTTCTTAAACAAAGATTTAATGATTGCATATCTAGGTGCTAAATGTACTAACATGGCATTGATATAACTGTTTCAATTTTAATTAGAGCTTTGATTCGAGTTCTGAATATAAAAAAAATTATGTTGGAAGTGTCACTCCATAAATAACTGCGCTATCTGAATTAAATCGAGCTCAAACTTAAATACCAAATTCCAAATAAAAAATCAAAATAAATATTTTGGGGCTAGATGTCAAAAATAAGAAGAAAATCTTGTTCCCTAAATTAGTAGAGTATTAGTTGTATAAAAAACGAAACTGAGTCTGATCAGATTCTTTATTAATGGGGCCTACTATAATCTTCAATAATTAAAGAAACAAATCAGCAAGTTCATTCAATAATTTACTTCTTTTGCTAACCAGAAAAAAAAAAAGGAAAATAATAAATGTTCTATGAAAAGAACCAAGGGACTTCTAACAAAACTAATACTCTTTCTAAAAAAAATGTCATGTTACACTTTTCTTCGAGAGTCAACTTGATTAATTTTTAAAACTAAAATTGATTACATTAATTTAATATTTTAAAATACAAAAAAAAAAATATTTAAAAACTATATTATAAATTGCAAAGATTTCATATCAATAAAATGAAAAAAATAGAATACTAGTGAAAATTTATATTGCATTTAAAGGTAACTTACACAAACAACTCCAAGAAGTCAAAAGTTGAACAAAAGAAATGTAACGTTCCTCTTGTGAATGGTTTGGCAAGAATGTTTTTATTCATTTATTTATTTTTATTAAAGTAGGAAAATTGAGAAAAAGAAAAGTGATTTGTCAAGCTCGTTAACATGTTGAGAACCATTCAAAGATCAATTGGAAAACAATGTAAAAGAAAAAAATGTATTCACAATATTAACTTTTTTTTTTAACAATAGTAATTCAATAATGTTATTTCCTGTCTATTTCCCTTTTATTCAATCTTTAAACCTTAATGTTGTATTGCTACAAATTATTTAAAAAGGAATATCATAACAATTACACCCCCAAAAAGTTATAAATGAAGATGAAGAACCAGCAACAAAAATTAAAATTTTGAATATTAAGTGATTTTTTCTTTTTATATAAACAAATGCATAACACACTGAATATTTTATTTTTATATTTTTACTTGTCTACTATTAAAAAAATAATTTTTATTTTTACTTATCACTTTTTAAATAGAAAAGAAGATGATTAATTTTTTCATATTTTTTTAGCATTAATTACTTATTTTCTGATTATTTTTCAAGACCTAATACCAAATAAAAAAAATTTCAATTAATAGAAGTAAGGTGGTCAAATAATCATATGAATCATTATTTTTTAAAAAAATATGTCAGATACAAATATAATACTTAAAAATGAACGAATGAAGTAACTAGTAAACTATTAAATTAGTATTAGATCCTATAGCAAACTGGTCAAGATATCCACGGTATTACATTAATTTAATAAAAAAAAAGAATAAATTCAAATAAAATAACTCAAGACAAGAGAGGGATCGAAGGGTAAACATTAAACAATGTGAAAGCAAGAAACTTTATAAAATAATTAAATAAAATAACTTAATAATAATTTATAAAATTGGGATAGTAAACACTTTCACCTCTAACTTTAACTCTAAATTATGGGTTCGAAATCTACCCTTTCCGTCTTATATTAATTGATCATCCTTTAAAAAAAGTTGTCTTGGATTAATTGTCCACCTTACTAAATCAATAAAACACTAATTAAATTTTTCATATCTTATTTTAAAAGTGTTAGACATTTATTTGTGAAATTTCCAATAAATGAGGTAAATTAGTAAAATTATCTTCTTATTTATAATTTCTTTTAAAAAAAAGACCAATTAATATGAAATCGAGAAGTAAAATATACTACCTTCATTCACTTTTAATTGTCATAATTTCCTTTTCTAGAGTCAAATGATAATAACTTTGACTAACATTTTACGATATATTTTTTCATCATATTGATATGAAAAAAATGGAATTTATAATACTTTTCAACATTTTTTGTTTAAAATATTAAATTAATGTAATATAATTTAATTTTAATTAAAGTTAAATTAGTCAAATTAACTTTTAAAAATGTAACATGACAATTAAAAGTTAAAAAAAAAAAAAAAAACATGTTTGTCAAAAGATTTGTATCTTGTAAAAAGGAAAAAAAAAAAAAAAACATCTCAAGCATGTTATTTTCAAGTCCCAAGTCACCGTCTTTATCACCTACCTCTTATCTTTTTTGGCCTCAAAGCCAAAATCCGTTTTCTTGCCTCCTCGAAACTTCCTTCAAATCCAAATCCAAAGCCGCGTTCACACACGTTTTTCTTCATTAATTAATAATTCTTTGTACACATATATATCCCATTTTTCAACATCCATTTATCCCAAAGTCTCTATGCGTTCACACCATATTTTCTCAAACTCTTTACTTTTACCCCATATATGAACCACCTTCTTTCCCAGAAAATTCTAAATATCTTCCTCTCAAATCATGAATCATAACAGTGTACCCAATAAACGCCGTAGAAGAAGGAAAGAAACCCCAACTAATAGTACTACTGGCGGAGCTGAAAATAATGATGATTTTGGGTCGGAAAATCAAGGGGCTGTGAAAACAAAGGAGTTGAAACAGATATTAACATCTTTGTTGTTACTTGAAGAACAAGAAAAGTCTGAACAAGAGGAATTTGCAAAGGAAGAAGAAGAGAACAAACACTTATTTGAAGCGAATCATAAGAAAACAACTAAGGTGATGTGGGATTATTATTCAAATGTTCAACAGCATCATTCTGACTTAGAACAGTTAGATGGTGTTCGAAAACGGAAAGGGAGAGGAAATTCTGCTGCTGTTACTGCTACTGCTTCTGCTACTTGTGCCCTTGCAGAGGAAGAAGTCGTTTCGAGTAATAAATCTAGTGAAAAAGGTGCGCCTCATAGGCGATTGTGGGTGAAGAATAGATCAAAAGCTTGGTGGGATCTATGTAACAGTCCTGATTTCCCTGAAGAGGAGTTTAAGAAAGCGTTTCGAATGGGGAAAGATACGTTTGAATTGATATGTAATGAATTGAGTTCTGTGGTTGCGAAAGAGAATACTATGCTAAGAGATGCTGTACCTGTGAAGCAGCGTGTTGCTGTTTGTATATGGAGATTGGCTACTGGAGAGCCTTTGAGATTGGTTTCGAAGAGATTTGGATTGGGGATTTCGACTTGCCATAAGCTTGTGCTAGAGGTTTGTACTGCAATTAGGACTGTGTTGATGCCTAAGTATCTTCAATGGCCTGATGAAAAGAAAATGAAGGATATAAAGGATGAGTATGAGGATATGTCAGGGATCACTAATGTTGTGGGATCAATGTATACAACTCATATACCTATAATTGCTCCCAAAATTAGTGTTGCAGCTTATTTTAATAAGAGGCATACAGAGAGGAATCAGAAGACATCGTATTCGATTACAGTCCAAGGTGTGGTTGATCCAAGAGGGGTGTTTACTGATGTGTGTATCGGTTGGCCTGGTTCCATGCCTGATGATCAGGTACTGGAGAAATCCGCGCTTTTCCAGAGGGCGAATACAGGGTTACTGAACAATGTTTGGATTGTTGGGAGTTCTGGATACCCTTTAATGGATTGGATTTTAGTGCCTTATACACAGCAGCAGCTGACTTGGACTCAACATGCTTTCAATGAGAAGATTGGTGAGGTTCAACGGGTCGCCAAGGAGGCGTTTGTGAGATTGAAAAGGAGATGGTCTTGTTTGCAGAAAAGAACAGAAGTGAAACTTCAAGATTTGCCAGTGGTGCTAGGGGCGTGCTGCGTGTTGCATAATATTTGCCAGATGAGGAATGAGGAAATGGATCCAGAACTCAATTTCGAGCTCATTGATGATGAAATGGTTCCAGAGATTCAATTGAGATCAACCAATGCTAGGCTTGCAAGGGATGCCATTGCTCATAATCTTCTGCACCATAACCATGCTGGTACTTCTCTCCTTTAATGAAAGGAGTTAAAACTTTTATGTGTTGTAATTCTTTCAAGTTATTATTACATTTTCACATTTGTTTTTCTTAATTAAAGTTAGTCCAAGTGGATAGTTCTTTGTGCAAATTGATGAAAATGTTGCTTTCTAGGACCAATAGCATACACTGAAATTGCAAACAAACATTGTATTTCATACTTGAATTAGAGATTGATAGAAAAAAATTGACTTGGCAAAAACATAAATTTCTCTTCTTTTACTTATTGTCAATTACATGTAACTATCTTTCTTCTTGTTTGGTGTACATCATAATCATCTTCCTTTTTAGTCAGTTTTAATGAACACATAGTATTTAGTAACAATTTTACTGTTGATACTCACACAAACATGACTTATTTTAAATTACAAGTTTTAAAAGTTTGTTTTTTCTTTTTTAAAACTATATCAAGTCAAACTATATCAAATAAACTGGAACAGAGAGAGTAGAATGTTTGCATTGCATCCATATGTGTGTTATTCTATGGGTTAAGGATGGTCATAGCAGCAATGGAACATTCTTGGAAGTGGTTAATTTAAAGGGGCTGATATTCAACATCTTTTGAAGTACGAATTGTTTAGTACCCTTGTAAATATAATAGAGTGAGGATAAACTAAAGTTTGTTGTATGAATCTTTCTGACAATATATATTTGAAAAAAAGGACAGTAAGCAGTGGGAAATCACTTTCAACTGATGTCAGATACTGGCTGGGCTAATTGATTATTGGGGCAAGATTAACATATTTTAATTCCTAAATGTCAATTCTTGTTTCCTAGAAGAAAATCTGTCTAGGGCTACTTTTGAAAAAATAAAATAGGAGAGCTTAAACTAAGAACCTATGGAATCTGACTGAAATATATTGCTTTCCAAGATTACTACTCCCTCCATTTCATATTTATTTGTTGCTAAAAATAGATGATCAATGTTTACTTGTTTAATTTATAAAAGTGAGAGAGTTTATTATATTCATTTTTATACTTTCTTTGTCCCTAATAACTTGTCTAATTTTGACAAATTAAGAAAATACAATATTTTTTATTTTTTATACTCTCAATTTATTTAGAGAGTTAATGTTTTTGAAAAAGGTAAAACTTCTTTGCAATTAAAAGGGTAAAATGGTACACACCATGTCAATTATTATTTTCTTAATATGTGTATCAAGTCAAAATTGGACAAGTAAATAGGGACAGAGGAAGGGTGGGTGTTCGGTATTCGGTTTGGGATTATCAAATTTTGACTTCAGTAATTGATAGTTAAAAGCAGATACCAAATATCAAAATTTAAATTTCGGTTCGGTGATTCGATAATCGGTACATTAAATTTCAGTTTGATATGGTATTCGGTAATACCATATTGAAGTTGTAGTCTAGTGCGGGTTACCTCTCCTACGTGGTTTGCGAACTATTGCATAGGAGCGTTTTACCTTGTGCGCACCCAAAGGGTAGCGGCTGCGGGTTTCCCTTGTCATCAAATATATATATATATATATATAGACCAAATTTGATAGTTTTCATCTGTGAAATTTTTTGTGACATTCAAAGAGAGACTGTTGTTTGCCACTATTTTTGGTTAAAAATTGGTTTAGAAAAGCATGTGCGTTGAAAAAAGCACGGGTTGAAAAGGTAGCCTTGATGGGTTAAAATGGATAGCCCTGACGAGTTAAAAAAGGTATCCCTTGCGGGTTAAAAATGTATGGTAGTTTTTTAAATCATAATTTAGCACAAAGAGATTGAAAATGTCTCTCAATGGATTGAAATGACTTGCAATAGCTTTCCAATAGATATGTAGTTTATCAATGTGGTGATTATAAGGATATTTTGATATCTTGTTTATGAATTATGTTTTGCACATTTGGTAAGATTGTATAAGAATTGGAAATTTTTTTATAGTGTTCACAACTTCTAAGATTTTCATGTTTATGAAAAAAAATAATACTTACGAATTTTAAGTTACATGTCAAAATAAAACTTCAACGCTATATCATTCATATCGCATGTCACAACAGATCATAAAAAGCGTGATATCTTTTTCTAAAATTTAAGTTTGATGCTAATCACCTTGAATACCCTTAGAGAGTAAATGTACCACCAAATAATATGCTTCTTTTAGGACTAGATTAGCCTTAAGCAGCAAGTGAATTTTAATTAAGATGACTCACAAATTTTGGTGGCATGTCCCATGTAGGATGAAAAATTAGCCCTTTCCACTATATAATATACCCTTTTTTTTTCTCATTTGGTGTCTTTTTCCATACCCAGGACTCAAAACTCGAGACCTCTGATTAAGGGTGAAACACTCTCATAAGTGCACTACAACGTAACCCATGTTGGTCACTATACAATATTCTTATTTAGCAATATATTTAAACTTTGAACTTATATGAATACAAATCATGATTCCAAGTGTAGATAATAAGTTAGCGGTCATAATCATTTGATGAGATGAGATTGGAGTTGAATAGATACAGAGGAGGAGGGGATTTTTAACTAATGGATGGCTAATCGATTTTAAATGGTTTCTTGTCAAGATTGTGTTGTCTATTTCTCAGAAATTGTAATCAATTTGGTTGCCTAGACATCATGGTTTTGTCATTTTCTATAAACACATAACAAATGTCATTTACCAATAAAATAAGAAAGAAGAGATTTGGGTCATTGGCATAAATGACTTTATTTGGAATGCTCTTTAATTTTTGGTATAACCGTACAAGTTATACCATAGAACATAAGTTCAATAATAAAAATTACGTTTCAAGGCAAAACCTTTTTAAAAGTTTAGCATTGCAAATTAGTTACTACAAAACTTATGCCTCAGGATAAATATTTTCTAAAAAGTTTTTCCCATTAAAATTAGATAATAGGTAAGGATGTTCTAGTCCTCAAATTTTCATTAAGGGTGTGTTTGGTATGAAGGAAAACATTTTTCTCATGTTTGGTTGGGTTAAATGTTTTTCAAATCAATTCATTTTTCTCAAATTTATGGAAAATGACTTCCCTTCAAAACTTAAGGAAAACATTTTCCAAAACTCTCTTCCAACTTCCAATTAAAAAAAAATTGTTGAAAAATCAATTTATTTTGTCCCTACACTCAAACCAATCCCCCAACCACCACCACCACCCCAAAAAAAAAAAAAGTTTGTTTTTAAATTCAATATTTTTACCCCACCCTCACCCCTACCCCCACCCCCTACCACCACCCCTCCCAAAAATATATTAAAAGTTATTTTTAAAAGATATTTCTAATTTCAATTTTTTATTTATTAC